>NC_041222.1:60742976-60745178 GCF_002837175.3 Physeter macrocephalus
CAGTAGTGGGATTGCTGGGTCATATGGTAGTTCTATTTTTACATTTTTGAGGAACCTCCATACTGTTCTCCATAGTGGCTGTATCAATTTACATTCCACCACCAGTGCAAGAGGGTTCCCTTTTCTCCACACCCTCTCCAGCATTTATCGTTTGTAGATTTTTTGATGATGGCCATTCTGACTGGTGTGAAGTGATACCTCACTGTAGTTTTGATTTGCATTTTTCTAACGATTAGTGATGTTGAGCATCCTTTCATGTGTTTGTTGGCAATCTCTATATCTTCTTTGGAGAAATGTGTATTTGGGTCTTCTGCCCATTTTTGGATTGGGTGGTTTGTTTTTTTGATATTGAGCTGCTTGAGCTGCTTGTATGTTTTGGAGATTAATCCTTTGTCAGTTGCTTCATTTGCAAATATTTTCTCCCATTCTGAAGGTTGTCTTCTCGTCCTATTTTTGGTTTCCTTTGCTGTGCAAAAGCTTTAAAGTTTGATTAGGTCCCATTTATTTATTTTTGTTTTTATTTCCATTTCTCTAGGAGGTGGGTCAAAAGGATCTTGCTGTGATTTATGTCACAGAGTGCTCTGCCTATATTTTCCTGTAAGAGTTTTAGAGTGTCTGGCCTTACATTTAGGTCTTTAATCCATTTTGAGTTTATTTTTGTTTATGGCGTTAGGGAGTGTTCTAATTGCATTCTTTTACATATAGCTGTCCAGTTTTCCTAGCACCACTTATTGAGGAGGCTGTCTTTACTCCATTGTATACTCTGTATTCCAGGAGCCTGATTCCTCCAGCTCCATTTTTCTTTCTCAAGATTGCTTTGGCTATTCGGTATCTTTTGTGTTTCCATACAAATTGTGAAATTTTTTGCTCTACCTCTGTGAAAAATGCCATTGGTAGTTTGATAGGGATGGCATTGAATCTGTAGATTGCTTTGAGTAGTAGAGTCATTTTCACAATGTTGATTCTTCCAATCCAAGAACGTGGTATATCTCTCCATCTGTTTGTATCATCTTTAATTTCTTTTATCAGTGTCTTATAGTTTTCTGCATACAGGTCGTTTGTCTCCTTAGGTAGGTTTATTCCTAGGTATTTTATTCTTTTTCTTGTGATGGTAAATGGGAGTATTTCCTTAATTTCTCTTTCAAATTTTTTATCATTAGTGCATGGGAATGCAAGAGATTTTTGTGCATTAATTTTGTATCCTGCTCCTCTATCAAATTCATTGATTAGCTCTAGCAGTTTTCTGGTAGCGTCTTAAGGATTCTCTATGTATGGTATCATGACATCTGCAAACAGTGACAAATTTACTTCTTATTTTCTGATTTGGATTCCTTTTCTTTTTCTTCTCTGATTACTGTGGCTAAGACTTCCAAAACCATGTTGAATAATAGTGGTGAGAGTGGGCACCCCTGTCTTGTTCCTGATCTTAGTGCAAATGGTTTCAGTTTTTCCATTGAGAATGATGTTGGCAGTGGGTTTGTCATATATGGCCTTTATTATGTTCAGGTTAGTTCCCTCTAAGCCTACGTTCTGCAGGGTTTTTATTATAAATGGGTGTTGAATTTTGTTGAAAGCTTTTTCTGCATCTACTGAGATGATCATATGGTTTTTCTTCTTCAGTTTGTTAATATGGTGTATCACATTGATTGATTTGCGTATATTGAAGAATCCTTGCATTCCTGGGATCAATCCCACTTGATCATGGTGTATGATCCTTTTAATGTGTTGTTGGATTCTGTTTGCTAGTATTTTGTTGAGGATTTTTGCATCTATGTTCATCAGTGATATTGGCCTGTAGTTTTCTTTTTTTGTGACATCTTTGTCTGGTTTTGTTATCAGGGTGATGGTGACCTTGTAGAATGAGTTTGTGAATGTTCCTCCCTCTGCTATGTTTTGGAAGAGTTTGAGAAGGATAGGTGTTAAGCTCGTCTCTAAATGTTTGATAGAATTCACCTGTGAAGCCATCTGGTTCTGGGCTTTTGTTTGTTGGAAGATTTTTAATCACAGTCTTAATTTCAGTGCTTGTGATTAGTCTGTTTATATTTTCTGTTTCTTCCTCGTTCATTCTTGGAAGGTTGTGCTTTTCTAAGAATTTGTCCATTTCTTCCAGGTTGTCTATTTTATTGGCATAGAGTTGCTTGTAGTAATCTCTCATGATCCTTTGTATTTCTGTAGTGTCAGTTGTTACTTCTCCTTTTTCAT
>NC_041222.1:60745459-60782740 GCF_002837175.3 Physeter macrocephalus
GGTTTTTTTGTTCTTGTTTCTCTAATTGCTTTAGGTGTAAGGTTAGGTTGTTTATTTGAGATGTTTCTTGTTTCTTGAGGTAGGATTGTATTGCTATAAACTTCCCTCTTAGAACTGCTTTTGCTGCATCCCATAGGTTTTGGGTCGTCGTGTTTTCATTGTCATTTGTTTCTAGGTATGTTTTGATTTCCCCTTTGATTTCTTCAGTGATCTCTTGGTTATTTAGTAGTGCGTTGTTTATCCTCCATGTGTTTGTACTTTTTACAGATTTTTTCCTGTAATTGACATCTGGTCTCATAGCGTTGTTGTCAGAAAAGATACTTGATATGATTTCAATTTTCTTAAATTTACCAAGGCTTGATTTGTGACCCAAGATATGATCTATCCTGGAGAATGGTCTGTGAGCACTTGAGAAGTGTATTCTCTTCTTTTTGGATGGAATGTCGTATAAATATCAATTAAGTCCATGTTGTTTAATGTATCATTTAAAGCTTGTGCTTCCTTATTTATTTTCATTTTGGATGATCTGTCCATTGGTGAACGTGGGGTGTTAAAGTCCCCTACTATGATTGTGTTACTGTCGATTTCCCCTTTTATGGCTATTAGCTTTTGCCTTATGTATTGAGGAGCTCCTATGTTGCGTGCATAAATATTTACAATTGTTATATCTTCTTGGATTGATCCCTTGATCATTGTGTAGTGTCCTTCTTTGTTGCTTGTAATTGTCTTTATTTTAAAGTCATTTTGTATGCTATGAGAATTGCTACTCCAGCTTTCTTTTGCTTTCCATTTGCATGGAATATCTTTTTCCATCCCCTCACTTTCAGTCTGGATGTGTCCCTAGGTCTGAAGTGGGTCTCTTGTCAACAGCATATACAAGGGTCTTGTTTTCATATCCATTCAGCCAGTCTATGTCTTTTGGTTGGAGCATTTACCATTTACATTTAAGGTAGTTATCAATATGTATGTTCCTGTTACCATTTTCCTAATTGTTTTAGGTTTGTTATTGTAGGTCTTTCCTTGTCTTGTGTTTCCTGCATAGAGTAGTTCCTTTAGCATTTGTTGTAAAGCGGGTTTGGTGGTGCTGAATTCTCTTAGCTTTTGCTTGTCTGTAAAGCTTTTAATTTCTCCATCACATGTGAATGAGATCCTTGCCAGGTAGAGTAATCTTGGGTGTAGGTTTTTCCCTTTCATCACTTGAAATATGTCCTGCCACTCCCTTCTGGCTTGCTGAGTTTCTGCTGAAAGATCAGCTGTTAACCTTATGGGGATTCCCTTGTATGTTATTTGTTGTTTTTCCCTTGATGCTTTTAATATTTCTTCTTTGTATTTAATTTTTGATAGTTTGATTAGTATGTGTCTTGGCGTGTTTCCCCTTGGATTTATCCTGTATGTGACTCTCTGCATTTCCTGGTGTTGACTATTTCCTTTCCCATATTAGGGAAGTTTTCATCTATCATCTCTTCATATATTTTCTCAGTCCCTTCCTTTTTCTCTTCCTCTTCTGAGACTCGTATAATTTGAATGTTGGTGCATTTAATGTTGTCCCAGAGGTCTCTGACACTGTCCTCAACTCTTTTCATTCTTTTTTCTTTATTCTGCTCTGCAGTAGTTATTTCCACTATTTTCTCCAGCTCACTTATCCGTTCGTCTGCCTCAGTTATTCTGCTATTGATTCCTTGTAGCGAATTTTTAATTTCGTTAATTGTGTTGTTCATCTTTGTTTGCTCTTTAGTTCTTCTAGGTCTTGTTAAACGTTTCTTGTATGTACTCCATTCTATTTCCAAGATTTTGTGTCATCTTTACTATCATTACTCTGAATTCTTTTTCAGGTAGGCTACCTATTTCCTCTTCATTTGTTTGGTCTGGTGGGTTTTTACCTTGCTCCTTCACCTGCTGCATGTTTCTCTGTCTTCTCATTTTGCTTAGCTTACTGTGTTTGGGGTCTTCTTTTTGCAGGCTGCATGTTCGTAGTTCCCATTGTTTTTGGTGTCTGCCCCCAGTGGCTAAGGTTGGTTCAGTGGGTTGTGTAGGCTTCCTGGTGGAGGGGACTGGTGCCTATGTTCTGGTGGATGAGGCTGGATCTTGTCTTTCTGGTGGGCAAGACTGTGTCCGGTGGTGTGTTTTGGGGTGTCTTGACCTTATTATGATTTTAGGCAGCCTCTCTGCTAATGGGTGGAGCTGTGTTCCTGTCTTGCTAGTTGTTTGGTGTAGCGTTTCCAGCACTGTAGCTTGCTGGTCGTTGAGTGGAGCTGTGTCTAGTGTTGAGATGGCGATCTGTGAGAGTGCTTTTTCCATTTGATATTATGTGGCTCCAGGAGGTCTTTGGTAGACCAATGTCCTGAACTCGGCTATCCCACCTCAGAGGCACAGGCCTGACCCTGTCAGCCACACGGCCAGGCACATGGGGAGTTTCTTGCCTTTTGGGAAGTCTGAGGTCTTCTGCCCACGTTCAGTAGGTGTTCTGTAGGAGTTTTTCCACGTGTAGATGTATTTGTGGGGAGGGAGGTGTTCTCCACATCTTACTTCTCTGCCATCTTGAAGGTCTTCTCCTGTAGATGGATTTTTTTATGATGGTCATTTTGACCTGTGTGAGGTTATACCTTGTTGTTTTGATTTGCATTTCTCTAGTAATTAGTGATGTTGAGCACCTTTTCAAGTTCCCGTTGTCCATCTACATTTCTTCTTTGGAGAAATGTCCGTTTAGATATTCTGCCCATTTTTTGATTGGGTTGTTGTTTTCTTGTTATTGAGTTATATGAGGTGTTTGTACATTTTGTAAATTAAGCCCTTGTCGGTCACATCGTCTGCAGATATTTTCTCCCAGTCTGTAGGTTGCCTTTCCATTTTGTTTGTGGTTTCCTTTGCTGTGCAAAAGCTTGTAAGTTTGGTTAGGTCCCATTTGTTTATTTTTGCTTTTATTTCTATTGCTTTGGGAGACTGACCTAAGAAAACACCGGTACCATTTATGTCAGAGAATGTTCTCTTCTAGGAGTTTTATGGTGTCCTGTCTTATATTTAAGTCTTTAATCCATTTTGAGTTTATTTTTGTGTGTGGTATGAGGGAGTGTTCTAACTTTATTGACATGTAGCTGTCCAGCTTTCCCAATACCACTTGCCAAAGAGATTGTCTTTTCTCCATTGTATATTCTTGCCTCCTTTGTTGAGGGTTAATTGACTATAGGTGTGTGGGTTTATCTCTGGACTCTCTATTCTGTTCCATCGATCCATATGTCTGTTTCTGTGCCAATACCACCCTGCTGTTTTGATTACTGTAGCCTTGTAGTACTGTCTGAAGGCTAGGAGAGTTATGCCTCCAGCTTTATTCTTTATCCTCAGGATTGCTTTGGCAATTCTGGGTGTTTTATGGTTTCACATAAATTTTAGCATTATTTGTTCTAATTCTGTGAAAAATGCCATGGGTAATTTGATAGACATCACATTATATCTGTAGACTGCTTTGGATAGTCTGGACATTTTAACAATATTAACCCTTCCAATCCAAGAATTGGCATATCTTTTTATTTCTTTAAATCATCTGTAATTTCCTATACCAGTGTTTTATGGTTCTCAGCATATAAGTCTTTCACTTCCTTGGTCAGGTTTATTCCTAAGTATTTTATTCTTTTTGATGCAATTTTAAAAGGGATTGTTTTTTTACTTTCCCTTTCTGATATTTCATTATTAGTGTAAAGAAATGCAACAGATTTCTGTATGTTAATCTTGTATCCTGCTACCTTGTTGAATTCATTTATCAGTTCTAGTAGTGTTTGTGTGGAGTATTTAGGGTTTTCTATATATAGTATCATGTCATCTGCATACAATGACAATTTTACCTCTTCCCTTCTAATTTGGATACCTTTTATTTCTGTTTCTTGTCTGATTGCTGTGGCTAGGACTTCCAGTACTGTATTGAATAGAAGTGGTGAGAGTGAGTATACTTGTCTTGTTCCAGATTTTGGCAGGAAGGCTTTCAGATATTCACTGTTGAGTATTATGTTGGCTATGGGTTTGTCATAAATAGTTTCTATTATGTTGAGATATGTTCCCTCTATACCCACTTTGGTGAGAGTTTTTATCATGAATGGATGTTGGATTTTATCAAATGCTTTTTCTGCATCTATTGAGATGATCCTGTGTTTTTTATCTCTTTTATTGTTGTTGATGTGGTGTATCACATGGATTGATTTGCATATGTTGAACCATCCTTGTGACCCTGGGATGAATGCAACTTGATCATGATGTATGATCCTTTTTATGTGTTGTTGGATTCAGTTTGTTAATATTTTGTTGAGGATTTTTGCATCTATATTCATCAAAGATCTTGGCCTGTGGTTTTCTTTTTTGGTAATGTCTTTGTCTGGTTTTGGTATCAGGGTGATGGTGGCTTTGTAGAATGACTTTGGGTATGTTCCTTCCTCTTCAATCTTGTGGAAGAGTTTGAGAAGGATTGGATAAGTTCTTCTTTGTATGTTTGGTGTAATTCCCAAGTGAAGCCATCCAGTCCTGGACTTTTGTTGGCAGGGAGTTTTTTTAATTACAGATTCTGTTTCACTTCTAGTGATCAGTCTGTTCAAATTATCTATTTCTTCTTGAAAAAAAATGTTAAGAGTTTATGTGAGCATTTATTGATTAAGAATCAAGTAGCTTCAAACCATACATGGTTTGGAGCGCTCCACCAATAGGAGCCAAGGGAAAGACTATGGAAAAAGTGCAGGAGCAAAGAAAGGAAATTATTTGGTTGGCTACAGTTTAAAGCCTAGTTGGCTATGATTGGTTGTCCTTAGTGTTTTAATTTTGTAAGGTTGAGGCATTTACTTTCTTAGAGTTTGGTTTGCCTACATAGTCTGCCACAGAAGTAGAGCCACCTCAGCCTAATGGCCTCTTTGTTTAATTAATTTAACAGCATATACCACATTTTGTTTATCTGTTCATCTGTTGATGGACACTTGGGTTGTTTCCACCTCTTGCCTGTTGTGAATAATGCTGCTGTGAACATGGGCCTGAAAATATTGGTTCAAGTCCTTGCTTTCACTTCTTTTACATATATACCCAAAACTGGAATTGCTGGATCATATGGTAACTGTATGTTTAGTTTTTTGAATAATCTCCATACTGCTTTCCACCACACTGCACCATTTTTCATTCTCACCAGCTCTGCCTCCTACTCTTACATCTATACTTCTAGCTTATAAAGCCCTCAAAAGCAGAGCTGTGACTTTTTCAACCTTTTATCCTTTAACAGCTCCTACAGTACTGTTCCTATAAAAAGTGTTGAGTACAGGACTTGCTCATTGTGCTGGAGATCAGGATGCTGAACCGTGTTCAGCTTCTCTAGGCAATTTACAAATGTTTGGGCATGGAATTCCTCTAGCCCTTATTCTTCCCTACTTTTTTTCCTTCTGTTGCTCCCAAGCTCAAAGAAGAACCATGAAAATAGTGAGATGCTGTCTTGAAAGAAGGAAATAAAAGTATAGCTGTGCCTCTTTGCATACCAATGAGGTGTTGCAGTGTAGCAGCCTGCTATGGATGGGGGTGTTGATTTATGATAGTGAGTACCTGTTTGGCAGACTGAATCCACATCTGCAATTTAAATGACTGCTTACAAAATGGAGCCTTTTCTTCTTAACATCTAGTTAGACCCAAAGGTTAGCCTTGTCGTTGAGAAATTAATTGTGTCTAAAACAAAGTTCTAATCCCATTGCAAAAGAAATTATCACTTGTGGAACAATCAGATAAGCACATGGTCCAGGAATATAAGCTTCACAGTGTATACATTTTTTTTTTTTTTCTTTTTTTGGCCCTGCCGCACTGCATGCGGGATCCTACTTACCCGGCCAGGGATCAAACCTGTGCCGCCTGCAGTGGAAGCACGGAGTCCTAACCACTGGACCACCAGAGAAGTCCCATGACAGTGTATACATTATAAAGCAATGCGTGATTGTATTCAGCAGTGAATTCTGCCCTCACTTTAGAAAATTTGAACAAAAATGGGGGAGACCACTTTGAGTTCAGGCCGGGAGACAGAATTGTGCCTTCAGGGATATATGTGGGATGTGAATTCCTCACGTAACTCTTCCCATCGTCCATATTTTGTACTTGCATCACCTCTGCTGTTGTAATCTTGAGCATTGTTGGAGATAAAACTGCCCATTTCCCTGCTTTGGGGAACTATGTGAGGTTCCCAAATAAAAACTAATATGAAAATACTCTGTTCCCATGTTTTCCAAATGTTTTTATTTGACCTTTGACAGAGAAGGTCAGAGGTGAGTGTAAGATGCTTCCGTATTGGAACGTATTCTTGCCTCATGCCTTGGCCCTTAACCCAGGCTGGCTGGGGAAGCAGAGGCAGGTACTATTTGTGTGAGCTGAGGGTTCAAATCAGTTGCTGCAGAATCAACAGTGTGTCACTCTGGGTGTCCTCCTCCTTCCTGACACTGTGTGGTGCAAATCAAAAGTTCACATGGAGGTCATCCTCACTGGCCATTGGCAGGGATCGTGAGGTCTCTGCCGAGTTAAGCCGCCCAGATGTAAGCCGCTTTTGGGCTGAGTTCAGTGCGTTTCCACTCTGTCGCTCCTCACCCCTCCCTTCTTCCTTCTCCTTAGTCTTGCCAGCTGCTACTGGAGATGTTTTTCCCACTGTTTAAGGTAATAACTTACTTAGTGCTGAAGCCAAGCTACAGGCAAGCCTTAAAAACAAATTTGCAGAAGGCTGATTTTCATACTATTGGAGAAAACGTCGGAATCTTTTTGGAAGATTTTGTCTCCCAAGAAACTGCTTTTCAAGAGCTTCTTTCTCCCTCGAGTGCCCTTTGCTGAGTGCTAAGAAACAAACTTAGTGAGCGTTATTGATATACGAGATACATGGTGGGTATATTATTGATGTACGGAGTGGTACAAACATTCCCTTAGAACAGAATATTCTCATGAGTAACTGCTGCATACATGTAGTGCTACTCTACTGTTTTGAATATACACACTGTTGACTTAAAAGTTCTCTGGTATATTAAGCGACCTAGAGTAGTAGGAACGATGTGTTAGAAAGAGGTTGAAACTAACACAATATTGTTAATCAACTATACTTCAATAAAAAACAATTTTTTAAATTTTTTAATAAAATAAAAAGAAAGAGATTGAAAGTCAAATTCTGCCATTTTCTAGGTAGGTGGCATAGGAAGTTGCTTTGGATTTGTCATCTGTGCGGTCACAGAGTTTGTTTACAGGCTTCATAAACCCTGCAAAGCACCTGACAGTACCTGGCCCATAGTTGGTGCTTCATAAGAATCAAGATCCCTTTCCCCATCATGATTTATTTATTGTTGTGTCTTCTTGACATCAGATTTGATAAGTAGGAATTATCCATTACCACAGTCTACAATCACCTCATCTCTCACTCTTCACAATAATGGTGGCTGATGGTATTTATTTTCTACCTTCCTGCCAACTCAGATGCAACTGCCACTCACCAGCCACAGAAAAGGAGGCCTCGTGGGCTTCAGCCAGGAAGACCATACGCCACTGACACAATCGCTGTCATCTCAGAAAAACCCATGTGTCCTTGCTCTTGACACATTCATTAGAAAGAATTCAAAACTCAAGGTTGGAAATCATCTGAGAACTCAATGCCCAGGTGTTCTGGGGAGCACTGTATTCATAAAAATCCTCATGCTGATACTAACAAATGTTTTCATCTCCTCTTTGATATATATCCCAGTAAGTGATTCCTTGTAACACACCTGCACCTACAGAAAATAGTTTGACTTTAAATAGTGGAATTTTAATGTAGAAAAATGACATGAAGGCTAGGTCAAAACCATGCAAAAAATCCACTTGAAATAACACTTGAAAACCTTAAAATCAGTGGTTAAATCATGTT
Source organism: Physeter macrocephalus (assembly GCF_002837175.3). Classification (NCBI taxonomy): domain Eukaryota; kingdom Metazoa; phylum Chordata; class Mammalia; order Artiodactyla; family Physeteridae; genus Physeter; species Physeter macrocephalus. Next base: position 60,753,336 of record NC_041222.1, read on the forward strand.
TTTCTAACAAATGTGGTGTTTGAGAGCCCCAGACTTGCAGAATTTGGGGATTTTTCTGTTTGGATCCACACAGATATATTGATAAAGACATATTGCATATTTTAAAGATATAAACCAATTATCTCAAGTAACATGCCTTATACACAGTACATGGAGAGGAACTATTACTTGGTTTAGTATAGCCAAATTATGATTGTTGCATGAACCACAAATTTTCCTCTCTTCTTTGCCCATGGTCCACCAGGAAGCAGTAAGGTGAGGGCACTGAGGCAGGTCCTTTGGGTACCTTTAGGACAATTAGAATATAACATATATATAAGCTTTCTGTGTTAACTTTTTTAGGTAGTTTTTTAAAACTACCGAAAAAAAACTGATTATAACTATTATACAAACCTGAATTTTAAAATATTTCTAGATTTCAATGTGAATTTAATTTCAGTCTTGAATTAGACATCTGCTGAGTGTTGAATTCTGTCAGATTTGAAATTTGTAGGTTTCAGCTAGTTTTCTAAACTAGGCCTGCAATTAGGAAAGAAGCAGAATTCATTTTTATGTATGTGAGTGGGTGGCTAGTGGAATTTTCTTAATCTTTCTGAATGGGAAAAATGTGTACAGTCTTTTTTTTTTTAATCTTGGGGCCTTTAAGTGAATTTGTTTTTGTGTAAAATGAAAGAAGCAGCAGTTCATTTTGCCATTGTCAATATTGCAGTGATTCAGCAAAATGTTACTGCTTATCCTAAACCCACAAGTCTAGAGCTTGACAGCATGGCCAGAATTGATCATTGTCAGCCTTCTTCAAGCCCAATCCAGCAGCTAACCTTCCTATTGGCTCAGGAAATTTTTTGGCGCATTAAAAATCAGTCAGTCCACTTTTCTTGTAGGACGTTGTGACTGCTGTTTGATTGGTTTATTGCTAATTCTGATTAATAAGCAATTCAAATTCCCAGTTTCAGGAAGACTACTTTTCCTAGTTTAAAAAAAATTTGACGGATTTGTTTTTGGTTTGCACTTTCAGATTCCAGTTTTCTTCCTCTTTAAAACAAATAGATTTTGAATATTCCCTATGCCAAGATGGATTTGCTGAGTACTCACTTTCTTTCATTAAATTCAGCTGTCATAGCAACACATCCATGTGCATGCAGGCTCCCATGGAGAAAACGGGACTGAGCTATTTCTCCAGCCCCTGAAAATATATCTTTCCCTAAGACTTCAGATTTTAGAAAAATGACTTTGGGAAATCTCTATTTTGTATTGACATGTACATTTAATGATTGTTACTCGCTTGTACACAGTTGAAAGTGGCCCTGAATTAACTCCAGATTAGTGGTCTAGAATAGAGATCTAAGGAAGGATACTTTAAGAATTCTAAGCATTCCCCTCTCATTTGAGGCTGCAGAGGAGATGATTTGCTACCCCACAGCAGTTCCCGAGAGGTTTTATTCATTACTAATAGAATCCTTAAAACTCCCAGAGATCATTTCCCTGGCTTGCTGCTACTTCATTCGCTACTTCACCAGGGTAGAGGAAAGTTAAAAAGGAAAAAAAAACATTCTCCAGTGAAGCTCCATCTGTTCTGCCTGATAAAGGAGAGTCTATTTCCGTACAGGATAAGGGTTGTGACCTTACTTCAAATGTGCTGTTGTCAAATCCAGAGGCACTGCAGTGGACCTGGGCTTTTGCAAACTTGACCCTGCGCCTAGAGCTGTGAGACAAGACTATGGGTGCTCAAGACACTAAATCGCCCTTTACAGCTTTAGACACATTTTCACACATAGCAGCAAATACCTCCTATTTGCATAATGACCATGTATCCTCCCAAAGTGACTAGGACACATGGTCTGATAATCACGAGGACTATAAAACAGATTTGGAAATAGAATTTTTTCAGAAATTCCAGGATATATGGTCAGAGTGGTTATGTGCTTGGCCTCTTTTTATATAGGATATCACTTCAAATTGTTACAACAATATAAAGTAGATCTGATTATCCTCAGGAGAGAACTGAATCACACACCGAAAACATGGGATGTTTACAAGCAGTTGGTAATAAATCGTCACATCCAGGTTGAGTCATTTGTTCCCCCCCGCCCAAGGTCATACTGCCTTTTTCATGGTTTAGGGCTGTACAACATGTAGATTCTTGGTTTAAGTAATGATGTTTCAGGGTAAGAAATGGCCAGGGAAGTGAAAGCGTGGATAAAAGGCTAAGATGCGACAGTATGGTCTGGTTGGCCTTAAGTGTAATGTTCCAGAGGGAAAAAAATACTTTGTCCAACTGGAAGGTTCATGGTAGAACTGAGTATTGCAACGGCTCTGTTTGTTCTGACAGAATTAAAAAAGTATACACATTTTTTCAATAAAAGAAGTTTACTATCCCACCCAAATGTTTTGGGCTATGACTTACTCCTCTGAGAATAATCTTAGATTAATAACCTTTAGTTTCTCAAGCTGATCTGGAACTTTTCTGCCTTATGTAGGCATTAGAGCCACATGGGACAGAAGGGTGGAGTTATTTTACAGGTGATATTTTTGCATAAACTCTGTTTTGCTCAATTTTCTGAGGCTTTACCTGAGACAGAAATGGCAGTAGAGAGCCCAGGAAAGGAAAAGGAAATAAATATATCATTTGAGAATATCTTTGACTGACTTTGAAGAAGACTAATAGCACTGTCCAAAAGCTTCAAATTAGTATAAAGTAATATGTTTGGGGAAGTAACCAGGAATTGACTTGAGAACCAAGGAATGGCACAAGCCCTCCTGATTGGGTATCTGAGACACTTGAGAAATTATAATGGAGGAGAACTATTTGGGGAGACAGATACATCCCTCCTTACTGTTCCTTTTTCTATACCTCCAGCCTTGACACGCACATATAGCCAGCATACTACTGCTTTTGGAATATTGACTTCAGGTAACATATCCAGACATATAAATGAGAGCTTTATTGTATGCAGAATTTTGCTGAGTTATGGCCCTAGGTGGAATTTTGAACTCTGTAGAGGTAAATTTTCATTAAAGTTTCCAGAGCTATGTGTGTGAGTTCTAGTCATCAGAGCAGAATGGCTACTTTGTGGTGACTTCCTGAACAGGAACATTCCAGTAAGATCCACATTTGTACCAGGGCAGAAGACCAGCTGCTATCCTTTCTTCTCAACAAAGAGTTCTTGTGTAGGAAAAAAACCTCTGCACTGTGTGCCCAGCAGCAGAAGGGAGGCTGAGCAGTGATGTCAAAGTATACCATGATGTCACCACAGTTCACAAAGAATTACAGTTAATGCCATGTGAAGTGAGGCCAAATTCAACACTTTCCCTCTTGGGTACTTCACAGTCTTCTAGACAGAAGCAAGGTCAGAGGTCAGGCCTTTGTATAATTTTGTTTCGCATTCTCCAGACACCCTAATTTTGGAAGCTGGGGAGGGAGAAGACAGCCTGCTAAAGAAAAGTCCTCTGACCATATGCTGGGAATGAATTCCAGTGTTTGTATGCACAAAGGTCTATACTAGGTTAATTCTTGGGATTTCTGCTGAAGACTACTAGACAGACATTTAACTAAAAACAGTATGCCACTGTATAGCACAAGGAAATATACTTAATATTTTGTAATAACCTATAAGGGAAAAGAATCTGAAAAAGAATATATATATATATATATATATAACAAACTGAATCACTTTGCTGTACACCTGAAACTAAGACAACATTGTAAATCAATTATACTTCAATTAAAAAATAAAAAATAAAACGAACATGCCAAAAAAATCCAAATGCTTTTAGCCATAAATTTACAGACGAATTCGGCCCAGACCTCAAAATAAATAAGAAAGGAGAAATGTAAAATCAGTCCGATAGCACCTGGAAGATTGAATAAATGTTAGAAATAAGAGTTAGTCATTGAATAAATGTTAGAAATAAGAGTTAGTCATTCTCTTTCCCTTTTAGGGTGTTTATCCAGTCATTGGATGGATTAGATTCTTCATCACAAGAAAGGCAATACAGCAAAAACTCTTAAAAATGTTTGCAATCTAATCAATTAACTGCCCTTCCTATCAGCTGTCTCATACCCCCAACATCGACATCCCCCTTTCTTCCATTTACTTTATAATATAAAGAGATAAGTACCACAGAACTTCTCTAGAGGATAAGCAAGCTCTTAAGGAGCACAGGAAAATATCTCTACCTCAGACAATGAAGAAGGTAGAACTGGCTCCCTTTAAAAGGACATCTGGCCAAAATCTCATTCCAATGAAAACAGGTCCTCCTTTAGCCTTTAACCGCAGAGGAGGTTGATGCCCTGACACTTTGATGGGGGTGGGGGCGGGTGGGTTGTAGGTAGAGTAGGACAGTGGCTCTGGTCCAGCCAGACAACCATCCAAAGGGCTAGAGCTCACACAGAGTAATGGCAAGAGACAGGCCAGGGTCTGTGCAAGCTCACATCCCTCAGGAAGAGCCAAGAATCAGACACTCAGGAGATCAAGTACAAAGTGAGCTTCCGGGTCCAGAGTCGGTGTTAGAGAGAGGGCGTGAAGCCCTGAGCACCCTGCCTAGTGGAAAAGAGGTCAGAGGAAGACACTCAAAAATAATAAGCGTTCTCAGCTCAAAGCCATTCTGGAGTAGTGGATGAGGACTAGAGACACAGCAGGCAGAGTGACAAGTGGAAGTAAACTCTCAGATTACAGTGCTACAAAATGACACATCTGTAGAGATCTTTTTCTTTTTGACAGAGAGCTCTTTTTGGTGTTGGGAACTAGCGGCAGAGAATATAAGTGATGGAAGTCGTTATTATGTTCTAGACATATGTTCTAAGACAAGGAGGAAAATTCTTTGAAACCCACAATCTATGCCTGTCACCTGTGGCCTTACCTATATACTGAATTCATTCATTCATTCATTCAGTAAACTTTTATTAGTTGCTTATTGTATCATTAGACACTGTGACCTTGTGGTGTTACGTTCTAGTAGGAGATAGAAAATAAGCAATAAACTTATTATAAATAAATAAATTATATTGTATTATAAAATAAGTGCCATAGAATAAATAGAAAAAATGGGACAGGGTAAGAGAACCTGGGTCTGGAGAGGGACACAGGTTTAAATAGTCTGGTCAGGGTAGACATTATTGAGAAGGTGAGGGTTTCCAGTAAAGACTTAAAGATGGCAAGACAACAGCTCTAGAGGTGTCTAAGGAAGAATGTTCCAGTCAGAGGCAACAACCAGTGCTGTCCTAAGAGAGAAAGTGCATGGAATGTTTGAAGAACAGCAAGGGGAGAGAGACAGAGAGAGATGAGGTCAGAGAGGTAACTCAGTTAGATGATACGGGACCTTTTTTTATTTTAATTGAAGTATAGCTGACATATAATGTTGGGTTAATTTCTGCTGTACAGCAAAGTGATTCAGTTATGCATATATATATATATATATATATTCTTTTCCATATTCTTTTCCATTGTGGTTTATCACAGGATATTGAATACAGTTCCCTGTGCTATACAGTAGGACCTTGTTGTTTATCCATCCTATATATACCAGTTTGCATCAGCTAATCCCAAATTCCCAATCCTTCCCTCCCCCACTTAGCCTCCCCCTTGGCAACCACAAGTCTGTTCTCTATATCTGTGAGTCTGTTTCTGTTTTGTAGATAGGTTCATTTGTGTCCTATTTTATATTCCACATATAAGTGATATCATATGGCATTTGTCTTTTTCTGACTTACTTTGCTTAGTATGATAATCTCTAGGTCCATCCATGCAAATGGCATTATTGCATTCTTTTTTATGGTTATGTAATATTCCGTTGTATATATGTACCACATCTTCTTTATCCATTCATCTGTCGATGGACATTTACGTTGTTTCCATGTATATATGTACCACATCTTCTTTATCCATTCATCTGTCGATGGACATTTACGTTGTTTCCACGTCTTGGCTATTGTAAATAGTGCTGCTATGAACAGTGGGGTACATGTATCTTTTTGAATTAGGGTTTTGTCTGGGTATATGCTCAGGAGTGGGACTGCTGGATTTTATGGTAACTCTATTTTCAGCTTTTTGAGGAACCTCCATACTGTTTCCCATAGTGGCTGCACCAATTTACATTCTCACCAACCATGTAAGAGAATTCCCTTTTCTCCACACCCTCTCCAGCATTAATTGTTTGTAGACTTTTTAATGATGGCCTTTCTGACTGGTGTGAGGTGATACCTCATTGCAGTTTTGATTTGCATTTCTCTAACAATTAGTGATGATGAGCATCTTTTCATGTACCTATTGGCCATCTGTATGTTGATACAGGACCTTGTGGGCCATTGTAAGGACCCTCATGAGTCTAGGAGGAAACTGAGAAGTCCTACCAGTGATTGGTAAACCCCAGAGGAGAGTGCCACATACGAGGAGTTTTCCTTCGGAAAATCTTTGCCTGGAGGAGTTAATGCCTTCACATAAACTTTTTCCAGATTGTGGTGTATTAGAGTGTAGGAGAGCTACACCTCATCCATTTAGCCTAATAACCTGTGTGTATTTACCAGTATTACCCTGTGGCATGTGTGTGTGGCTACTGAACAAAAGCAACTAATTGTTTTAATCAATTCAGTTGCTCCCTCAAAAAGGAAATCCTGCCCATTAAAGATATACTTTCAAAGCTACTGAATGCAAAAGATCGTACTTTTTGCCTGGTGCTTAGTCTTAGTACTTATAGCGGTAGGTTAAGGTAGGCCCATATGGAAAGTTATAGCGGTAGGCCCGTATGAAAAATAAATAAATAAAGGACCCCTTTGTGTTAGAAAGTTGGGAACTGTTGGTGTAGTCCATTGTTTGTTGTTCAAATGCCCTTGTTACCTTTTGGCAACAAGGTATGGCTGAAAGAAACATGTTCATTCTCCTTCCTGTCTCCCCACTGCCCTTCTAACCCCTAAGAGGAACACACATCTTAGAATAGAGGGATCACTCATTGATTCACCTCTGGCAACACCAATTCCTAGTAATGTGATCTTGGGCAAATTGTTGAATCTTTGAGTCCAGTTTTATTTTTGTAAAATAAACATAAAGTTAGTTAATTTTCCGGGCTACTAGAAGACTTAAATGATGTTAACTAGACTTGGGGAGATCATTTTGCAATACACACAAATAACAAATCATTATGTTACCCGAAATGAATATAATGTTACTGTCAATTATATCTCCATTTTTTAAAAAAAGAATTAAGTGAGACTATATATATTATACCTAAATCTAGCAAGCATATAGTTTTCTTTCCCTTCTCCAGGCTTTCCCTTCTGTCTCTCTCCTCCTCCGTACCCCTATGACCTTTAGTCTTCGTGATCTTTACTCCCTTTCTGTTCTCGCCTGTTCTGAGGAAATGATCTGGTTAAAGCCATTCACCCTAGATTGGGACCATGCCTATTATTTATGTGTACCCCCCGCAGCACCATAACAGCCAGCATAATGCCTTATGTTCAGTGGATTTGGTTTTATTTAAGCGTAATCCACAGCTTCATGTGTTACTCCTCCCAAGGGCATGTGGACAACAAACAAAGGACCACACCAACGGTTCCCAACTTTTTAACACAAAGGAGCCCTTTATTTTTTTTTTTCATATGGGCCTTGTGTTTTGTAAGTTTCCATCAACTCAAAACACTGCATGTATTAAGCAATAATTTGTTTTCTCATATTATGCCTCAAAGACCTGAGTGCAATTTTAAAATAAGTACAATAAAGATCAGGATTTAGTTTATTTGTATAATGAGTTGGTTGAGGTTTGGAGGACCTTATGTGGTTTTTATGGCAGGTAAAGATATTTTCATTAGGCTTTTGGAAATATTAAACATAGCGCATGGGCCACTGTTAGCATCTTTATGAATGACCGGGGATCCTGTTTTCTCGTATCAGAGAGACGTGGAGCGCAAGTATAGATGAGAAGTGGTACCTTCCCATTTACTTCCTAAATACGCTTCCAAGTCACATTACATTTGAAGCCATCTATTCACCCCTGCGTGTAAGTCTGGCTCTGGAGGTGGGGATCTTGATAAGATTATTCAACCTTCTTATCACCATTCCCATATTAAATATTGACTCGTGTGTCTTTCCATGGTTCATAGGCATCCTACGATAACTTATAGTCAGGAATCCCAAGTTGGAATTTTGGTTTTGTTAGTTACCAGCAATGTGACCTTGGGGAAGTTGTTTATCTTCCCTGAACCTCGTGTTATAATCTGTACTTGAAATCATTCATATCTTCAGAAAACATTCATCTTAAGAGAAATATTTGTGGAGAATTGTCTAAAAGATAGCCAGTTCATTTCTCTGACTCTGGAGTAGTAAGTTAGTTTCGTCTCCCTGCAAGACAGCCATAGTCTAATGAATTTGGCTTCTAGATCACAATATTGTAGAGGTTCTGTGGCCACATAAAATCTCAGTGGCAAATAGTGCTACAGTTGGGTGGCAATGTCCACTGTGGGTCCTGGCCGGAAAGATAGCTGTGCATGTGCCATATTTGTGCCAGCCCAGCTCTAAATGCTGGAAAGTCTATCCTTAGATTAAGTCAGACCATCACAACACTCTGTACCTGGATGATTTGTTTTGGTTTCTTAAGGTTTGGTTTTACTAAATGTTCCCTGACCATTAGGATTCATCAGTGGTTATTGAAAAGCCAGTTCTTTGAAACTTCTTGTATTTATTTGCTCAGATGTTCTTAGGACATTTTTACATGGCATTGTCTTTCAGAAAACTCACAGAAGATACATATCTAGGATTTCAGTACTTTGAGTAATTATGATTCTCCTGAACCAGTTTGTCATTTATTGAGTGTCCACTGTAAGGAACACATTATCCTATACATTTTCTAAAAGATCTAGTAGATGCTGTGACCCTTGTCACTGCTCGTATTTTCCTCTTTTCTAGGAAGCTCATGTCCAGATCTGTGACCCCTGTCTAGAAAATGTATAGGACTTAACAATGTGCATTTATGTAGTTCTCATTTCTGGCTGTAACTCACCTTTTTGACCCTTATTTTTCTCTTTGCCCCATTTTCTCTTTTGCTTTTTAAGAGTTTTATTGTGTTTTATCATGTGTATATGCTATAAATCATTTTATAAAAAGGCAAAGCATAAACAAATCAATCAATGTCTAAATCTTTTAAAGATAAGGTTGGAGATCTACTATTTTCCCTATTAACATAGATAGTAAATGAGTTATAATGTGTGTAAGAGCACACTCTTCCCCCATAAAGTTCTATCTGAATTAAATAATTATAAATAAGAGCAGCTGTGATCAGATTTGCAGTTTCGTTTTCCATATTTGTCTTGCCCAGTGCTGAAAAGAAAGGGATTTAAAAATTTCTTACCTCATGGTGTTGGATCAAGAAAAGCTTGACATCACTGGCTCAGTATTTGATGCTAGAAGTTGAGGTCCTTACGGGAAACCATTTGAAATGTGGCCAGTGTGAACCCATCTAAGCATGTCATTCTGAGGCATGGTATCTGCTTATGGACTGTGTTTATTTACATTCTCCAAATTATCCATCCAGTGATCTTTCTTTCTCCTGTGGCTCCTAGTGAAGACATTTTATTATACATATTTCAGTGTCTAGAGAATTTCAGTCTTGTGTTCTGCCTGTTCACTTGCTATCAGCTATGTGAGGTGAAGAAAGAAACCCCTATCAGCACATACTGTAGGCCTGATGCCTAAAATCTGCATGACATGCTCAAAGTCTGTGAGCCAACTTGGACTGGATGTTATAGTTCTAGTTTTTTGTTTAGGGAGGGTTTCCCCTGCCCCCTTTTTAGTAAGTCCTGAGAAACAATGAAGAAAAATCAACAGTGTTAAGTGTGTGTGCTCCCCTCAAGAGACGAAGAACTGCCTGTCTGTATGCATGTATACATATGTGTTTGCAAAAAGCATACATTCAAGACACAAAAGCAAAAGTTGACGTTGATGTCTAAACAACAAAAACATCTTGGAGCTTCTCACTTTTTATATCACCTGGGACAAAAATTTTGTCTCTTTTTAAAAAAAAAAACCAAAACTGTGCAATCATTTTGGATGGGGAAGAAGTTAGACCACTGAGCTGACATCTAGTAGCAGAATATTAATAAACTGCATTAGGACAAAATACCCAGTTAGTTTTCCACCCTTTACAAGAAATTCCATGCAGTTGACAAGGTTATGAGTGGTCATTATCTCGCTTTAATGTTTTGTCCAGAACGGGATGGTTCTGGGAACTCAGTGACCTGAACATTGCCTTCCATAACATTTCATTAATAATGAGCATAGGTGGGCTTCCCTGGTGGTGCAGTGGTTGGGAATCTGCCTGCCAATGCAGAGGACACGGGTTTGAGCCCTGGTCTGGGAAGATCCTACATGCCACAGAGCAACCAGGCCCGTGAGCCACAACCACTGAGCCTGCGCGTCTGGAGCCTGTGCTCCGCAACAAGAGAGGCCATGACAGTGAGAGGCCCGCGCACCGCAATGAAGAGTGGCCCCTGCTCACTGCAACTAGAGAAAGCCCTCGCACAGAAACGAAGACCCAACACACCCAAAAATAAATTTAAAAAAAAATCCATTAGAATAATGAGCACAGGTGCACATGGGTGTCTTAAAAATACTAACCCTTTATAGTAATTCTTGTTCATGTACCAGGACAGAGGTTTAGGTTTGGCTTCTAGTTGTCATTTATAGTACACCTATTTCTCTGTGTACACAGATACATGCAAACACACATACACACATATATGTGCATTTTTGTACACATGTATGTCATCAGTGACGGCAGTCTAAGGTTGCCTATCTGTAACCTACCCTGGAATTATTAGCAAACCATTATGTTTGATGTGTTTCAGTGATTCACCAACATTCATTGTGCATCACAAATGCCAAACATTGTGCTAACCAGCAAAATAGAAAGAGTAATAAAACGGGGACTCTCAGATAGCCCATGATCTTCTGTGGAGACAGACATGTTAATAGATTAAACTCAGTATAAATTATACAGCTGTTTGAATTGAGTATATATAAAAGAAACCCCAAAATAATATTGGCTTAAGCACATAAAGGAGTTACTCTCTCACCAAAAAAAAAAAAAAACCCAAAAAAGAGTCAAGATGTAACCAGTCCAAGTGGGGTTCCAGAACCAGGCTCTTTCTCTCTCTCTGCTCTGCCATCCTTCCATTCTCAAGACTGTCTCATTTTTTAAGAAAGCCACTGGAGCCAACAGAAGGCAGGCAGGCAAAAGGGACCCTCCCCAACTAAGTCAGCTTCTTGTAAGCAGCCTTCCCAGAAGTCCCACATAACTCTCCCACTTCTATTTCACTAATTACAACTTGGTGACATAGCCAATGAGAAATGTATTCTTTTACCTGGATATATTGCCACCCTAAATAAAACTGGAGTTCTATTACTGAGAAAAATAGGATAGATGGGTATTAGGTGGCACTTAGTACTCTGTTACATGGAATTATGAACAAAAGGCTGAGGAAGTATTGACCATTAAAGTACATAATTCTGGAATCTGAAAAAGGCTTTTTTGAGGAGGAGACACTTAATTTGGGATTTGAAGGATGAATAGCAGTTTGCCAAATAAAGAATTGGGAAAGAGCACTCCAGGCAGAAATAATATCATGTGCAAAGGCACAGAGGAGTCTGGCATTGCACCTGCCAACTAAGCCATTTCTGTATTTCTATTTATTTTTTCTCTACTGTTAATGATAGCTCTTTAAGTGATAGTTTAACTGATTTTTAATTAATAGTTTTTCAAGTTCAACAGGTTGAGACATGTCAACAATGATTTTCCTGATAAAACTGCAAATAATTTTCCACTTGGACCAAAATAAGAACATTTTATCTGATGATAAAATATTCCACATCTTAAAAATAATTGAGTTAAAATATTTTGGCATTTTAAAAGGGAATTGATACAGAAAAAAAAAAAAACTATGGTGTCAGGGAGATGTTTGTCTTTTCAATTCTGAAGTTAAACAAAGCCCAGTTAGAACTGACTTGGTTCATATCCTAATGGTCCATAAACCCACACTGGGAACACTAAGTTGGTGGTCTGGCCAAGTTAGCCTTAAAGTATGTCACCTTCTATTTAGCTATTCCTAATACGACTGTTACTTTGGATCTATGAAGCTGGATTATTCTTTTCTTAAAATGGCTTTGGAACCAAAAGAAATCTTTAGGATTAGAGAGAGATTTTCATGATTATCTCCTTTCTGGCTCCTTTAGAGATATCAGAGTCCATTAAAATTTTTCCAGAGGAAGTTAAATCCTTTGAAAAACCTGAAATTTCTTTAATTTAAGGAGTAAACCTACTCAGGTTTGAGATACCTGAGAGTATGCGTTCCCATGCCCACTGTCCTTCCACACAGCTGAGTATCTCGTAAGATTAAGGTCATCTCTCTTCAACCCCAAACAAGAACAGTAGAGTCAATGATTCTTTGAATACTGCCTAAGTTAAGATTGCCATGTTTTCTCAAAGGATTCAACCCTACTAAGGCAATCAGACGCTTTAGTCTTCTGATATCTTTTTAATTGAGATAGAATTGACATAATATTGTATTAGTTTTAGGTGTACAAAATAATGATTTTATATTTGTATATATTATAAAATGATCACCACAATAAGTCAAGTTAATATCCGTCACCACACATAGTTACAGATCTTTTTTCTTGTGATAAGAAATTTTAAGATTGACTTTCTTAGCAACTTTCAAATGTACAGTGCAGTATTATTAATTATAGTCACCATGCTGTACATTACATCACCATGATTTACTTATTTTGTTCCTGGAAGTTTGTACCTTTTGACCACTTTCACCCATTTCACCCACCCTCAACCTCCACCTCTGGCAACCACCAATCTGTTCTCTGTATCTATGAGTTGTTTGTTTGTTTCTGGATACCACATATACATGAGGTTGTATGATATTTGTCTTTGTCTGACTTATTTCACTTAGCATAATGCCCTCAAGGTCCATCCATATTGTTGCAAATGGCAGGATTTTCTTCTTTTTCAGATAGGCAGGTAGGTAGGTAGGTAGGTAGATAGATAGATAGATAGGTAGGTAGGTAGGTAGGTAGGTAGGTAGATAGGTAGATAGAGATTATCCATTCATCTGTCAACTGACACTTAGATTGTTTCTATGTCTTAACTACTGTAAATAATGCTGTGATGAAAATAGGGGTGCAGATATCCTTTCAAGATAGTGATTTTGTTTCTTTTGGACAAATACTCAGAAATGAAATTGCTGGTTCATATGATAGTTCTATTTTTAATTTTTTGAGGAACCTCCATACTGTTTTCCATAGGGGCTGCACCAATTTACATTCCCACCAACAGTGTAGGAGGGTTCCCTTTTCACCACAACCTCATGAACACTTGTTATTTGTTGTGTTTTTGATAATAGTCATTCTGACAGGTGTGAGGTGATATCTCATTGTGCTTTTGATATGCATTTCCCTGATAATTAACGTTGTTGAGCATCTTTTTACGTGTCTGTTGGCCTCTGGATGTCTTCTTTGGAAAAATGTCTATTCAGGTCCTCTGCCCACTTTTTAATGGGGTTGTTTGGTTTATTTTCTCTTGAGTTGTATGAGTTCTTTATATCAATATATTTTGAATATGAACCCCTTATCAAATATATGATTTACAAGTATTTTCTCCCATTCAGTTGGTTGTCTTTTCATTTTGTTTCTTTGTCTCCTTTGCTGTACATAAAGATTTTAGTTTGATGTAGCCCACCCCCCTTGTTTATTTTTGCTTTTGTTGGCAAATCCAGTCTGATTTTTTTTTTTTTTTTTTGCCAGCTTTGGTTTTTGCATACTTTCTAATTAGCTAGTATCTAGGCATGACTAAAAGATGCAGTAAGCCTCACAGCAACACCTCCCTTTCATCTAGTTAAGTCTGACTCCTCATTCAGAATTCAGCTCAAAAGACTCTTCTTCAGGAAAATCTTCTCTGGCCCTTCTAAACAGATCTACCCATACTTTAAGCTCTCAGAGTACCCCGTATCTGTGTTTTATACCTTTCATCTAATTATCATTCTGCATGTGTGTGATGATTTGAGTAATATCTGCCTCCACCACTAGACTCTAAGTCCCATGAGGGTGGACCCATATGTACTAGAACTCACCATTGGATTGCTCCTAGCAGAGTGCCTGGCTCATAACAGGACTTCAATCACTGTTGGATTCAGTCACTGCATTTCACACCGTGCTTGGAATATAAGAATGAATGCAGAGTTGCTCAGCTCATGTGTGGGTTCATCTACAGATAAGAATTTTGAAAATAATTTCACTGCAGTTATAGGGAAGGACATCAAAGAAGGCAGCACATGCTGGGCTCTGCACGGGCAGAGCTGACGTGAATTCTGAAGTGGCCTCACTGTAACTTCTGAACATATTGAGACTGATTGCAGCTTGACCACAGTGAATGCCCAGAGGTGGAACCAACCCCCCTTCACTCTCCACTTAAGATTTGGGCACTATGTTTTCCTGACATCTTTACATTTTAAAACAAGTACAGCTGCTGAAAAAGTTGTTGTTTTGTTATGTATTTTTAAAGATGCCTGTGTGCTTTTAGGGGAGAGGTACATGTTACCACATTTTAAAAATATAGCACATACATAACACAATAGTAAACAGTTGTATTTTTCATACTTTTGCCTAAACATGTGTTTGCAATTATTAGTTGAAGGTGCAAAAAATGCAAATCAAACCTCAGAGAGAGTTCATGTTAACAACCTTTTGAAAAACAGGATGGATTGTGGGTACATTGTGAAAATAAGCCCCTTCAAATGTCACTACACTTCTCATTTTATTTTGTCAAAGACAGTAGTTGAAGGAGTTTGAGAATAGAATAAGTCTTTGGATATTAGATTTCACTAGAACTACAGAGGTACAACCTGATTTAGTTTGGATTTGCATATTTTTTTAACTTGAACGTTGGAAAGAAAAGATTAGGGATACAAATGAGTTTGCCCACATAATTGATGAAGGCTTGTGATTTTGTTAAGCCCGATTTGGATGAAGCACAAATGTTTTGTTAGATGTATTTAGAACTCGGCTACTTATTAGCTAAGTGACCTTGGCAAGCTTCATGACCTCCATGATTGTCTTGATAATGAATGAGATGTGTGTCTTGTACCTGGTACAGGACAGGGCCAGTCAATAGCAGGCACTCACTGTTGGCTATCTCTGCTGCCCTCTGTATCAATCCTCTCTTCCACCACACATGTGCACACTAACCTTGTTTTTGTCTGTTGGCTGATTCTGTGATTCTGTTTCTCTTTTCTTAGTTGAAGTGCTAGCTGGAAAATGGAGTATTTTAAATTATCATTTAGCAAATACATATTTTTTGGCTGTGCTGCATGGCATGTGGGATCTTATTTCATGGACCAGGGATGCAACCCATGCCCCCTGCAGGAGAAGCACGGAGTCTTAACCATTGGACCACCAGGAAAGTCCCAGCAAATATTTGTTGAAGTCCTACAATTTTCCAAGCACTGTTCTAGTTGCTTGGAATACATCAATGAATCCAAAATACAAAACCCCACCCTTATGCATCTTACATTCTAAGGAACATATAGAACATAGAGATTATTCATAAAATTTATCCTGCTACAGTTATCTCACTGTTGTATTTTTTGTGATTTGGGTGAAGCATAATTATTGACATTGGGAATTATTTTTGAATTAAGGTTCCATTATGTTAATAGTTCAGCATCTTCCTCTCTCCCTCACCTTCTCCTCCCTCCCTCCCTCCTTAACCCCCTCCCTCCCATCTTTCTTTCTCTTTGTATATTTCAGTATATTTGAACTACGAAAATGTCTTTATCCACGCTACATTTTTTCCTTCTTAGCCTGATTCAAATTCCAGCTGAATTCAGTCCCCTTCATGAGAAGCATGTCTTAGCCTTCTCAAGGATGATAGGAGGGTGATTTGGCAGTGATGGAGCTCACCATGGATCACTCCATATCAGTAGGCGCCTGGTTGAATTACGTATCTCTCTTTCTTGTTAGATTGTTGGCTGCGATCACCAGCTGGGAAGCACCATCAAGGAAGATAACTGTGGCGTCTGCAACGGAGATGGGTCCACCTGCAGGCTGGTCCGAGGGCAGTATAAATCCCAGCTCTCTGCAACCAAACGTAAGACACTCCAGAGATGGGGCAATTTCTGGGCCTTCTCCCTAGCTTAACTCCCTGCAACTAGGGAATAACACCTCCATCAAAATGGAGACAAATCTGAAAATACTGTGGGAAGAGATTCATGTTCCTGTTTTGTGGATTAGTTTGGGTGAGACAAGTCAGGTCACCCACTGCAACCCCAAGGAAGAAACCTTTGCTTTTGAGGCACATTAGGAGGGAACTAGGCTTGGATCTAGATACACTCTATGTGCAAGCGTGAGCTTTGCTGCCCAGTGTGAGGGAAGATCAGAACTAATGCTCTCCTACCACGGTGAAATCACGTGGTCTTCATTTACAGAGTGAGCTTTGATCAGTGCTGATCACAGTTTTCTCTGGAATTAATATTGGGCAGTGAGCATGTGAAGCCATTTATTGACTGTTGTGCCCTAATCTCTCTATAGCAGCTGAATAAATGTGTGCCTACTGTACATGTACATGCCGGGAACTTTACATGATCATCTCATTTAATCATTGTAACAACCTTATAGCAAGGTACTGTTTATCCCCATGTTATGAATGAGATAACTGAAGCTTAGACAGATTATGTGACTTGCTCAGAGTTATACAACTATGTCAGAGCCAAGATGTCAGCCCAGAGTCTGATTCCAGAGCTTAAGCACTTATTTCTTCCTCTGGACTGTCCCAAACCCTGCTGACTGTTTCCACGGCGGGACATTTGTAAAGCAGTTACATGGATCAAGGCAAAGTACTTCAAATATCTACCCAGCTGGGTTCTGCTAGGGTAGATGGTATATGTTCTCAGGATACCTGACCGAACAACAGAGTCACCCAGGAATCCAGATCATTTTACCATACACGCTTCTCTGTGACAATCACTGTTCTAGGCGCTGCAGCAGATGCAGATAGAAATAAAACAACCCTTGTAGTCAAGGCCGTGCATTTTTTAGAATAATTTGACCTTGTTTGACATAATGTCTCAATTTTGCCTTTATCCAGAATGCTCAAGTAGGTCCTTAATGAGGACCTCTTTGAACATGTCTCCCCTGGCTTGGGAAATGAGAATGAATGTCTTTATTGACTGTGGTTTTGTCCTCTTTGCTTGTTGACTAGCTGGAGGAAAACACTTGACATATGGGGGGTTTATGGCTTTAAATGGACTTGTAGGTCAAGAAGAAAAGGCACTGTTTGCTGGAGAGCTATTCGGAGAAGTCAGGAAAAGGCAGCTCGCCAAAAGGATGAGGCTCTGGGGAAGAAGAGGAGTCAGGAAGAAAGACTAGGAACTTTTAAACATGTGAAACATCGGAGCTGCCAGCGTAGGGAACTCTCCCCATTCAACCACGCCTGCAGGCAGTAAAAAATGTGATTCTGAAGAAAAGGAAAAAAAAAAAAAAAAGACCGGAGCAGAGAGAAGGATGAAGGGTGAGATAAGTTAGACATTGATGTAGTACATTCAGGTGAGATTTTTTTCCTGTGGTTATGCATTGGTAGCTTCCCCTATTAGATGAAAAATTAAACAATTTAGAAGATGAAAACTAGAGAAGGATAGAGGCGTAATTCTTCTGTAAATCTCTGAAGTCATGGCGGGATATTTGGGAAAAAAAGTAACATTTAAAAGGTCACTATGTGATTTTTTTAAAGCGTAGAATCTATTAAAGCCCTATAATATTTATTTAAAAAAATAAAAACGAAAGGTCACTTTTATAGAGCTCTTTAAGGAATACTGAAGAGTCAAGGTCATTCTAATCATTTGTGTCACATAATTGAGTCAGTGTTCATTATCTAGGAATCTAGGGACTTCTGTTAGGCACAAAAAGAGATGACTGGCATTCGTGCAGTGACTGCTGTATGGCAGCTCGTTGGGGCATGATGTCATGGTGAGATTCCTTCCTTTATTCCTTCTCACGTCCCCTGCCTTGCTGTCCTCATAGAGAAGCCCAAACACTCTGCTCAGATAGATATTCCTCTTAACCTCCCGTTTAAAGGGTGATCTGGGTCCTTTGGGGCCTGAATCACTGGAACAAAGGCGGAGAAGCTCTGAAAGAAAGAACTAAAGCAAACTGAGAGCCATAAGTCATCTCTAGGTCTGCAAATAGATACCTCAATGAAAAGTGCTCTATTCAAACCAACAGTGGGTAGATTACATAATACACAACCCGATGATGATCCATAATGACCCAAGGCGATTGATTCATTTACCTTAGCACTGACGATGCCTCATAACAAAATGATTTATATCAGTAAAGCCCAGCATATGCATGCATCTCACCACAATCTATAGCAGATGCTGAACAGTATCCCTCACTTATGTTTTCTCCACCCCCAGAAGAACCTTCCACCCTATATTTACAGACTGTGAGGTGACCCACAGGCAGGAAAGATTAGGCTGCTCTGCGGGGCCCAGTGTATGAGCCAGGTGAGCAGCTTTCCACCCGTGCAGGCCTGGAGGAGTTCTGCCAGGTCTCTCCCCTGCTCTCCGCCAAAAAGCACTAGAAGCCAGCCACACGCTCTTTTCAAACTCCTTATATTCGTACTCCCTACATTGAAGTCATTTTCTTCTGAACTTACATTCAAGTTTTTCCCTTATGTTATCAAGCCTCGAGGGAACAAAGAAAAAATAGGAGAGTGGAGAAAGACTATGGTGGAAAGTGCCAGAAGGAAAAGGAGAAGTAGGAGAGACTTATCAAATGGCTGCCATTTGCTGGTGAATAAAAAAGAAGCCATCTTTGTATTAAAAGACATTATTATTGCCTAATACAAATGCAGAAAACAGAAATAGAGCTGGACCTAGGCACTCTTGCCCCCTATGAAGGAAAAGACTGTCCACTGATAGCGTTCAGCCTTTCCATTTCTCCTGGTCACTTTTTTCTACTTCCCCAACCCGATGAGAAAAAAGAATCAAATTTAGCTTACATTGACTTACTTTTGATTTTTAAAATTAAAGGCTTGTTTTCTCACAAATGTTATTGGCTTGTACCATATTATGTATTCTCCAAGTATACTCAGAATATACTTAGACCCAGAGTCAGCCTATATGGTATCAATCTGATGTCTCCAGCTTTGCAAACTTCTCAAATGTAGCTGCATGTTTTGAAAATGCCTGGGTATCCAAAAGCTCTCTCTCTCTCCCTTGAGTGTCGAGGGCTAGATAAACTAACTTATATCAAGATAAAGTGAAGCTCCTAATACCTAGCTTTCCTTCTCAGACTGTGCTTATGCTGATTTATAATGGCTATGGGTAAACGTATTCCAGGTTTATCATTCTGGCTCAAAGATTTTGAGGTAAAGGCTGTTTATAATAAAACACATAACATATGAATGTTTTTAAAGAAAGTGCAGAACTCTAAAGAAATTTCCACCTTGCACCTGACCTCAGGCTATATTCACAAGCCACTCATTCATTTGTTCAACAACAAATATTTCCTGGGTACCTGCTATGTACTGAGGAACTGTTTTAGGCGCTAGAACCACAGGAAAGAGCAAAACAGACAAAAATCCATTTTTCTTATGGGACTTTCATACTGGTGTTAGGGACAGACAAAAGGATGAAACAAATACATAAAATATATATGTGTCATGGGGTGGTAGAAATCATGGGAAAAAGGAAAGGGAAGGAAAAGAACCAGAGATAGAGATGGGCTGCCAGGCAAAGGTGTTGGAGGGGATTGCAATTTTAAATAGGTTAGGAAGAAAAGACTCACTGATAAGATGGCATTTGAGCAAGGATCTGAGGGAGATACAGGTAGGGTACCATGCACAAAATAGGAGAAAGAAAATTCCAGACAGAGAGATAAGCAAGTGCAAAGGTCCTGAGGTAGATGCATTCTTGACATTTTTCTTAAAGTGACTGAAGTAAAGTGAGTTTAAAGAAGATTACTAGAAGTGATGAAGGTCGGAAGACTGTGAGGTTGGGTGAAGAATGGCACAGATTCTGTACGATTTTGTAAGGATTTCGGCTTTTAGTCTGAATGAGGTGAGAAGTCACAGCAGAGGAATGACTTCGTTTGATTCATTTTTTAAGAGTATCACTCTATATGCTCTGTTGAGAATAGACTATCGTGAGTCTAACTGTGGAAATAAGAAAAGCAGTCAAGAAGCCAGGCCAAGAATGAGGAAGATTTGGACCATGGTAGTGTATCCCATTCTGGGTATACTACATTTCTTTGAGTCCAAGACATCATTGATTGAAAGATGTGACATTATTTTATGCACCAATAAGAAAAAAAGCCTCCACTGAAATTAAGAAATTATGACACAATGCCTTCTAACCGCTCAGGGATTTTACTTGGTAGTTATTAAAAGATCTATTTTATTTTTTTAACACTGTTATTGGAGTATAATTGCTTTAAAATAGTGTGTTAGTTTCTGCTTTATAACAAAGTGAATCAGCTATATGTATACATATATCCCCATATCTCCTCTCTCTTGCATCTCCCTCCCATCCTCCCTATCCCACCCCTCTAGGTAGACACAAAGCACCGAGCTGATCTCTGAATGCTATGGGACTGCTTCCCACTAGCTATCTATTTTACATTTGGTAGTGTATATATGTCCATGCCACTCTCTCACTTCGTCCCAGCTGACCCTTCCCCCTCCCCCTGTCCTCAAGTCCATTCTCTGCATCTGCATCTTTATTCCTGTCCTGCCCCTAGGTTCTTCACAACCTTTTGTTTTTAGATTCCATATATATGTGTTAGCGTACGGTATTTGTTTTTCTCTTTCTGACTTACTTCACTCTGTATGACAGACTCTAGGTCCATCCACCTCACTACAAATAACTCAATTTGGTGTCTTTTTATGGCTGAGTAATATTCCCTTGTATATATGTGCCACATCTTCTTTATCCATTCATCTGTCGATGGACACTTAGGTTGCTTCCATGTCCTGGCTATTGTAAATAGAGCTGCAGTGAACATTGTGGTGCATGACTCTTTTTTAATTATGGCTTTCTCAGGGTATATGCCCAGTAAGTGGTGCTGGGAAAACTGGACAGCTACATGTAAAAGAATGAAATTAGAACACTCCCTAACACCATACACGAAAATAAACTCAAAATGGATTAAAGACCTAAATGTAAGGCCAGACACTATAAAACTCTTAAAGGAAAACACACGTAGAACACTCTAGGACATAAATCACAGCAAGATCCTTTCTGACCCACCTCCTAGAGAAATGGAAATAAAAACAAAAATAAACAAATGGGACCTAGTGAAACTTAAAAGCTTTTGCACAGCAAAGGAAACCATCAACAAGATGAAAAGACAACCCTCAGAATTGTACCAAAATGTTCATTGCAGCTCTATTTACAATAGCCAGGACATGGAAGCAACCTAAGTGTCCATCAACAGATGAATGGGTAAAGAAGATGTGGCACATATATACAATGGAATATTACTCAGCCATAAAAAGAAATGAAATTGAGTTATTTGTAGTGAGGCGGATGGACCTAGAGTCTGTCATACAGAGTGAAGTAAGTCAGAAAGAGAAAAACAAATACCGTATGCTAACACATATATATGGAATCTAAAAAAAAATAATAATAATAAGGGAATAAAGATGCAGATGCAGAGAATGGACTGGAGGACGGGGGAGGGGGAAAGGTAAGCTGGGACGAAGTGAGAGAGTGGTATGGACATATATACACTACCAAATGTAAAATAGATAGCTAGTGGGAAGCAGCCACATAGCACAGGAAGATCAGCTCGGTGCTTTGTGGCCACCTAGAAGGGTGAGATAGGGAGGATGGGAGGGAGACGCAATAGGGAGGGGATATGGGGATATATGTATATGTACAGCCGATTCACTTTGTTATAAAAAAGAAACTATCACACCATTGTAAAGCAATTATACTCCAATAAAGGTATTAAAAATAATTAAATTAAATTAAGATATACAGTGAAAAAAATAAAAAGAACTACCAAAATATCTATTTTAGATTTAGATTTTTTTATCATATGTTACTCTTATGCATAGCGATAAGGAAAATAAAATAAATGAATCAATAAATTGATAAATGAAATAAAAACTTTTCTCGAACGTCAACTTCTCTTTAATCATTTTTGGACTCAGTCTCCACACGTTATTGGACTACTTGTGATACAGCATATTTAAAAGAGTCCACAAAAGAAATAAAATCCATTGGAATTGGGCTCTTTTTAAACAGCTTTATTGAGGTATAAATGGGCTATTTATAAAGTTTGATGAGTTTTCACATATACATACACCTGTGAAACCATAACCATGATCAAGATCATGAATATTCATCATCCCAAAAGTTTTCTCTTGCCCTTGTCATCCTTCCCTCCTGCTCCCTCCTGCCCTTATCCTCTGTCAACCACGGATCTTCTTTCTGTCACTATAGTTTAGGTTTCATTTTCTGGAATTTTATATAAATGGTATCTGTGGAGTCTGCATCCATGGATTCAACCAACTGTTAACCTAATACTTTGGTTTGGAAGTAGAGTGGCTAGATAATATGGTAGGTGTATGTTTAAGAAACTGCCAGGCTTGGGACTTCCCTGGTGGTCCAGTGGTCGCCTTCCAATGCATGGGGTGTGAGTTCGATCCCTGGTTAGGGAGCTAAGATCCTACATGCCTCGCAGCCAAAGAACCAAAACATAAAACAGAAACAGTACTGTAACAAATTCTGTAAAGACTTCAATAAAATGGTCCACATTAAAAAAAAAAAAAAAATCTTAAAAAAAAAAAAAAGAAACTGCCAGGCTGTTTTCCTGAGTATTTTACTATTTTGCATTTCCACCAGCAATATATGAAAGTTTCACTTGCTCTGCATTCTTCCCAGCACTTGATATTGTCAGTGTTTTTTATTTTAGCCGTTTTTAATTAGTGAATAATGGCATCTCATCCTTGTTTTCATTTTCATTTTCCTAATGGCTAAGGATTTTGAACATCTTCTCAGGTTGTATTAGTTTCCAGTTGCTGCTGTAACAGATTAACACAAACAGTAGCTTAAGGCAGCACAATTATTTTACAGTTCTGGAGAGTCAGAAGTCTAAAATGGGTCCTGCTGAACTAAAATCAAGGTGTTAGCAAGACTGTGTTTCTTCTGGAGGCTCTAAGGAAGAGTCCATTTTCTTTGATTTTGATTTTCCAGCTTCTGGAGGCTATCTGCATACCTTGGCATCTTCAAAGCCAGCAACATAGCATCTTCAGATCTTTCTATGACTCTAATTGCCTCTTCTGCCTCCCTCTTCTAGTTTAAAGAAGGCTTGTGATTACATTGGGCCTACCCGGATAATCTAGGATACTCTTATTTATTTTAAGGTGAGCTGATTAGTGAGCTTAATTTCATCAGCAACCTTCATTCCCCCTTTCCATGTAACATAACATGTTCATAGGTTCTGGCGATTAGGATATGGACATCTTTGTCAGGAGGAGGGGCCGGGAATTATTCTGCTGGTCACACATGTGCTTATTTCCTCTTTGATGTAGTGTTAATTTAAGTCATTTGCCAATTTTTAAAACAGGTTGTTTTGAATTTTGCAGGTTTACATGTTCTGAGCACTAGTCATTTCTTAGATATGTGACTTGAAAATATTTTCTCTCAGTAGGTACCTTCTTTTTTCAAAACTGCTAACATTATCTTTCACAAAGCAAAAGCTTTTAATTTTGATGGAGACCAGTTTATCATTTTTTCTTTCCATGGATTGCACCCTTAATGTCATGTCTAAGAACTCCTTGCCTAATCCCACGTCACAAAGTTTTCTCCTGTGTCTTTTTGGCTGCGTTGGGTCTTCGCTGTTGTGCGCAGGCTTTCTCTAGCTGTGAAGAACGGGGGCTACTCTTCATTGTGGTGCACGAGCTTCTCATTGCGGTGGCTTCTCTTGTTGCAGAGCACAGGCTCTAGGGCTTCAGTAGTTGCAGCACATGGGCTCAGTAGTTGCAGTGCACGGGCTCTAGAGCACAGGCTCAGTAGTTGTTGTGCACAGGCTTAGTTGCTCTACGGCATGTGGGATCTTCCCAGACCAGGGCTTGAACCCATGTCCCCTTCACTGGCAGGCAGATTCTTAACCACTGCGTCACCAGAGACGTCCACAGTTAATTTTTATATAAGGTATAAATTTTATATCTAGGTTGAAATTTTTTTGTATAACGATGTCCCATTCTTTCAGCCATTTGTCAAAAAGATGATCTTTTCTCCCTTGAACTGCCTTTTAAACTATCAAAAGTTCATTGTCCATTTCTGTGTGGGTCTATTTCTGGACTCTCTATTCTGATCTATGTGTTGATCCCTTCACCAGTACCGCATTGTCTTAATTACTATAGCTTTAAAGTATGTCTTAAAATCAGGTAATTTGATTTTTCTAACTTTTTTCTCCTTTTCAAAGTCATTTTAGCTATTCTATACTAATTCCTTTGACTTTCCATATAATCAGGTTGTCTATCTATCTATCTATCTGTACAAAAAAAATCTTGGTGAGATAGTTATTATAATTTTTTTAATTCTATAGGTTAATTGGGAGGGAATTTACATCTTTAATATGTTAAGATATTAACCTATGAGCACTTCATGTCTATCCATTTATTTAGGTCTTCTTTGTTTTCATCAGCCTTTATTAGTTTTCAGCATATACTTTAGTTAGATTTATACCTCTTTCATTATTTTGCAGCTGTTACAAATGGCATCGTATTTTGTTTTTCAGGTTCCAGTTATGTATTGCTAGTTTATTCTTGGCCATCTATTTTGCAAACTTGCTAAACTCACTTATTAGTTCTGAGAGTTTTTTAATTTTCTACGTAAACAATCATTGTTTACAAATAAGGATGGTTTTACTTTCTCCTTTTCAATTTGTAAACTACTTATTTATTTATAACCTTACTCTACTGGCAAGGATATCTAATACGATGTTGAGCAGAAGTGGCAAGACTAGATATTCTTACCTTATTGCCAATCTTAAGAGGGAAAGCATTTAGTTTCTTAACATTAAGTATGTTGTTAGCTGTAGATTCATTCCTAATTTGCTGAGCATTATTATCATGAACTAATGTTGAATTTTGTCAAATGTTTTTTCTGCCTTAATTGATATGATCATGTGAAAGTTCCTTAGACTTTTATTGTAATGGATAACATTAAATGATTTTCAAATGAAGAACCAACCTTGCATTCCTGGGATATAAACTCTACTGGGTCATAGTGTATTATTCTTTATATAGATTACAGGATTTGATTTACCAGTAATTTTTTTTTGCTTTTTTACATCTATGTTCATAAGAGAGAGTTGTCTAGAGTGTCCTTGTTTTATACCATCTTTGTCTGGTTTTGGTATCAGCATGATGGTGACCTCATACCATGAGTCGGGAAGTGTGATCCCTTCTCTTCTGTTTAGTGGAAGAGAATATAGGACTGATGTTATTTCTTCTTTAAATGCTTAGCAGTATTCACCAGTGAAATTCTCTGGGATTGGAGATTTTTTTTTCTACTTAACCTTTTCAACATATGAAATAGAATTACAGTAAATATTTTAATGTCTCTTCTGTGTTTTAATTGATTGATTTTTCTTTTCAGGTATGAGGTGTATTTGGGGAAATTTCTTTGCATGCTGGGTAATTTTTGACCTGATTTCAGACATTGCAAATTCTACCTTCTTGAAGACTAGATATTTTTTTATTCCTATAAATATTCCTGACTTTTGTTCTAGAAGCAGTTAAGTTACTTGGAATCAGTTTGATCCTTTGGGGTCTTAAAATTTGGTAGACAGGACTAAGCCATGTTTGGATTAGTGGTAAATATGCCCTGCTGCTGAGACAAGACCCTTCTAAGTACTCAGTGTCCCATGAATTATTAAGTTTTCCA
This sequence comes from Physeter macrocephalus, assembly GCF_002837175.3. Lineage (NCBI taxonomy): Eukaryota > Metazoa > Chordata > Mammalia > Artiodactyla > Physeteridae > Physeter > Physeter macrocephalus. The sequence goes on from NC_041222.1 coordinate 60,779,284, forward strand.
GCCTAGCTGCTGGATAAAATACTATTCTCAGTCCTATATGTGTGGGTTCTATATTGTGTGGCCCTGTTTGTGTGGTTCTTTTCCTGGCCTCAGATTGGTTTTTCACATACATGTACTGATTAGTATGTTGATGATGCTAGACACCTAAAGGGAATACTCTTAAATCTCCAGAGTTGTCTCTGTTTCCTCTGTCCTCTCTGGACACAGAGAGATAACCTGTCCTTCAAACTCTAGCCACTTTGATCTCTGGACCCTTACCTTTGTCTCCTCAACTCAAGCAATCCGCTGGGCTCTATCCAAGTTCCCACTTCCATGGACGGCCTAGGAGGTTTTTCAAGGCAGAAGACTGAGGCAATTTTAGGGTTCATCTCATGTTTCCTGAATCTCAGGAATCACTGTCCTTCTTTGCTTTATATCCAGCATCTTAAAAGCCCACCTTTCATATAATTTTTTCTGACTTTTTGATTGTTTCGGGTAGGAGATTAAGCCTAGGCCCTGTCCCTTCATCTTGACAGGAAGCAGAAGTCTTGATATTGGGTTCTTGATTCAGGTTTGCAGTTATGTAGATGTAGCCTGCTTTGGGCTCCCACTTTGGGAACGTTGTTAAGCACTTCTTTTATTTTTTTATTGAAGTATAGTTGATTTACAACGTTGTGCCAATCTCTGCTGTACAGCAAAGTGACTCAGTTTTACACATCTATACATTCTTTTAAAAATATTTTCCATTATGTTTTATCCCAGGAGATTGGATATAGTTCCCTGTGCTATACAGTAGGACCTTGTTTTTTATCCAAGAACTTTTTAAATATAAAGAAAATTAGTCCTTTTCAGTTATGCAAGAATTTTTCTGCAGATCATCTTTTGACTTTATTTGGTTTTCGTTCATTTATTTGTAGTCAGATTTATTAATTTTTTTACAGCTTCTGTGTGTGTGTATGTGTGTTTTAAATCATGCTAGGAAAAAGCCTTTCATACTCTAGATTTACAACGTTGTGCCAATCTCTGCTGTACAGCAAAGTGACTCAGTTATACACATATATATAAAAAAAACAATGTTACATGCCTCTGATTCCTCCTCTCCCTACAACCGCCACAACCATTGGATTTCAAGAGATTAAATACTGTGTTGAACTATTGTCTTGGCATCTTCTTCCAAGCTGCTGACACCCATTTTGCAAGTTTGATGTATTGCCTGTTCGGAGGTTGGCATCTCTGCAGGCAAAGAAAACGATTACTACCTCTGCGAGAGAGAATATAAATGCTATTTATTGTGAGGCATATTCTGATTTTACATATGTAAAAACATGAAAGGTTGGTGCTCTCAAAATCGATTGAATATAGTATGTTGACTCTAGGACTTTCTAAGTGATTAGAGGTAAAGGTGAAGTCAAGGGTGATTCCAAGGTTTTTGGCCTAGGGAACTGTAAGGATGAAGTTCCTCAACTGTAGAGGAGGCTGCACCTTGTTTGGCCTGTCCAGTATGCATCCTCCAGTGTGCAACGCTGATAAACAATGTGGTGGGGGGATTTGAAGGGCACAAATTCTTACTTTCACATTACTTTATTGGATATATTTTAAGAGTAATAAAGTTGTCATGAAGAGAAAAAATATACCATTCAAACCTCCTCAAGATTGGCAGACTACTTTTTTATAGAACTGTAGTTGATTTACAATGTTGTGTTACTTTCTGATGTACAGCAAAGTAATTCAGAAATATATATATATATATATATATACATATACACACATATTCTTAGTTATATATATACACATATATATTTTTCAGATTATATATATAATATATATATATATACACATATTCTTTTTCATATTCTTTTCCATTATGGCTTATTACAGGATATTTAATATAGTTCCCTGTGCTACACCGTAGGACCTTGTTATTTATCAATTTTATACACAGTAGTTCGTATCAGCTAATACCAGACTCCTGATATATCCCTTCCCCACACCCCCTTTCCCCTTTGTAACCATAAGTTTGTTTGCTACGTCTGTGAGTCTGTTTCTGTTTTGTAAATAAGTTCATTTGTATCATATTTTAGACTCCACGTATAAGGGATATCATATGGTATTTGCCTTTCTGTCTGACTTACTTCACTTAGTGTGATAACCTCTCGGTCCATCCATGTTGCTGCAAATGGAATTATTTCCTTTTTTATGGCTGAGTAGTATTCCACTGTGTGTGTGTGTGTGTGTGTGTGTGTGTGTGTGTGTGTGTGTGTGTGTATTCCACATCTTCTTTATACATTCATCTGTCAATGGACATTTAAGTTGCTTCCATGGGCAAACTATTTTTATATGTACCCAGCTGTATTATCAATGGCTCTTTCAGGACTTCCCTGGTGTGGCAGTGGTTAATAATCCGATTGGCAATGCAGGGCACACGGGTTCAAGCCCTGATCCGGGAAGATCCCACATGGCGTGGAGCAACTAAGCCCCTGTGCCACAACTACCGAGCCTGCACTCTAGAGCCTGCGAGCCACAACTACTGAAGCCCATGCACCTAGAGCCCATGCTCTGCAACAAGACAAGCCACCACAATGAGAATCCCATGCACACAACGAAGACCAAATGCAGCCAAAAATAAATAAATAAATTTATTTTTTTTTAAAGGCACTTTCATTTAAAAAATACTAATAAGATTAAGTATCAGCCTCATAGGCTTAGAGAGAAGAATCTTTAAAAACATGAACTTACCAACAGATCTAAAAATAAGACAAACTCGGACACCAGAATACAAACTCCTGTCTTTTCAAAAATTATTATTGTCTTTTTTCTGTGATACAACAATAAATCACACTAATAAATGGACATATGACAAAATTTAAAATAAATCTAAGCAGAAGCAAGAAGAACTACAATCCTGCAGCCTGTGGAACAAAAACCACATTCACAGAAACATAGACAAGATGAAAAGGCAGAGGGCTATGTACCAGATGAAGGAACAAGGTAAAACCCCAGAAAAACAACTAAATGAAGTGGAGATAGGCAACCTTCCAGAAAAAGAATTCAGAATAATGAATACAATAACTGAAATGAAAACTGCACTAGAAGGAATCAATAGCAGAATAACTAAGGCAGAAGAACGGAGAAGTGACCTAGAAGACACAATGGTGGAATTCACTGCTGTGGAACAGAATAAAGGAAAACGAATGAAAAGAAATGAAGACAGCCTGAGAGACCTCTGGGACAACATTAAACGCAACAACTTTCACATCATAGGGGTCCCAGAAAGAGAAGAGACAGAGAAAGGACCAGAGAAAATATTTGAAGAGATTATAGTTGAAAACATACCTAACATGGGAAAGGAAATAGAGCCACCCAAGTCCAGGAAGTGCAGAGTCCCATACAGCATAAACCCAAGGAGAAACACGCCAAGATACAAAGTAATCAAATTGGCAAAAATTAAAGACAAAGAAAAATTATTAAAAGCAGCAAG
>NC_041222.1:60783012-60783711 GCF_002837175.3 Physeter macrocephalus
TCAAAAGCTTTACAGACAAGCAAAAGCTAAGAGAATTCAGCACCACCAAACCAGCTCTACAACAAATGCTAAAGGAACTTCTCTAAGTGGGAAACACAAGAGAAGAAAAGGACCTACAAAAGCAAATCCAAAACAATTAAGAACATGGTAATAGGAACATACATATCGGTAATTACCCTAAACGTGAATGGATTAAATGCTCCAACCAAAAGACACAGGCTTGCTGAATGGATACAAAAACAAGACGCATATACATGCTGTCTACAAGAGACCCACTTCAGACCTAGGGACACATTCAGACTGAAAGTGAAGGGATGGAAAAAGATATTCCATGCAAATGGAAATCAAAAGAAAGCTGGAGTAGCAATACTCATATCAGATAAAATAGACTTAAAATAAAGAATGTTACAAGAGACAAGGAAGGACACTACATAATGATCAGGGGATCAATCCAAGAAGAAAATATAACAATTATAAATATATATGCAACCAACATAGGAGCACCTCAATACATAAGTCAACTGCTAACAGCTATAAAAGAGGAAATCGACATAACACAATAATAGTGGGGGACTTTAACACCTCACTAACACCAGTGGACAGATCATCCAAAATGAAAATAAAAAAGGAAAGAGAAACGTGAAATGACACAATAGACCAGATAGATTTAATTGTTATTTATAGGACATTCCATCCAAA
>NC_041222.1:60783937-60786192 GCF_002837175.3 Physeter macrocephalus
AAAATTGAAATCATATCAAGCATCTTTTCTGACCAGAACACTATGAGATTAGAAATAAATTACACAGAAAAAAACGTAAAAAACACAAACACATGGAGGCTAAACAATACATTACTGAATAACCAAGCGATCACAGAAGAAATCAAAGAGGAAATCAAAAAATACATAGAGACAAATGACAATGAAAACACGATGATCCAAAACCTATGGGATGCAGCAAAAGCAGTTCTAAGAGGGAAGTTTATAGCTATACAAGCCTACCTCAAGAAACAATAAAAATCTGAAGTAAACAATCTAACCTCACACCTAAAGGAAATAGAGAAAGAAGAACAAACAAAACCCAAAGTTAGCAGAGGGATAGAAATCATAAAGATCAGAGCAGAAATAAATGAAATAGAAACAAAGAGAAGAATAGCAAAGATCAATAAAACTAAAAGCTGGTTCTTTGAGAAGATAAACAAAATTGATAAACCATTAGCCAGACTCATCAAGAAAAAGACGGAGAGGACTCAAATCAGTAAAATTAGAAATGAGGTAGGAGAAGTTACAGTAGACACCGCAGAAATACAAAGCATCCTAAGAGACTACTACAAGCAACTTTATGTCAAAAATGTACAACCTGGAAGAAATGGACAAATTCTTAGAAAGGGATAACCTTCCAAGACTGAACCAGGAAGAAATAGAAAATATGAACAGACCAATCACAAGCAATGAAATTGAAACTGTGAAAAAAATCTTCCAACAAACAAAAGTCCAGGACCAGATGGCTTCACAGGTGAATTCTATCAAACATTTAGAGAAGAGCCAACACCCATTCTTCTCAAACTCTTCCAAAAATCTACAGAGGAAGGAACACTCCCAAACGCATTCTATGAGGCCACCATCACCCTGATACCAAAACCAGACAAAGATACTATAAAAATAGAAAATTACAAACCAATATCACTGATGAATATAGATGCAAAAATCCTTAAGAAAATACTAGCAAAGAGAATCCAACAACACATTAAAAGGATCATACACCATGCTTAAGTGGGATTTATCCCAGGGATGCAAGGGGCCTAGAGGGAACCTACCTCAATATAATAAAGGCCATATTTGACAAACCCACAGCAAACATCATTCTCAATGGTGAAAAACTGAAAGCATTTCCTGTATTATCAGGAACAAGACAAGGATGTCTACTCTCACCACTGTTATTCAACATAGTTTTGGAAGTCCTAGCCACAGCAATCAGAGAAGAAACAGAAATAAAAGCAATACAAATTGGAAAAGAAGAAGTAAAACTGTCACTGTTTGCAGATGACATGATATTATACCTAGAGAATCCTAAACATGCCAGCAGAAACTTCTAGAGCTAATCAATGAATTTGGTAAAGTTGCAGGATACAAAATTAATGGACAGAAATCTCTTGGATTCCTATACACTAATGATGAAAAATCTGATAGAGAAATTAAGGAAAACTCCCATTTACCATTGCCGCAAAAAGAATAAAATACCTAGTGAGAGAAAAGACCTGTATGCAGAAAACTGTAAGAAACTGATGAAAGAAATTAAAGATGATACCAATAGATGGAGGATATACCATGTTCTTGGATTGGAAGAATCAATATTGTGAAAATGATTATACTACTCAAAGCAATCTACAGATTCAATGCAATCCCTATCAAATTACCATGGCATTTTTTACAGAACTAAAACAAAAAGTCTTAAAATTTGTATGGAGGCACAAAAGATCCCAAATAGCCAAAGCAGTCTTGAAGGAAAAAAACGGAGCTGGAGGAATCAGACACCCTGACTTCAGACTATACTATAAAGCTACAGTAATCAAGAAAATTTGGTACTGGCACAAAAACAGAAACATAGATCAATGGAACAAGATAGAAAGCCCAGAGGTAAACCTACGCACTTCTGGTCAACTAATCTATGACAAAGGAGGCAAGGGTATGCAATGGAGAAAAGACAGGCTCTTCAGTAAGTGGTGCTGGGAAAACTGGACAGCTACGTGTAAAAGAATGAAATTAGAACACTCCCTAACACCATACACAAAAGTAAACTCAAAATCGATTTGAGACCTAAATGTAAGACCAGACACTATAAAACTCTTAGAGGAAAACATAGGAAGAACACTCTTTGACATAAATCACAGCAAGATCTTTTTGATCCACCTCCTAGAGTAAAGGAAATAAAAACAAAAATAAACAAAGGGGACCTAATGAAACTTCAAAGCTTTTGCACAGCAAAGGAAACCATA
>NC_041222.1:60786232-60792491 GCF_002837175.3 Physeter macrocephalus
ATCAAAACTACAGTGAGGTATCACCTCACACCAGTTAGAATGGGCATCATCAGAAAATCTACAAACAACAAATGCTGAAGAGGGTGTGGAGAAAAGGAAGACCTCTTGCACTGTTGGTGGGAATGTCAATTGATACAGCCACTATGGAGAACAGTATGGAGGTTCCTTAAAAATCTAAAAATAGAATTACCATATGATCCAGCAATCCCACTACTGGGCATACACCCAGAGAAAACCATACTTCAAAAAGGCACATGCACCCCAATGTTCATTGCAGCACTATTTACAATAGCCAGGTCATGGAAGCAACCTAAATGTCCATCAACAGACGAACGGATAAAGAAGATGTGGTACATATGTACAATGGAATATTACTCAGCCATAAAAAGGAAGGAAATTGAGTCATTCGTTGAGACGTGGATGGATCTAGAGACTGTCATACAGAGTGAAGTAAGTGAGAAAGAGTAAAACAAATATCGTATATTAACGCATCTATGTGGAACCTAGGAAAATGGTACAGATGAACCGGTTTGCAGGGCAGAAATTGAGACACAGATGTAGAGGACCAACGTATGGACACCATGGGAGGAAAGCGGCGGGGGGTGGTGGTGGTGGTGTGATGAATTGGGCGATTGGGATTGACATGTATACACTGATGTATATAAAATTGATGACTAATAAGAACCTGCTTTTTAAAAATATATATATATATTATTCAAGTCAAAAAAATCCATAAAAGAAAAAAATAAACTGGACTATATAAAAAATTGAAGAAAAATAAAATCAAAGAGTATCCCATCCCCTTGTCAAAAAGAAAAAGAAATCTAAAATGTTTATAGTAAGTTGTGGAATATATATACACCTGTAGATTTTTTGAGGAAATATTTTAGGTACAATCCTTGAGGACAGTGTTCTTGAGAAAGAACTTTTGTATCCCATATATGTGAAATGACAGAATTTATGATTCCCATGGAAAGCTTGTCCATTTAACTGAGAAAGAGGTTATCTAATTTCTGAAGCAGGTCTTTCAGAATTGTTGATTAATAACCTTTAAATATATTCTGATGATTAGCATCATGGTTCTGTCAACAAAGCCAGAATAGATTAGAGCAGCTTCATTTGAACATAGTGCAGTGTGCCTTTATGGGAAGGTTACCCAAGGAATGCACAACACGGTGAGAGAGAATGTAGCCACCTGCCTTGCCAGCCATACCAGCTAAATCTTTGAGAAGGCAGGTGATGAAACCAGCCTTCTCACACATTCTCCAATGTCTTTTTTTAACCATTTCTTAAATTGAAGTATAGTTAATTTACAATGTTATGTTAGTTTCAGGCATACAGCAAAATGATTCAGTTACACATACACACATATTCTTCTTCAGATTCTTTTCCATTATAAGTTATTACAAGATATTGAATATAGCTCCCTGTGCTATACAGTAGGTCCTTGTTGTTTATTTTATATATAGTAATGTATATATGTTAATCCCAAACTCCTAATTTATCTATTCCCCACCTCCAACCCCCGCTACCCCCTTTGGTAACCATAAGTTTGTTTTCTATGTCTGTGAGTCTATTTCTGTTTTGTAAGTAAGTTCATTTGTATCATTTTTTTTAGATTCCACATATAAGTGATATCACATGATCTGTGTCTGACTTACTTTGCTTAATATGATAATCTCTAGTTTCATCCACATTGCTGCAAATGGCATTATTTCATTCTTGTTTATGGCTGTGTGATATTCCATTGTATTTTGGAATCGTCTTTATCCATTCCTCTGTCGATGGGCATTTAAGTTGTTTCCATGTCTTGGCTATTGTAAATAGTGCTGCAGTGAACATTGGGGTGCATGTATCTTTTTGAATTATGGTTTTCTCCATAGATATGCCCAGGAGTCGGATTGCTGGATCATATGGTGGCTCTATTTTTAGTTTTTTAAGGACCCTCTGTACTGTTCTCCGTAGTGGCTGCACTAATTTACATTCCCACCAGGAGTGTAGGAGGGTTCCCTTTTATCCATACCCTCTTCTCCAATGTCTTAAACACCTCTCTGTGCACAATACTGTATTAAATGGCAAGTAGAAGAATCTTCCAACCCATCTCTAATCATTGAGAATTTATCATCAAATGAGACAATTATTAATAAATCTACAGCTCAAAGACTGGCTTTTTATCAACATGCAGCAAATAAAAACAATTTTTTTCCTGTCTTGCTGTTTGGCAAATGAAGAACACCATATCTTAAAGTATATTCTGAGACGTATCAGCTGGTGTGAAAAGATGATATGTAAGAAAATGTTTCCCTGGGGAAACACGTTGGGAACACAGTTAAATAGAGTGAAATGGATTTCTTTGGTTCGGGGATCTTAAGATATTAATTAATGTGGTTCGGGGATCTTAAGATATTAATTAATGTGCTTTGGAATTTCCATGATTGGGGTATAGTATGTGGTATTTCCCTGCATATTTTATCTTAGGTCCCTTTTTCAGGAACCATTGTAGGGCTGATGCTTTGTCTTCTTTGTCACTGATTATGTGGTACCTAGTACGAAGCCTGACACTAGGAGACACTCAAAAAATATCTGTGGAATAAAAAAATGAATTTTCTGATTGCCTGATGACCTGCCAGTTGTCTATTAGCCCTTTATAGAACCACAGAATCGGCTGTGACTCTTCCTACGTCTGGTGCTGTGTACTGCTGACTGTTCAGGTTGGCAGTAGCCTAAGTTCTCTGTATTTCTCTTTGACTTGGCAAGTGCAGAGAGGCATCTGGAGACATTCCATTCTTGCCTGGCCTGCTCTCTCCATCCTACCCTCTTCCTTCAACAACCTTGTAGGTTCCTCCCCATCTTCCTGGGGGAGTATACAAAGGCGACTGTGTCAGCCAAAAGCTTGCTTTAATGCCCCGGCTTGTGGAATGTGAGTCACTTCTCAGCAGAACAAGAGGGAGGCTTCCTGCGCCATGTGGGGCTCAGAAGCCCGCTGCTGAGCACTGCAGAGCCAAACAGAAAGCTTTCCTTCTGCTTGCACTTTACTTGACCTGTGGATCAACAAAGACTTTCTATTTCTAGAATCCCATTGTCTTAACTGCTTTGAATTTCTTTTGTAAACTTAAAAACCCATGTCTTTATACAAGGCATTTAAAGCTCTGTGAGCCCAGTCTGAACATTTGTTGTTCCTTTTCTATATTCCCCTTACGTATTTTGTTCTTCTATGCCACAAACTCTTAGCTCTCCGAAATTCAGCCTTTTCCTTAACAATGCCTGACATTAAAAGCAGCTAAAGTGTTGTACTGTGTGTAGCATATTCAACATTGTAGAAAACTTGATAAATGTAGCCTTTTAGGGAAGGAATTGAGAGCATATGATTCTTCTTTTTCATTCAGCTGGCTATGTGCTAGGGGTCTTGGAGTGTTTAAAAACATCAAAATAAACGGTATTTCAATTCCTATCCTTAAAGAGACTTGGAATAGAGAGATAAAATGATATTTACAAAATACTGTGTTCCATGCTGTACATCTATATATGGTATACATATCTATAGCCATACCTATATCTGTTCACAACAATATTACAAAGTAGATATTGCTTTCCCTGTTTTATAAACAGAGAAACTAAGGATCAGAGAAGTTAAGGAACTTCTGAAATTCATTTATTGAAATTAAGTTCTCCTAAAGACAGGATGATAATGTTAAGATTCAGAGAAATTGGCCAGCTTTGAGGATTCCTTTATGTAAATGAAATTCTTCCAGTAATAGGATGGTAATGTATAATATTAGAAAGATATATGTGAAACAGAGAATTGCACAGAGCTTCTGAATATGCTGGTGAGTTTAAAAATAACTGCTTTTCCCTTGTCTTCTGGAATATGCCCCTGTTCTTTGACCTTGGGTTACTCATTATACTTCTCAGAGGCTTGATTTCTTCATCATAAAATCGGGATGGTAGCATCCTCTTTGCCCATGTTACAAGTTTGGGGTGAAGGAATAACTAGTATATTTTAGGAGAAGTGAAACTTCAGTGCCATGTAAATATAAGGTATTATTGTCACAAATAGAGTTCTAAATAAAAATGCCTGTGATGTGTTTGGGATGTGTGTAATACACCTCTAATTTTTTAACAGATGTAGAATTGGGGAGTGCTTCCACTGAATTGTGGCTAGGTTTTCAAGTAGGATGAAAATTAAATAATTTTTAAAATAATTTCTAAATCATGGTGCCTAAAAGGTTCAGGACCACTGGTGTAAAGTATATTAAAGAACTGGAATGCATGATTTCTGCCCTAGAAAGTTTAAAAAATACAAATATATTCTCTTCTATTATTTTTTTTAACATCTTTATTGGAGAATAATTGCTTTAAAATGTGTTAGTTTCTGCTGTATAACAAAGTGAATCAGCTACACGTATACATATGTCCCCATATCCCCTCCCTCTTGTGTCTCCCTCCCATCCTCCCTATCCCACCCCTCTAGGTGGTCACAAAGCACCAGGCTGATCCCCCTGTGCTTTGTGGCTGCTTCCAACTAGCTATCTATTTTACATTTGGTAGTGTATATATGTCCATGCTACTCTCTCACTTCGTCCCAGCTGACCCTTCCCGCTTAGGTTGCTTCCATGTCATGGCTATTGTAAATAGAGCTGTAGTGAATATTGTGGTACATGACTCTTTTTGAATTTTGGTTTTCTCAGGGTATATGCCCAGTAGTGGGATTGTTGGGTTGTATAGTAGTTCTAGTTTTACTTTTTTAAGGAACCTCCATACGACCCTTCCCCCTCCCCGTGTCCTCTAGTCCATTCTCTACGTCTGTGTCTTTATTCCTGTCCTGCCGCTAGGTTCTTCACTACCTTTTTTTTTTTAGATTCCATATATATGTGTTAGCATACAGTATTTGGGCAATCTCTATATTTTCTTTGGAGAAATGTCTATTTAGGTCTTCTGCCCATTTTTGGATTGGGTTGTTTGTTTTTTTGATATGGAGCTGGATGAGCTGCTTGTATATTTTGGAGATTAATCGTTTGTCAGTTGCTTCGTTTGGAAATATTTTCTTACATTCTGAGGGTTGTCTTTTCGTCTTGTTGATGGTTCCCTTTGCTGTGCAAAAGCTTTTAACGTTCATTAGGTCCCATTTGTTTATTTTTATTTCCATTTCTCTAGGAGGTGGGTCAAAAAGGATCTTGCTGTGATTCATGTCAGAGTGTTCTGCCTGTGTTTTCCTCTAAGAGTTTTATAGTGTCTGGCCTTACGTTTAGGTCTTTAATCCATTTTGAGTTTATTTTTGTGTATGGTGTTAGGGAGTGTCCTAATCTTATTCTTTTACATCTAGCTGTCCAGTTTTCCCAGCACCACAACTGAAGAGCTGTCTTTTCTCCATTGTGTATTCTTCCCCCTTTATTAAAGATAAGGTGACCATATGTGCTTGGGTTTATCTCTGAGCTTTCTTTCCTGTTCCATTGATCTATATTTGTGTTCTTGTTCCAGCACCATACTGTCTTGATTACTGTAGCTCTGTAGTATCGTTTGAAGTCCAGGAGCCTGATTCCTCCAGTTCTGTTTTTCTTTCTAAAGATTGCTTTGGCTCTTTGGGGTCTTTTGTGTTTTCATACAGATTGTGAAATTTTTTGTTTTAGTTCTGTGAAAAATGCCATTGGTAGTTTGATAGGGACAGCATTGAATCTGTAGATTGCTTTGGGTAGTATAGTCATTTTCACTATGTTGATTCTTCCAATCCAAGGACATGGTATATCTCTCCATCTGTTTGTATCATATTTCATTTCTTTCATCAGTGTCTTATAGTTTTCTGCATACAGGTATTTTTTCTCCTTAGGTAGGTTTATTCATGGGTATTTTATTTTTTTGTTGCAATGGTAAATGGGAGTGTTTAATTTCTCTTTCAGATTTTTCATCATCAGTGTATAGGAAAGCAAGAGATTTCTGTGCATTTATTTTGTATCCTGCTACTCTACCAAATTCATTGATTAGCTCTAGTAGTTTTCTGGTAGTATGTTTAGGATTCTTTCTGTATACTGTCATGTCATCTGTAAACAGTGACAGGTTTACTTCTTTTTTTCTTAATTGGATTCCTTTTATTTCTTTTTCTTCTCTGATTGCTGTGGCTAAAACTTCCAAAACTCTGTTGAATAATAGTGGTGAGAGGAGTCAACCTTGTCTTGTTCCTGATCTTAGAGGAAATGGTTTCAGTTTTTCACCATTGAGAACAATGTTGGCTGTGGGTTTGTCATATATGGCCTTTATTATGTTG
>NC_041222.1:60792570-60819946 GCF_002837175.3 Physeter macrocephalus
ATAGGTGTTAGCTCTTCTCTAAATGTTTGATAGAATTCGCCTGTGAAGCCATCAAGTCCTGGGCTTTTGTTTGTTGGAAGATTTTTAATCACAGTTTCAATTTTAGTGCTTGTGATTGGTCTGTTTATGTTTCCTATTTCTTCCTGGTTCAGTCTCAGAAGGTTGTGCTTTTCTAAGAATTTGTCCGTTTCTTCCACGTTGTCCTTTTATTGGCATAGAGTTGCTTGTAGTAATCTCTCAGTATCCTTTGTATTTCTGCAGTGTCAGTTGTTACTTCACATTTTCCATTTCTAACTCTATGGATTTGAGTCTTCTCTCTTTTTTTCTTGATGGGTCTGGCTAATGGTTTATCAATTTTTTTTTTATCTTCTCAAAGAACCAGCTTTTAGTTTTATTGGTGTTTGCTATGATTTCCTTCATTTCTTTTTCATTTACTTCTGATCTGATCTTTATGATTTCTTTCCTTCTTGTGACTTCGGGGTTTTTTTGTTACTCTTTCTCTAATTGCTTTAGGTGTAAGTTTAGGTTGTTTATTTAAGATGTTTCTTGTTTCTTGAGGTAGCATTGTATTGCTATAAACCTCCCTCTGAACTGCTTTTGCTGCCTCCCTTAGGTTTTTCGTCATCATGTTTTCATTGTCATTTGTTTCTAGGTAGTTTTTGATTTCCGCTTTGATTTTGTCAGTGATCTCTTGGTTATTTAGTAGCATATTGTTTAACCTCCATGTGTTTGTATTTTTTACAGATTTTTTTTCCTGTAAGTGATATCTAGTCTCATAGCATTGTGGTCAGAAAAGATACTTGATATGATTTCAATTTTCTTAAATTTACCAAGACTTGATTTGCGACCCAAGATATTATCTATCCTGGAGAATGTTCCATGAGCACTTGAGAAGATAGTGTATTCTGCTGTTTTTGGATGTAATGTCCTATAAACATCAATTAAGTCCATCTTGTTAATGTGTCATTTAAAGCCTGTGTTTCCTTATTTATTTTCATTGATGATCTGTCCATTGGTGAAAGTGGGGTGTTAACGTACCCTACTGTGATTGTGTTACCATCGATTTCCCCTTTTATGGCTGTTAGCATTTGCCTAATGCCTTGAGGTGCTCCTATGTTGGTTGCATAAATATTTACAATTGTTATATCTTCTTCTTGGGTTGATCCCTTGATCATTATGTCATGCTCTTCCTTGTCTCTTGTAATAGTCTTTATTTTAAAGTCTATTTTGTTTGATATGAGAATTGCTGCTCCAGCTTTCTTTTGCTTTCCATTTGTGTGGAATATCTTTTCCTATCCCCTCACTTTCAGTCTGCATATGTCCCTGGGTCTGCAGTGGGTCTCTTGTAGACAGCATATATATGGGTCTTGTTTTTATATCTATTCAGCCAGTCTGTGTCTTTTGGTTGGAGCATTTAATCCATTTACATTTAAGGTAATTATCGATATGTTCCTATTACCATTTTCCTAATTGTTTGGGTTTGTTATTGTAGGTCTTTTCCCACTCTTGTGTCTCCTGCCTAGAGAAGTTCATTTAGCATTTTTTGTAAAGCTGGTTTGGTGGTGCTGAATTGTCTTAGCTTTTTCTTGTCTGTAAAGGTTTTAATTTTTCTGTCAAATCTGAATGAGATCCTTGCTGGGCAGAGTAACCTTGGTTGTAGGTTTTTCCCTTTCATCACTTTAAATACGTCCTGCCACTCCCTTCTGGCTTGCAGAGTTTCTGCTGAAAGATCAGCTGTTAAGCTGAATCCCCTTAAGATTCCCTTGTATGTTATTTGTTGCTTTTCCCTTGCTGCTTTTAATATTTTTTCTTTGTATTTAATTTTTGATAGTTTGATTAATATGTGTCTTGGCATCTTTCTCCTTGGATTTATCCTGTATGGGACTCTCTGTGCTTCCTGGACTTGATTGTCTATATCCTTTCCCACGTTAGGGAAGTTTTCAACTATAATCTCTTCAAATATTTTCTCAGACGCTTTCTTTTTCACTTCTTCTTCTAGGACCCCTATAATTCAACTATAATCTCTTCAAATTTTTTCTCAGACGCTTTCTTTTTCACTTCTTCTTCTAGGACCCCTATAATTCGAATGTTGGTACATTTAATGTTGTCCCAGAGGTCTCTGAGACTACCCTCAAGTCTTTTCATTGTTTTTTCTTTATTCTGCTCTGTGGTTGTTATTTCCACTGTTTATCTTCCAGGTCACTTATTCGTTCTTCTGCCTTAGTTATTCTGCTCTTGATTTCTTCTAGAGAATTTTTAATTTCATGTATTATGTCGTTCATCATTGTTTGTTTGCTCTTTAGTTCTTCTAGGTCCTTGTTAAACATTTCTTGTATTTTCTCCATTCTGTTTCCAAGATTTTGAATCATCTTTACTATCATTACTCTGAATTCTCTTTCAGGTAGACTGCCTATTTCCTTTTCATTTGTTTGTTCTGGCAGGTTTTTACTTTGCTCCTTCATCTGCTGCGTATTTCTGTCTTCTTATTTTGCTCAACTTACTGTGTTTGGTGTCTCCTTTTTGCAGGCTGCAGGTTCGTAATTCCCATTGTTTTGGGTGTCTTCCCCCAGTGGGTAAGGTTGGTTCAGTGGGTTGTGTAGGCTTCCTGGTGGAGGGGACTGGTGCCTGTGTTCTGGTGAATGAGGCTGGATCTTGTCTTTCTGGTGGGCAGGACCGTGTCCGGTGGTGTGTTTTGGGGTGTCTATGAAGTTATTATGATTTTAGGCAGCCTCTCTGCTAATGGGTGTGGTTGTGTTCCTGTCTTGCTAGTTGTTTGGCATGGGGTGTCCAACACTAGAGCTTGCCGGTCATTGAGTGGAGCTGGGTCTTAACATTGAGACAGATATCTCTAGGAGAGCTCTCGCTGATTGATATTACATGGGGCTGGGAGGTGTCTGGTGGTCCAATGTCCTGAACTCAGCTCTCCCACCTCAGAGGCTCAGAACTGACACCTGGTCGGAGCACCAAGACCCTTTTGGGAAGTCTGAGGTCTTTTGCCAGCATTCAGTAGGTGTTCTGTAGGAGTTGTTCCACATGTAGATGTATTTTTGATGTATTTGTGGGGTAGAAGGTGATCTCTACATCTTACTCCTCCACCATCTTGAAAGTCCTCCTCAAGATATTTTAGACATGCCCATCTTTTGGGTCCACCAACATAGGTGAAAGTAAAGGTGGAGTCTGAATATCTGAAATCGGGCAGGGCACGGTCTTGGCAGGGCCAGAGGTTGTCTTCTATTCTTAACTGTCCTACTCATCCAAGACAGTTACTTTGCTAGAGAGAAATCCAGATTTTGTTATAATAAAGTCCTTCTTTGAGGATTAAAAGTTATTTTCTTTTTGTAATTCTACACAATTGCTCCAGTCTAGAGAAATCTGAGAATTTAAGACCGGGTTTTAAAATCAGAAATGAACACTTCCAAATTCATTATTTTTAAACGTCTTTATTGGAGTATAATTGCTTTACAATGATGTGTTAGTTTCTGCTTTACAACAAAGTGAATCAGTTATGCATATACATATGTTCCCATATCTCTTTTCTCTTGCGTCTCCCTCCCTCCCACCCTCCCTATCCCACCCCTCTAGGTGGTCACAAACCACCGAGCTGATCTCCCTCGCTTCATGACTTTTTTTTTCTTAGAGTCCATATATATGTGTTAGCATACGGTACCAAATTCATTTTTAACGTATCAAAATTCAAGTATTTTTTCAAAGGCCAGATCCCCCATGAGTTAGCCAGTGACCAGATTTTTCAGCATATTTTATTTTGAAGAAAGTGGAAATTTTGATTCCCACATATTGGTGTTCACATTGTAAACACTTTTTTAAAAGATTATCATTTGGGGGTGTATGTAAATCAGTGCGTTTATATAGGAGACAATCAGTAATTTTGTATAAAATTATGTGCTTTAAGACTCTGCTTCATTTCTCTCTAGTGGACGACACAGTGGTTGCTATTCCCTATGGAAGCAGACATATTCGCCTTGTCTTAAAAGGACCTGACCACTTGTGTAAGTAAACTCAGTTGTTGTCCTTTGGGTATTGGGAATTTTAGTCATTATTATTTATTTTTTGTTCCCAGAAAAGATTAAGATTTAGAAATACAAATCTTAATCCTCTATCATAATATGGTATTTTGAATGCTTCTGTTTATCTTTTGGTTGCCTAGGAGACAGCAGAGCCGTCTGTGGTAATTACCTCCAGCCAGTCATCCTGAAAGATACAAAATTGATGTTTCCAATAGGGTGTTCATGAGTTAAGCACATGTTTATGATTTTGTGAATATTATTTCTCATTCTCTCTCTTCTTCCTCTCCAGTCATTCTCAATCTTTTCCTTGCCTCACCTCTTTCTTTTTTCTTCTTTTCAACCTTCCCTCCCTCTCCTTCATTCTTTCTCTTTTAATTCCTACTCTCAGGCTACATTACTTTATCAATTCAGGGGAACACAGAAACTCCAAACAGCCTTAACCCTGTGGCATTTGAAGAGAACCCTGTGGTCTAGTTAAGCATCCCATGTAGCAAAGATAATGCCAGACCCTAACGTCTTGAAGATAGCTTTTGGAATGCAAGATTGAAGGGTAATCGTAACCCCGAGATCAAATGGTAACATGGTCCCACCAGAGTTTGTGCAAGAATTGATCTTCAGTCATGGCAAGCCAGCAGTACACAGCCACATCTTTTTTTTTATTACCATGTAGTGCTGTTTAGATGTAGACCTGTAAGTTACAAGCAGAAAATTATAGACTATAAACCAGGGAGGGGGTAGGAGAGGATATGTTAGCTTTTTCTGCAAAATTCACTTTCACTGAAAGACTCCAGTTGGTCCCTTGAGCATTTCTGATCTCCTCCGTATGATTTTTCCTGGGTTCCTCCAAAGCCATCTATCATCTTCTGCTCTCTCTTCCCTCCCACACACATGCCTAAGAAGCCAATTTAGGTAGCAAGCATTATCTTTTGGCAATTGGATTATAAATGAAATCATTCCAAAAAGACAAACTGGAGGGAGACAAATTGGAGCCTGTGAAAGTTCAGATAGCCTACAGAAGCCTTTCTAAAAATAAAAATAAGTACATTTCATGGGAAAGGTGGGCTTTGAGAGTTCATGTGACTTAAAGGAATAAGTAAAGTACAGTTCAGGCAAGGTCAAAAGATGCTGAGAAGTCACCTTATATGGATCCAAGTGCTTTTCTAACTCTGAACATCCCCCCAAAATATACTGTTCATGTTTCAAAGGATGATATATGTGTGTACACTGTTACCATTCAAATGATTTGTTTTTCCCCTTAAGAATTGGACAGAATTAACTGCTGGTGTAACAACCTCAGTCAGAAACAGTATTTTTCTGCACAGTTAGAGGCTAAAATAAAACATCCAGACTAATGCATCACCAGGTGGGCGACTTACTCCTCATTGCAAAAGAAAGAACCCAAGGGAGGAGGTGTAAGAGGAAAATTCATTTTTATAAATGAGTTAGTCTAGCCTCCCAGACTTAGTTTATGATTATTATGAATTAGTAAAGAGGATTCATTTTTATAAATGAATTAGTCTAGCCTCCCGGACTTCCTAATTATGTGATCACTGAGAAGCTGAAGAATTGGCCTTGTTTGGTTTAATTGCTCTAAGGATTTGATAAGTAAAGTGTCAGATGATAGTCATAAATGATTAAAAGCAAAATGGAATCTGCTTTTTCCTTCAAAAAGCATACTGTTGGTAACATTTGTATAGCCAAGGAAGTTTCTATTTTTTTTTCTATTTTGTTTTTGTATTTGGAATATAACTCAGCAAAATGAATGTGTAAATAAATGATGCCTTGTTTCTCTGGCAACCCTTTTACCCTTCACTCCCAGAAGCTGGCCCAGTATGGGACCAACCTCAGCAAGAGTTAAGGAGGGCCAAACCAGAAGAGTAGACCATCTGTCCAGGTCCAGCTCATCTTTAATCAGAAGTACCTGGGAGGTACTTCTGGGAGGCCTGGTGATAAAATTGAATCAGATGCTCAGGCTTAGACCTCCAAGAGTTTTCCAAAACTAAGTTAATTTATGTCCTGGAGATACTTCCACAAATGAGTGCAAATACATGGAAGGCAGCTCGAGGAGTGAAGGCTAGAGGAAGGAGATACAGAGATGCTGCTGCTTTCCTCTGATGACAATCGCTGTGGTTCTCCCACTCCAGCGTTCTCTCAATGTACCTTTTATTCTGTGAGGTCCTCTCAGCCCTGGGACAGGGGAGGAAAGCCAGACCTACTCCCAGAGAAGGGCTACACGACTTCATCTGAGGGGCATGGGCATTTAATTGGACACCAGCATTTTCTACCTGTTGGTATTCCTTCTAGTAGAGAACTTGAAGTAGGCAACATCTAGAATAATTTAGTGCAAATACATTAGGTACCTTAGTGCCTCCAGAGACCTTAAAATTGTCCTTAACCCCAAATCCTCAATCTGTAAAACACATAAGAGGGGAATCGTTCTGTTTGAATGTGGGTAGGAGACCCAGATCCCTAACCAGGCACCCCATCTTTCTGCTAAAGAACCCCTGCCAAAACCAAGGGTCCTTGTGCAAGTTTTACAAACCATCATTAGACTTAGTCTATCCATCTTTCATCACGCAGGAGGCAATTATTCTAAAATACTCAATCACATGAGAACTTAACCTACTTTGAAATATATATATCATAATAACCCTCATCCTCAGCATGCTCTGATTTCCTAAAACAAAAGATGTTTCCTAGGCTTTGTCATTGGGCAAATTCAGATCGGAATGCTCCAGGAATCAAGTTCCTCTCTCTGTCTTGAGTTCTTGTGAAATATCATATATGTATATAAGACTGAGTGAAGTAATAAAAAGGATTTTAAAAAGAAAGAGAAGTAAAGAGGATAGTTAGTTCCCTGTCCTTAAGTCACTATAGTTTCTTTATTTTGAGCAATAGCACAATTCAGTATGTAACCAGAAAGTATAAATAAATACAAGGTAATATATGAATATCAAGTCTCACAATGGGTGCTGAAGGAACTCAGAGAGGCACCCTGGGCCTCATAGAGCAAAAGGGAAACTTCAGGGTATTCTAGACAGAGGGCCATAAAGCCTGAAATCAATAAGATATGTATAGGAGATGGTTTAGTCAAAAGACTAGGATTGTGGTAAAGTAAGGTACCCAAAGGAAGTCATTCAGGGAATCAAAGATTTCTTGACAGGGAGCCCTGAATGCTTGGCTAATGAGTTTTAAAATTTCTTTTGCTGCATAAATTCCTCTGTGATCTAGAGGTGCCCATATATTTTGTTTCTATCACATTTCAATTATGTCAGCCGTATAAAGAATAATACTTCTCCCTGACATAGTTCTTTTGCATGAGATGTGCTTGCATGTGGTCTGTGGTAGCCCTGGGAACATCTTTCTCTCCTCTTCATGTGTTTGATTATGTAGATCTGGAAACCAAAACCCTCCAGGGGGCTAAAGGTGAAAACAGTCTCAGCTCTACAGGCATCTTTCTTGTGGACAATTCTAGTGTGGACTTCCAAAAATTTCCAGACAAAGAGATACTGAGAATGGCTGGACCACTTACAGCAGATTTCATTGTCAAGGTAAGCCCATTTAGGTACCTTGTTTTCGAGCTACCTCCGAACTGGTGTTACTTATAATCCCCTGAAGAGAGAGAGACTTTAGGTTTTGACATACATTTGGAAAGCTTGTTATCCAGGAAATGTTTAATTCAAGGGTGTTGAGCTACATCCTAGACTTTATAAGAACATGCAAAAATTTTAAGGTTCTAGGGGAAAAAAAAAAAAAAAATATATATATATATATATATATATATATTTGTGTGTGTATAAGTTAATAAAAAGACCCCACCCAAAAAGCCAACATATCATTAGTTGAGGGATATAAACTGTTTTTAAAACAACTTAGGATACAGTCGTTGACTCACATAAGGTATCTGCTGTCAAAGAGAAAGACTAATTAATGATCCATAGGCTTGGTCATGCTTCCAGTTGCAAGGTTTTTTTCCCTCTTGTACTGGCAGCAATACCAAGTTGTTTCCTTCTGTCAGAGCTTCCCTACTCTTCAAGGTAATATAAAACACATTGCTGGAGCAACATACATGTTCTGTAGGAAAAATGTACACACTAGAAGACTGTTTGGGAATCCCAGTAAAAATAAAGCATATTTTTGCCTTCAGTAGGTCAGAAGGACCTGAAGGATTTCAGCTGTAAAGCTGTAGACCTTGTAATTTGTCCAGGACTCCATAAATTTCTCATCATGGGATCTGGAGCCAGAGGACATTTGATTTAAGCTAAGGCTTGATGACCCCATGGCAGCTGGAAGTAAGGATGCATGTTGGAAATGTGATAGGCAGTGAGGCTGCATGGAAGAAGGGTTCCAGAGTCCGTCCTCTGTCTCCATCTGCATGGTAGCCCCTTTAATCCAGTCCAGATGCCAGTTACATGACCGTGAACAAGAAGCCACAAACCATCAGAGATAGCTCCCAATAGAAGTGATGTGGCAGGTAGTTAAATAATTTCAGTTGAACAAACAAATACAGTAAAAGAATGAGAGATGCCTTAATTTTGTGAAGCCCTTAGAATAAACCACTTTTACTAATTTCCCTAGTAACTTTGCTAGAGTTAATACACATACTGAAAATATAGAATGGATTTCAAGTAATATCGTCCACATTTGAACAGTTCACAGAATTGTCAAATGCATTTCATATGTCCAGCTGCCTTCTGCACATCACCCACAGGTACAGTGAGCTCAGTGTGTCCAAAATTGGACTTGTCTAGCCCCAGAAACCTACTTTATCTTCTTTAATTCTTCTCTTGTGGAACAATACACTATTTACCCAGCCAAGTCAGAAACCTCTGATTCACACCAATTCCCTTCTCCTATACACCCCTATTTAGACATTAAACTTTGTCAGCTCTACCTCCATACCATCTGAAGACTGTTCTTTCTTCTCCATCCTTGCCACCACTGTCTTAGTTTAGGTCTTTGTATTTCTCACCTGAACTAATGCGATGGGCTCTGAATTAGCTTCCCAGCCTCTGACCCATTGTCCATGTTACCTTCAGAGTGAGTTTTCCAAAAACCAGAGTGAGTTTCCCCTATTCATGCTCCCGCGTTGCCCCTCACCTCCACTCATTGCTTTGGGATTAAAATGCAAATCCATAGCCCAGCATCTTTTACTCTCAGTAATCTGGATTCTGTCTACCTTTCCAACCTCAGTTTGACTTTTCCTCTCCTGTTTCAATCAACTGAATGACTGGCAAGTCCCCCAACATCTTGCACTCTCATAATTCATTACCTTTGTGTAATGCTGCGTCCTCTGTCTGCGATGCTGTTATCTTTTCTTCCCCCATTTTCTTCACTAACTCATACTTGTACTTCAGGACTTTATCCTTCCAGAAGCATTCTGTGACTTTACCACAAATTCCAGTTTCCATCACATCTCCCCTCTTCGTGTTCCTCAAGGGCAGGGGCAGAATCATATCTGTCTTCATATCTCCGTAAAAAACCCGACAAGTGCTGGATGAATAAGGGACTTTTATCACATGGCAGTTGCTGAAGTGGGACAGATGTGACATCTTTATCCTTCCTGAAAGGACACTGAATCTGAGGGAAGTTGAGTGATGTGCCCTAGCTCACACCAGTGACAGGCCAGGACCAAAGATCATGTCTCTGCTTCTGGCTCAAAACTCTTTTTAGTATTCTGTGTTGCTTCTAAGAGGGTATTTTTTCTTCTATGTATAAATATACATATTAAAGGAAAAATGAACTTTGAGGAACTTTTTGATGCTTTCTTAGATTCTTAGCACCTGTAAGTATCTTCTTTCAGAAACAGGCTGAGCTATCATTTTACTGTCTTTTGCATTATATCCTCTTTGGTGACCTAGCTTCAGGTTGCAAATGAGAGGAGATTAAGGTTTCATTAGAAAATATCAGGATCAAATAAATGTAAAGTTATTCTTCAATAGATTATATAATTTTTAAATACTTTTACTCAAACTTGAAAATGAGCCAGATAATGTAAGGAGATACGGGGAAAAAGAAGAAAATTACCTTTTTTGCCAGTGATTTATAATAAAGCAACATTTTCTCCCTTAATTTTCCCCAGGAAATAGCTGAAAATGAAAGATTACCATTTGCTTATTTGCCATCTTTCATGATTTAGGTGCTTAAAAATTATACACATAGTTTGTAATTCAGTTTTCAGTGTCAAAGTATAATCTCTTTTGCATTATACATTAATTTAAGTAACAACTTCCTTTCTAAATGAAATACATAGGGATCAGAATGGTCATTTGTCAACATCTCCTTGGAAGTTTATTGCCAAAGTACCATTTTTGTTTATTTAAAAGGAAAAGACTTTTTTGCACGTAAGGAAGATTTTCTCACAGTGAGAATTCTTATATATTACGATTGGTTCCAAAATTATTTTTGGAATCTCTTCTTCTGGCCGCCTTTAAAAATGGACTAAATGCTCATCTTACCTCCTACAGGAGCATGTCTTCCAAAAATTTGTACTTCATACACTGGCTGTACATTTTTGGCAATGCTAGTGTAGAGGGGTAAAAAGGAGAAGCACTCTAGAATTTTGTATAGTCTCCTGCTTACTGGGGGTGTGACCTTGAGTATGTTGTTTTACCTCCTTGAGCCGATTTACTCATTTGAAAAATGGTAATAAAATCTCCCCCCATATAGAGCCTTTGTAAGGAATTGAATGAGATAGTGCGTATAAAAGCAAACAGAACCAAGTGACTTCCTTTCCATCTTTTTCAAATGCTTTAACTTACAGTCAGACTTATCACAATATTCTGTCTACACAATGGCAGAAAACTGCTTCTCTGAAGACATTCAGAGGCTGATTGACTTACAAGTGGTACACCCAGGAACAGTTTGGCAGGTATAGCTATAAGACACATGGAGGTGGGCATAGCCTGGCTGTGACACCTATAATCGCATTAATTGTTAGGGGTGATTGGCTATTGGCTAGATGATTATCTGGCTTAGCATACTCTTCTTCCCTTACCAAGCCATGTGCATCTTATCTGAAGCTACAGACTCAGTGAAAGATAAGGACCTTCCCAGATTAGAAGAGGGGTTTTTTTGGTCATAGTCCATTCTTTATTAGAACATTGAACTTAGCTCTACTTGTGAAAGCAGCTAAGGTATATTTATACATACTCAGTTTGTGCCCATTTTTAAAATTTAAGAAAGCTGTATTAGCTGGAGAGAAAAGTGATTGATGAGTACCTAAGCCACCAAAGTAGCAGAAATACACAGCATAATAGTAAACCATCAGCGTATTCAGAGCTGAGAACACTGATTCACAATTCATGCTCTGACAATCAGAGAACAGTTATTTCCTACAGAGGATAATTTTCTAAATGCATTACACTTCCATAGTTGGGGAATTTGGTTAGGAAGATTGGCATTATCCCAATTTTTGCCTAAGTACTCTAGGGAATAGAAAGCTGGTGGTTTCTATTCGCAAAGTTAGGGCATTAAGCAGAGATGATGCCTTCATATTTCTTTCTGGACAGCCTTGAGCATTACCCTGTACATAATTCAGCACCCCCCAGAATTGTTTTTATTAAAGGGGACACAATAGGAGGGGCCCCTGGACAGAAATCACACATGCAAAGTTATGAGAGTTCACTTCATCAAGTAAGTTTATAGAACTTCCATGTATATTCTTCTTTCAGGAGATGCTTTCATGCGTGGGGCAGATTGATTTCGAAATATGGTATCTGCCCTCTCCTAGCTCATAATGCCATTTGACAGATAAAACACTGAATAGGAAATTTTGAAATAGTGGTGCATATCATTAAGTACCAAATTAAAATGGATAGTAAAAGCTATAGATACTTGCTACAAGCTAATGTGATGAAGACACACTTTGTGAGACTTGGGCATCCTGTGAATCTCAGGTAGGATTGAAATCATCGATTCTTTTCTCTGGTGGAGGCTGAGCTTTGGCAGATGTTTAATTCCCAGTTGATTTCACCGTGTCACCCAGCCTGTCTCTAGATGGACCCCATACTGGTCAACCTATGTTCATACAAAGGGAAAATCATTTGTAAGCCAGACATTCTAGAGCGGAAAAGTCTAAATTAACTATAGGAAAAAAAGAAGCAAAAATAGTGATTTCATTCCCCCAATAAATATGCTCCCTTATGCTAATTGATTCCAAGAGTTTAGAACTGAGCTGATTACAATACCCTGCATTTCTTGTTGGGTTTCCCACATTGTTCTACCAGTACAACAGCTATTTTTAAGATACAGAGTCAGAGAACCAACCCCTCACCTTTCTGTGACGCTGAGAGAGGCAGATCCCTGCCCAATCCTAGCCCTGCTGGCTGCACTCTGCTCATTTCTTTTCTGCCCTCCTTCTGCATCGCAGCACTGAGACAGTCCTTCTCTTACCGAGTCTAAGCTCACTCTGTTCGCCACACAACAGGCCAATAAATCGGGAGACGAGGTGCCGAGGCAAGGAATACGACTTTATTCGGAAAGCAGGCAGACGGAGAAGATGGCAGACTAGTGTCTCTGAAGAACCATCTTATCGGGGGTCTGGATGCCAGTTTCTTTTATAGAACAGAGAGGGGGAGGAGGTGGGGAAGTAAAGTAAATAGGCCATAAGTTTTGCAAATATCTCCTGGAATGGCCAGCCTCAGGGAGGGGATGTGTTACTTCCTTCTTTCTTGCAGCCATTCACAGGTGGACAGGGTCAGGGTGTTTCCCTGAACAAAGGCACTTTGGTTTAACATTCAGGCAGAGGGGCAGGGTTCCCCGAGGCAGGCCATTGTGTACAGGCAGTATTCTTTTAGTGAGCAAAAGCAACGGGAAGCAAAGGTTAAAGTAAAAGAAACAGATCCAACATGGAGTCAGATTTTTGTTCTTCCCTGTAACACATCCAGGAGACTCTAGTTTGCCCTGCCTAGCATCTTCGTCCTGACACATTGCTTCCACCTCTTTGTTCCTTAGCCAACATTACACTCATTATTTCCAAAGAAGCATCCCTGATCTACTGCTGTACGCAAGGGCTTTGGGCAGTAAATCCATAACCAACATCTCTCATGCAACCCTGAGCCAAGGGCCTATGGGCTGAACTGCTGTATCTCCCAATATTTAGGTCTGGCATTTTAGGAGGACTAGAAAACTCTATAGGAAGTGTAGAAGTAAAGTTGGGTGCTAACAATTTTTTTTTCATTATTTTTACTGAATAACCTTTACTCTTAGCATTTCCAACCGTTGAAACAGTGGAAAATTTAAGTCTATGTTTTATTCCAATAATAACTAGCATTTTTATGCCCTTTCCACTACACTATCCTGCCTAAAGAGATAACCTTCAAAGGAGGGTGAAAAGTACTTTTGGGTGAGGGCTGTGTTGTAACAATACTGCGTCTTTTCATGAAATTTATCAACATAATCAATTTTGTCAACAAGAAATGATTAGTAACATCTTCAAGGAAACTGCAAGATGTATATAAAAAGATAACACTTCCAAGAATTTGTCACAAATAGTAGTTTGCAATTCCAAAAGTGCTTGAAAGGACCGTGTCAGTAAATAATTCATTTGTTTTTTTCATTCATGCATTCATTTATTCAATTGTTTGGACACCTACTATGTGGTAAACGTTGTAGATGATGCTGAAGAAAGAGCAATAAGCAAGATAAGTGATACTTGCCTTCGTGGAGTTTACAGAATAAGGAAGAGAAAGGCAAGAGAATAACAACTGTATCAATATTAAGTATTTGTAACCACCTAAATGCTAATAAGAAAGATCTGATTATTGTTGCATATTCTTCAAAGTCCACAAAAGCATTTTAAAATATTTTTACATTTTTTTGAGGATTTGCTATCACCACGTGCCACCAAAACAGCCCCAAATTAAAATATAGGAGACTGAGGCATTTAATTAACAGATTCCCCTCTTTTCCATTTTATTCCCTCCCTAGCAGGCATACTGATTTATTTCCACCATTTCCAAGCCTTCCCAAGTCATGACATCCCTGGCTGCCCTAAGAGCAGGTGACCAAGTTGAATACCATTGTGGGTCCAGGGGTCCCAGCTCAGTGGCTCACAGTGGTAGGTCTGCCCACAGCTCCCTTTTTTCCACCTCTCCTCATGCCAGAGCAGCACCTTAACTGCCGGCAAGGCGGCGAGAGAACCCTGCCTGCCCACTCCCCTACCAGTCCTTCTGGGGCGAAAGTTTCTACAACATTCGAAAGAGAAAGGAACCTAGTTGGGGAACATCCCAAGGCTCACAAGTTACCCTTGCCCCCACTGAGAAGGAAAAGTATGGCATTTCATTGTGCTTCATCTGCAAGAGCCTATGTGTGCTTGATGTCTTTTGTGAGTTTGAAATCTCTCCTTGATTCCTTTGATTTTAAGTGGACTTAAAACTTACCAGTTATCCAAGCACACATTTGTACGCCCTGCAGCTCTACCATGACTGCGTGATCAACTGTTATGGGAAGTGACCAGTTTTGTCTTCTCCTTTACTTTCAATGTGAGAAGTCATTATATTGAGTTAGAAACACTGAACCATTATAATTATAGGAAGAAAAACTTGGTTCGGAACATTCTTTTTCCTTATTAACTTGAAGAGGTCAAAATTACATACGCCAGATGGTTTAGTTCCCTAAAACAAAATTCTAATGTGTCAAACTGAAGCTTTCAATGTACATTTGAGAACCAAAACCTGGTGTTTGAGGATTTAGGGTTTATGAAGCTCCAGAACTAATGATACAAAGAGTCCCAGCAGCCCAGAATTAATAAAACCAGGAAAAAGGAACATGGTGGTTCATCTCTGCAAGCAACAATTTAGGCCATCAAAGTTAGGCATCCAGTTAGCCTCTTCTTTTTTTTTTGTAATATTTTTTTCTACTCTAAAACGTAAATGTAAAGTTAAGAGGATACTGAGAAGAGTTACAAGGATACCACTAAAGATAAATGTCTATATCTTCACAACACTGATAGGATTGCTTGGTACCATAGAATGGCAGCTTTAGAGACAGGCAGACCTGCATTCAAATCCCTGCTCTGCTGTTTCCTTGCTGTGTTGCCTTGAGCTAGTCACTTAACCTCACCTCATTTTTTTCATTGTAATGTAAATGTGCAAGATAATGCAGAGTAGTTTTAAGATTCAATTTAATATAAATAAAATGTTCCCT
Organism: Physeter macrocephalus; assembly: GCF_002837175.3. Taxonomy (NCBI): domain Eukaryota; kingdom Metazoa; phylum Chordata; class Mammalia; order Artiodactyla; family Physeteridae; genus Physeter; species Physeter macrocephalus. Next base: position 60,807,744 of record NC_041222.1, read on the forward strand.
GCACACGGTAGGAATGTAGTAAGTACTGGTTGTTGTGGTAGTTGTAGCTGTTCTTATTAAAAGAAGGCAACTATTGAGAAGGAAGAAGCAGGAGTGCTTTCAGGGTGGAAGGAACCAAGCAAGATTATGAGATCAGAGATTTGGATACACCATAATTGGTTTCATCTATTTGAAATAAGATGTCCGTGCTCTTTCCAATCTCTTTTCAAATCTAGGCATAGAGTCTCTGCATTTGTGGTCATTGTGCATCATTTCATTGAACTCATTGAGAACAATATTCTTTCTAAGCTGCTTGTATTCTTTCCTTCAACATGGTATTTACTAACGCTCCCTCTTGACGCTAAAACTCCTTGACATTCATGCCTTTCTCTTTGGGCATGTGGTGGTTTTATTGGTAATTCCCCGGGAGCTGAAAAAAGGACCTGCTCCATTTTTTGCCTCTTTAAGCAGGCCAAAAGATAAGCCCGGACACTGTAGATATTCTAGAACAAGGTTTCTCCAAGTATTTGGATGTTATATCCTCCTCATTTTGATTCCCGCCCCCCCCGCCCAACACACACACGCTTTCTTAGGACTTAGTTTAATTTCTAGCATCCCGAAAGGGACCTCTGCAAAATAATCTGTCTCTCCAGATCTAAACAAATTTTCCGGTCTTTTTATTTTTTATGGAGCTTGTTTTCAAATGAGAGTCCTCTTCTAATAGCTTTCCAGCATGATAATCACACATCCCAAAAGAGCTATCGGCTTTTGTGAGCTTAAAAAAAAAAAAAAAAAAGCTTTCCAAAGAATGTGATTAATACTACCTCCCTAAGCAAGCAATTAGATATCCTGTATCTGACATATAGGACTGAAAAATATTAATCTGTAGGCCATGCTCCCCTTTTGTGAAAGACACTGTATTGCTTCAGCTGTTGTTGCTTTCAAGTAGGGAATTGTATCACTGTTTATTCTAATTAGGAAAGACCTGGATGCTCCGTGGGTCAGAATCCTAGCATAATATGAGATATTCTGTAGCTTTTCTCTCTTCTTTCTCCTTTGCAGCGCTTCCAGATTTTCTGAGGAATATTTCATATTCTTATCCAAATGCCAAAAACTGAGCTAGGATTTAGCACCTGTTCCTTGTTTCTTCGGTGTTCCTATTTCCCTCTGCACCCTAGGTATTTAATCCAGTTTTTAAACTCAGTAGCAAAAAAAAAAAAAAAAAAAGGCTATCTTTTTAAAAAAATCTGAAGCCCAAATCCATCAATTTATTCTAGATAAAGGGCAGTTGGAACAGTGCTAAGGCTGGAAAACATTAACAAAGACTTAGGCCACATGACTCTGCTGACTGTTGCTTCTCTAATTGATGTGATGGAGTTGGAGTTGTCCATGGAACTTCCTTTAGTATAATAAATAGCCCGAGCCTTGCCCTTGCCCAACTGTCTAAATGCTGTATGACGTCATTCTGTCTGTAAAAGCAAGGCATTGTTCCTGTTAGATACTTTTCCTTGTCTTTCAGGTTGAGTTTGTTTCCTCAATCTTGTATTTTTAAACTATTAAAGAATTATTGCCTCACATTCCTCCCTTTTAAAAAACAAAGGAGCTATAATTTCCATAAACGCATGTTTTATTTGAAGTAAATGCTTTTATAACGTAAGTTGGTGTTTTTCAAAGTTTGATTTTTGGACTGTCTACATTTGAATTGCCTGGATCTCTGGGCTGGAACCCACAAGTTTGCATTTTAGTAAGCTTCCCATTGGTAACTTTGCACATTAAGATATATGAATCACTAAATTGCCAGGAAACTCCAAGTATGTCTGTGAGTGGGAAGAGCTACTTAATTCTTTAACTCTTTATCTCTCTTAACCAATGACAGTACCTTTAATTTTTTTGCAGCGTATTGCATTTATCATTTTCTTACAACAAGTTGTCTATTTCTGAACCTACATTGAAAAATCCATATAATTTTACCTGTCATACCAGAGAGGTTGGAAATAAAAGAGGGTAAGGGAATGGAATAAGTGGCTTGGGATACAGTCCTGCCAGAATCACAAGTTGAGACGTTGCCATTCCTTGTTCTGTGGAAACAGAACTGAGAAGGTGATGATAGTGATGTTTTATGCCAGGACCATTTGCTGGTTAGATGGTAAGATGGGTGATACTGCCATTGCCGCTTCTCTCCCAGTGCTGTCCTGGACACAGCCTGAGGCCATCATTACTACCACACGTCCTTGTCCAAGCTGCAAGGAGCCCAGAGGGCACCCCTCTGTCACATTAGTTCCTCTGCTTTGCCATTGTCTCCTGCAGATCCGCAACTCGGGGCCCGCAGACAGTACAGTCCAGTTCATCTTCTATCAGCCTATCATCCACCGATGGAGAGAGACGGATTTCTTTCCTTGCTCAGCAACCTGTGGAGGAGGTAATGGTGCTCACTTAGTCTAGGAGCTCTTGGCGTCTCTGAGGGAAGACAGCTGTGATAAAAATAGTCACTTCGGCATATGGAAGTGCTGGGTGCATCAGATTCTTTCTTCTCAGTGAGGCCAAATCCTGAAGCCTTCCTGTAAGGCAGATACCTCAGTGTAGATGCCCCATGAACGTTTTCTGTCTGTAGAGCCCCATCAGAAGAAATGGTCTTTCCTACTTTCCTTGATTCATGGAAGTTCAGGACAAGCTGTGTCATACCCAGGCAACAGCTTGGTCCAGAGGTGATTCTATTCATTTGAGAACAAACTACCCTGGTTGAATGAACTTATCTATTAAGGAATCAAGTGAAGAGTGTTTATCAGGCCTTCTACATAGCATGATGTATCCAAGAAGAATCAGAGATTAATTAAAGAAAACAGTTTATTACCAGTAAAAAAAAAAAATCACTGCACCATAGAGTTAGGCTCAGTTATTTGTCGGCTCTACCCTGTCATCCATACAGTAAAAAGAATGCCACTTGACTTATTTATACATTAAAACACATCTCTCCTGAAAAGTCACCAGATGAACTCCCATCTCTGCTCCATCATGTCTGTAACATGAACAGCATTTTGTGTTACTGGAAAAGGTCCCCCGCACCTTTAATAATTACTACAATGGCTCCAGAATAATTTCCATGAATTATTTTATAAGAATTTATTTAACCATATCCCTGTAGAAGATCATTCAGTTCATTTAAACTTCTCTATTATAATGTACTGAATAACTTAATACCTAAGTATTTTTCTCCTTTCAAATTATTTCCTTGGACTAAATTCACAAGAGTGAGTTTCAGAATTTTTGTGGCTATTGGCATATATTACCAAAATTCTTTCCAGAAGGGTAATAAGTAGTCTGTGAATATTTTAGTTTCATTGCTAACTGAGCCAGTATTTGTGGGCTATCACTTTTTTTAAAGTTTTGGTAATTTAATGGGTATAAATTTTATGTATATTCCTTTAAAAATGAGCACATGAAATGAATTGTAGCTCCAGCTTCATGGAAGCCTGTTAATTGGCTCACTTTAAGTAGCTAATCCACATAGGTATCACTATATTATTTTGATAAGAGAACCCACATAGGTATCACTATATTATTTTGATAAAAGAAGGATATTACCTCAAAATGGAGACAAATGATTATCCATTAATTTTCATAAAACAATAAGGATATATGATATAATTCATCTTCAGCTGTGTTCCCTATGTCTGCATAATGTGAACAAACCGTTGAAAAGGAGGTTCTATAGAGCATTGTTCAATTTTACCTTAAAAGCACTTAGTCAAAAATAAGTGCCTTTCACTTGGTTGTTACATAACGATTAATTCAACATTTCAAGCATTTCAGTAAAATAGTGTTTCCAGTTGCTCTATCTGTGCTGAATGGAAAATTGCTTTGCTTAAAAATAAAGTGCCATTTACTTTGATATTTATGGGAATATGTTGTTTTGATACACCTATTAATGACTAACACAGGAAGCAGTTTCGAAAAAAGAAATCTAAGCAAGTATTTTTTTGGTCTTTTCTTTTTAAATAAAAAACATGTTCTGTGAGAAGTAGCAATTCAATAATAGGCCTGCTGCGTCAGTTTCACATAGAGCTGCTGTTGGCATATAATTTCAGTAACGTTGATAATGGCTTGCTATATAATAAGACAATTAATGTTAGATTCGTATACAAACCAACCTCTTTGGGCTTTATTTTCCTCACATCTAAGTGAAGAATTAGAACCATCAGTAGTTCTCAAATGTGCTGAGCTATCAAATGCTTTCTTCAAAGGAAATCTTACTAGGGAGCCAGATAAAGGAACACTGTTCATAGTGAAGACCTGAAAGATGTAGAAACCAGCCTTCCTCACGTTTCATGGACCACAGTTTGAAAATTGCTGAAGAAATGATCTTTAAATTCCTTTATATGTTTCTGGTTCCACATTCAACTAGCTGAGCATTTCACTAAGTGTAAAGAATTGCTACTCCAAATACCCTGTGAAACTTTAGAAAACACAATTATCTGACCATTTCGGTCCTTTACTTCATTTGTGTTTTAAGTTTTCATTTCACACACACTGGAAGAGCTTCCCAGCCACATTTTTAGCTGACAAATGACAATTTTTAAAAATCGTAATCTCACATTTAGTGTTTACTTACTGCTTGTGCCCACATTTTACTACCTTATAAATTCTGTCCTTGAGTAGAAATTATTTTCTGGAAAGTTATAAAATAATTAGCTTGTCATCAGATTATCTGCTTTAAGTATAATGTAATTGAAAAACAAAAGCATATTTACTTATGTGAAATATCATTTTGCTTTTTGATTTTCTTATATAAGACAAAAAATTAAGTGGAACATGTGTTCTTAGCCATTACTTTCCATGCTTTTCATCTTTACAGTAAAATTGTTAAAAGGTCTTTTTTTAGGTCTTTAGCGAACAATTAATTTTTGTGGGTGGTCTGAGAACACAGCTTCAAGTCAGGAAATCTGGTTTAGAAGCCTCCTTCTGATTTCCTAAAATCTTTTGCAGGACTTTTAATGACTCTAAATCTGACTTTCTAACAATTATTTAGCAATAACAATATTCAACCACTGCCCATGGGAATATATTTTGGAATTTATTAGGGTTAGAATGATACAAAAGGCCTAATTTTTAAAAAAATACTCTATATACATTTATTTTTCACACCAAGAATCTAAGTCCTCATCACCATCCCACCAGAAATCCACAGGACAAGAAAGAGGTGGGTAGGAAAGGTAAAACATACTATGAGTAGAATTAAGTATTACTCAGCAACACTATTTTTAAATAAATAAATAAAGAGGATTCTCTAAAGAGTGGAAATTTGTGCATGGAAATCAAGAAATATTGGCTAGAGAATTAAAGAGAAATGGTAAAGGACTTTGAAACAAAAATTGAACAGTAGGAGGTATTTTTTTAGTTGTGTAGGGAAACTTGAGATTTATGATGGCTACTGTTGAGGTCTTAGTCATCCATTTACTCAGCTTAAACCATTCAGGTTGAATTTAGGCAAAGAAGAAAAAAAAGGTTTCCAGCCAGCTAGCAGTACCCGATCCTATGTCATGTCCCATGGTCACCCGCTGACCAAGAGGAGTGGTGTTGGGGGTTATTTTTTTTAATTTGAGAGTTTATTCTCCCTGAGGCCCCAGGTACGAGGGAGGCAATTTTGCATCCTTGCATGAGATGGTTAGTAAATAAACACTGATGACCTTTTTTGGATACAGAATTCTGTGTTAGACTTTTAGATTATACAAAAGAAATTAATAAGAATCGTACTTACGACAGTCTTATAATCTAGCTATGCTCTTATGTAGTTCAAGCCCTATGGTATAATTTAATTATTAAAATTTGAGTGGAAAAACACAATTTTTGAGGCCTGCAAAAATTAACAAGCCTTCCATTTATCCGTCTTTGGTCCTGGAAATGACTGGAGCATTGGGGAAGAATTTTCATTAATATGAGATGGCCAAAAAAGCTTAAGGGACTATATTGCATTGATGTGTGCATTGAAATTTGCCTGAATGGTTTGATACTGCAGGTTACCAGCTGACATCGGCTGAGTGTTACGATCTTCGGAGTAACCGAGTGGTTGCTGACCAATACTGTCACTATTACCCCGAGAACATCAAACCCAAGCCCAAGCTTCAGGAGTGCAACTTGGATCCTTGTCCAGCCAGGTCAGTCACATTTACCAGTTTGTTTACCATAAACATAAGTCAAGTTCAAATAAGCGTCTTAAAAACTGTTTCATTAAAAATAAAATGAAATTTAAAATAAATAAGTGCTGCTGTCCAGTGTCCATCCCTAGTCATGTGTTATTAGAACCCATGCCCCTTACTCTTGCTACCGTAAGATGCCATCTCAGGGTCTATAGGTTTTCCATTGGTAAAGCTACAGGTAAAGCACTCTGCAGAGTCATTTTCTCTTCTGATTTTGTTTCACTCTGGTTACTTGTTTCTGACCTTAACAAACATGATGGAACAATGTCCTCAGGATTCTTTGCATTTTCCCTCTGTCACCTGATCAGTGAGATGATCAGAGCCGACCATATTTCAGGGTCACAGCTGACCCATTTTAGCCTATGGTGGGCCACACCGATTAACCAGAATCAAAACCAGCCTTAGAGCAGTTCTTCCACATATAAATAAACTCAGCCTTTGTTGAAGAGAAAGCAGGACTTATTTCTAATAGTCAGATTCTTTTTTAAAGGTCTTTTTAATTAGGAGTCTTAAAGAGACACTTGACACTTTCACATATGTTTGCTTTGGGGAAACCATAATTGACCCTCAATTATTTGCAGGATCAAGAATCAGACTGATGAATGAAATATCTCAGATGATGAGTAGTCATAGAAGTACAGGTCAAGAATCTTTGCATGGGTGTAATATTTGCCTTTTTAGCTGCAACACTACCTGGTAATTTTATTAACTTGGCTTATTCATCCTCAACACGTGAGAGAGGATATATGAAAACTCTTATCCTACAAAACTCATCATGAAGACCAAAAGATAGAGAATCCTTTCCAAGACCCTTGGATTTCTGAGAAACATCTCAATGGTATTTTTTAAATCATAGTTTATTAACTATATATTCATAAAACAAAACTTTGAATAGGTAAAATACTACATGAGCCATGTGGCTGAAAATCACTCTGAATTGTAGGCAATGCAATTTTAGTTTCTGTTTTCTGCTGTTACCTTTTTAAAGTGTATTTTATTGTACTCTTTCTGCCTCACATTCAGGAATTCTAAATTCTACAGGTGATGTGAAATTGCTATTATTAATTTACTCATAGGCACCACATTACCTAGCTGATAAAAGTGAACTCAGAATAACAGGTTTTCATTAAAGAAACAGAAGAGTAGATATGTTATAAATATATAATTCAGGTGAAGTTTAGTTTTGCTTCATATTACACCAGAAAACTATGTATTAAAGACTGGATACGGTATAAAACCAAATGAGGTGTTAAAATTTTGCTTGGACCTCTTTATTTTGGAAATATTAAGGGTATGAGGTATTTTTAGCCAAGATAATTCTAACTCATGCAATTCAACCCTAGTTTAAAATTATTTTACTTATTATACATCTTTATCCATATCTATACCAGGAAGACCAGTGCATAAAAAGCATAATTATCCCAATTCAAATGGGTTGACTCAGCCATAGAGCAACTTTGAAGGTCTTATACACAGTTCGATGAAAATTTATGTGTGTATTTTTAGGAGAAATACGAATTCACTTCCCACAACTGCCTAAAGCTTTTCCCCCACTCAGAAAAAACTTCAGTGAAGAGATGGCCATGAAAAACAGTTGTGAAGTGAAAGCATTTTGTTAACAATTTTAAGAAATACGTTTCTAATCAGTAAATAATTTACTCATTTTTTTTTCTGGCTTCTGATTTTCACCTATCTTTTCTGTTGGAGTAATATTTTTGGCCTATTTCTTATTATTCAAAAGCAAAAGGCCATCCTACATGAAAGAAGTTTGTGAAATTTATCCTTTTTCTATGTCTATGTTATTTTAAAACATCTAATACAACACATGTATAAATGTTGGGACAGGTGGCTATTAAAAAAGAGGGAGAGAAAAGGAGACAAAAAATAAGTTAGAAGCAAATGTCAGGAAGCTGCTTTTTTATTACAGAGGTAATTAAAGAAAGCTGTAAAAATTAAGACTTAGCAGTAGAAGAGGTTTAAGAGGAAACTGCTTTAGGAAATGTAGATATGCTAGTCTGAGGTTAAGATACTTCAGGATTGCTGTGAAATTCACTGAACTCATTTGCATATCCAGGATCAAAGCAACCTTCCTGAATTCCAAGAGAAAGTAAGAAGTGATGGTCTGAGAAAAGGAGATGAAGAGACTCGATAAAATAGGTCTGCCCTCTCATCAGACACAGCAGAATCAAACCCCCAAGGAACTGTTTTCTAACTACAGATTTAACTGTCTAATAGTAAAATCAAGAGGGACATGGTGACATTAAACAACACCTTTGCGTCCAAACCTAGAAGCCCCTAAAAGGGAAAACACAAGAGGTATTGTTTAGAACAAAGTCACATATTTTGGAATTTCAAAAGAAATTTATTTTATGTAGCCATTGAGATAGTTCTTCACTTTTCCTGTATTAGACTATGATTTTTGGCTGATTATTTGAAAGCAAAATCCCATTTAGATAGCCACGTTCATCCCCTGTGGAGATTGGGAAGTACCATGGACAGCAAAAAAAGGCACTAAATAAGTCTGTATCCCTGGGTTTATTATTTTGCCCTTCTGGGCCTTAGTTTTCTCACCCACTAGTAGAAGTGAGAGGGTTATTTGTTGCATTAAATTAGTAGTTTTCCAACTGTGCCTATAGAAGTTGTTGTTCATGGAGTTGCTTCATTAAATTTCATTTTATATATTTTGAAGTATCTTTAAACAATAACTCACAAAAAGTATACTCAAACATAAACGAATGTTAACTTGTTCAAGCTAAGCTAAAATTAAAAATTGTTGTAACAATAGTAAAAATATTTCACTACCGAAGGAAATACTTTTTGCCCTCATTGTTAAGTTCCGTGATTATGTCTGTTTAATTAAAAAATAAATATCTGAAGATTGTAAGGTGAGCTATAAAAATTGTCACCATTAGCAACTACTTCTCTGAGATAAGAATTTTCTCATTACTACACACCTAAAACCAAAACAAATCAGAAATAAACTGGATGTGATAACCGTTAGCCATAATCCTTGATACCCAATTTTTCTGTTTACCAAAATAGCCTCACTGTTCTCATTAATTTGCTTTATAATAATTTGAACTAATGAATGACATCACTTACTCATTTCACTCACCAACAGCATCCATAGGTTTCCATGGTTGTGGCTGGATTCATCTAGTGGTTCTTGGGACTAAAGAGATTGTTGACATCTAGCCTATTCTTTCCAAAATAATTTTCATGTTTTCATGGCTTTTTTCTGATTCTTCATGCTAACTCAGAAATGTTGGTAAGTTAAAAGACTATAATGAAAATGATAAAATTCACTAAAAATCTCCAGTGCCCACAGATAATCACTATTAATGCTTTTGCAATATCTCTTTCCAGTTTTGTCTATAGCTCATACATAGGTAAAATCATTCTGTGTATAATAGACACGTGGAATTCAATGACTTAGCATTCTTGGTTTCCACTATTCTAAAGCAAGCCTGAATATCCATGACATGTAGTAAGTTGACATTTCCTGAGACAGGAATTTGAGTTCCTTTCACTACAAGACCAACAAGTGAGCTTACCTGGTGGCCAGCTGTTCCATCCCGAGAAAGCTGTATTGCTCTCTACTGATGTCATTTATGCAGTTATTTTTATGACATGACAAAATACTTTGTTTCCGGGCCAAAAGCGGTCTCAAAAAAGAAACTAAAACAATGCTTATAATGGGACAGAAGAGAAAGTGAAGTTTAAAATTTAATAACTTTTAGCTAAAATTGAGAATATTTCTCACGGGTGCCTCAGAACTATGTTATCACTAGTCCCATCACACACCCTCTACAGAGTATAGTATATGTTCTGGTGGTGGTCCCAACTTGGGCACACCCAGAAGTCCGGAGGCATGGTCCTTCTGGATATCAGAGGTCTGGACATGTTTAACATGTTTTCTGCTTCATTGACTTAACACTATAGTAGCTAAGACACTTGGAATCTTATCAAATGTAAAATCCTCCTTGTGCCTGCCATGCTATAATCATAGCTTCTGCTTTACACAAGGGGAAATTATTTTTTTTAATGCAGTACCTGGTGATCTGTGCAGTGGTTTGTGTCATCATTTCTTCTTGGATGAAGGGTAAAGTCATGTGGCCAGAAAGCCTCCAAATGTATTCCTGTGGTTCAGCAGCAACTAAAAAGGCATAGTTTTAGTTCAGCTAATAAGCACCTTATGTTTTCAGAGTGTCTTTCAATGTAAAAAAGGCTACATTTGGCCTTACGTAACTCAGTCTAGGAGACTGGTAAGACTGTTAAGGCTGTCTGGGGGGAATTGTGCAAGACATTGTTTGTGAGAAGATCAGAGAACCACCTTTTCAGGTTATTTTTGGTTTGTTTTGGGGGGTTTTTTTGGCACAGACCTCTGCTTTTCTCTCCAAGGCAGTAATGAAGGGGGCTTAAATTGGCAAGGGTTGGAGAAGCAAAAAAAAGCCCTCACTCATCACACTATCATGGTCACAATCATTAGCAAACAAATCTGTTTTTTGCTGAAACTACATCCAGATTCCCCCTTTCCTCAAGGAATTCAGAGCAGCAGTCCTAAGCAGATGCCCAAACTTGTATGCCCCAAATGGCAGTTCTTTTGAGTTCAAGTGGACTTATTTTGTCCAGCTCCATTTAATTTGACAGCAAATTGCATAAGTCATCCCTGGCCATGGGACCGAAGTGTGAACAAAATCTCAGAACTGAATCCTAATGCAACTTAAATCCTAATGCAAGAGAAATAATCTGCATCGTGAGCGACACTATGTACAGTGGACCTATAAAACTCAGTCACACTAACTTGGTGACCACCTAGTCCAGTGGTGATACAGTGATTACCACTATACCAGGGTGATTTAGGAGGGGAGCTTTGGAACAACATAGCCTGGCTTGGGATCCTGGCTCTGTCACTTACTGGTTTGGGTAGCCTTCGGCAAATTACTTGTTCTCACTAAGCCTCAGTTTTTTCATCCTCCAAAGTAAGGATAATAGCTACTTACTTCATAGAGCTGTCATGAGGAATAAAGGGTGTAATACATTTAAAGAGCTTAGCAGAGTGCCTGACACACGATAAGCACTCAATAAATGTGAGTGGCTGCAGCTATTATGACTAAGATCACCGTTATGATAATGTTGATGTTACTTCAGAGAAACTCCTAAACTCTCCAGAAATCAGCTTTCTCCTCCATGAAAGGACTTGGAACTCTAAAATTGCATATGGGTCTTCTAGAGAGGTAGCTCTCTATTTGCTGTTTTAACAATAGGAAACATAAATTCCTAGGAAATTGCTTCATGAAAGCAAATCACATTTATCAGATTTTAAAAATTCATGATCATGAAAAGTGAAGATAATTAGCAACTCCTAAAATCCCCACTTAACCAGCTATGAGGCACTGCCATTCAGTTTGCATGGGGTTTATGCCATGTCCGTCTCCAAAAAAGGAGAACTCAATGTAAGGGCTAGAAAATGGTTTTCTCAGTTGACAGTTAAAGTATAATGAAATGTTTTCCTAGTCACGAAGCTCTGTTTGTTTTATAAAAGTAGGTAAATTGCTTAGAAAAGTAACAACTTTCTTCTTTTTGCTCAACCCCATTTAAATATACTACTTTAAGTAGCTAATGAATAAGTGACAAAAAATACCATCATAAAATCCCATTTGCACTTTCATGCATTTATGATGAGATAAATAAAGCAGAGTTCTGATGCTTTTTAGAATACATGTTTGTACCCTTCCCAAGTTTATAGACCTACCATCAGACAATCAGCTCTAACTCAGTTACAGGACAGTTCTGTTCTTCCACCAAGCCAGTTCATCACTAATAATTATGATCACTTCAAATATTACATTTTAAACTTTTAAAAAGTATGATTATATGCAATCTTTTTTTTTTTTTTTTTTTTTTTTTTTGTGGTATGCGGGCCTCCCTCTGTTGTGGCCTCTCCCGTTGCGGAGCACAGGCTCCGGACGCGCAGGCTCAGCGGCCATGGCTCACGGGCCCAGCCGCTCCGCGGCATGTGGGATCCTC
>NC_041222.1:60819956-60899453 GCF_002837175.3 Physeter macrocephalus
GAACCCGGTTCCCCTGCATCGGCAGGCGGACGCACAACCACTGCGCCACCAGGGAAGCCCTATATGCAATCTTTTAATTAACTTTAAGTTAATAGGACAGGTATTATCATCATCCTCATTTTTTACTTCAATTTTTCAGTTTGACTTTACTAGCTAAGTAGCTTCTTTACTTAATTTCTCTAGGCCTTAGTTTTGCCGTCTGTCCGATGAGTACAGTATTCGTGTCAGACAGGAACTATAGGGAGTACATGAGATGGTGCACGTAAAGCTCTTAGCAAGATGCCAAGCGCTCGATGCAAGTCAGCTATCGTTATTGAAAACCAACCCTATAAAATGACTGGCCCAATGTTACTGCTGTTTGAAGTTTCTACAGTGCTTTCACATCTGTTATCTCAATCCAGTTTTACCTTCCCTAAGAGGTTTGCAAGACAGGGATTATCATCTATATTTACAGATGAAAATACTGAAGCCCAAAGAAGTTATGCGATCTGCACCAAGTCAGGGCAGGCAGGAGAAAGCTGGGTCATGGACCTAAGTGCCTCCGCTTCCAGAGCAGCTCCTATGCTACATAAACTCAGGTCACCTGCCCTGGTGTCATCATATCCTACAGGTACCCTTGTTCTGCATGATTCCTGCAGCAACCTGTGAGATCTGGTTTAAACCCACCATACACCTCCACAGCCAGCACAGAACTGCCAACTATATCAATGCAAAGTTTGGTGCCCTGGATCTCTGAATTGACCACAAACCTGGGTTAAGCATGCCTTTTTCATGTAAACGTAAATACTGATGTTTACTCAAATCAAACAATGACCAAATCACTTGGGACAGTACAGGAAAAGCTAAACAAAGCCCAAGGAAATATTAGTCCCATTTATTTAAAAGCAGTTCAGAAATTGCATTCATTGATATCAGAAATGTTTAACCACAAAAATATAGATATAAGGAAATTATGATATTTTGGATCAAATGATCAAAAACTCTCCAGTAGTTGGTTTTATAGCAGAAAATGAATATATATCTTTAAAATGTTTTCAAATCCTAGACAATGAAGCAGGGTTTTTTTGGTCTGATTTCTAAAAGATAAATGAATGTTGCCTAGCAGCTACTATGTTTTAAAAAAAATTGTAACCTATTTACAGAATATTTCCTCATTTGCTGGATCTCCAACTTGCCTCTTTAAATGATAGGGAAACCTTTGGTGTTTTGTAAAGTCATCAAGTTTTAAAATAGGAGAGCTTTTGAGATGATTACCTAGTTCAGTGGTTTTCAATCTGTGGTCCACAGAACTCTGAGTTCTGCCCTTAGCAGCCACTAGGAAGGGGACAGATAAGATAGAGCTCCATGAGATGGGTTTCCAGGCACCCATTCTTACTTCATCTTAAAACTCCTGATTTCATCCAATATTTAGATTTTGCAGAAGACCAACACAGAGGTCCAAATGCAATGCACTCAAGGTCACACAGAAAGAGAGTTGGCAGAGAGGAGAACAGACCTTCCATCTCCCAATTCCTCAGGGGGTCCTTTTCCTCATTATGCTATAATCCTTTGTGCTCTGCCACTCATGAAAAAGCAAATGCTTGAGTCTCTGCCAACTTTTTATTACTTCTCTCCTCCCCCATTCTGAACAGTTGCTTGGGAAGAGATTGGTTTCTATTGGCCTGGAGTTGTTGAGAGAAGATGAATCACTCTCTTCTGTGCCAGAACTACCCCCACCACCCACAATTTCATTCATTTTTTTTATTGAGTACCAATCTTGTGCCAAGTTCTGTGCTTGGTACCATGGCAAAGGCAAAGTAAAGCCAACGAGAGTCTGGACCACAACACTGCCCGAGGGAAGTTGAATTGTGCAGTTACAAAGCAGTATGATACCTGAAAAGACACATGAGACAGACAGGGAAGAGAAGATTTTTTTTAAAACTGTCATGGCTATTTCTGGGAGATGCCCAGTGGAAGAGATGTAGAGCTTAGCCAAGCACCTTAGAAGCACAGTTGCCATTAAGCTGTCCTTTCTCTGTCCCAGGTCACCCAATCACCTCTGCTTGTCAGAGCAGCCAAACTACCCTCTAAAACAGCCTGCCCCTCATACAGATGGCAGAGCTAGCAAAAGGCAAGGAGTGGGACTAAAGAGGTGCACCGTGAGTGGCAGTTTGTTTGGGAGTTTTTTTTAACCTTGTTCTTGTTTGTTTGCTTGCTTTCATTCTGGATGGTAGCTTTGCTTTTGTGTCTGCACATCAATGGCATGATTTCGTTGGCTGATTATTTATGAATTGGCTCTGTGCAGGGCACTGTGTTAAAAGATATAGTAAAGAACCAATATAGATTTGGTCCCATATTGTTAAACTAAAGAAAATGTATACATAGTTAAAAGATAGTATACAGTTAAAAGTGATGAGAGGAGTTAGTGCTATGGGTATTTGGAAGAGGAAGAGAGAAGTGTCTGGCTACATGTTGAGAGGGAAAATAAGGACAGGCTTTAGAAGAGGTAGCACTTGATTAAGAAATTTCATTGGGTGTGATGGGCTGCATTGGGAAGTAAAGTATCTGTTGATATGACAGCAGTGAGCAGGCTGGATTGGAGGAGACAATGCCTGCAGGCAGAGAAATCTGTTAGGAGACTGATGCAAAAGGGCCAAAATTCATGGCACAGAGATGTATTTGGCAGACATCACTACTGGAAGACCTCCGTGTCTGTAGGGAATACAGGAAAGAGAAGAGCAACGATGCCCCACGGTATCCAGCCTGGGTGGACGGGAGGATGGCAGTGCTCTGAACAGTAACAGTGATCACAGGAGAAGAAGCAGTTTGTAGGGGAAGATAACGAATTGTCTGGACCCACTGACCTTGACATACTGAGAGTAGATCCAGCCATCAGGACATTAGAAATGAGGTTCTGCAGCCCTGGAGAAGAGGCAAGAGGTCGTGAGAGATGCACTGGAAGGGACAGTTGAAGCCATGAAAGCGACTCCTTATGATTCATTTCTATTGTAAGAAGAACCCAGAACCTCGCAAATTAGGTGCTCATGAAGTTAGTTATATTAGGACTTTTCTTGGAAAGGGACATATGTCACAATATGTAAATTTCACACCTGAGTAGTGTGAGCCTGAAGAGGGCTTGATTTTTAAAGTTAGGGATATTGTTCTATAATAGCTCCTGACATGAGTTCAGGACAAAGACTCAGTCATCTTTAAGTGACCCATGGGAATTGAAGAGCTAGCCTCATTTCATCCATTTATATCATGTTTCCAAATGTTTCTGTCTTTTGCTTTCTCAGACTTGAATTTTGTTTTACTTAAATGTTCTAATTCCTGAAAACAGAGAAATATAAAAAGAAGAAAGCAAAAAAAATAAAAAGCAAAACACCCATAATACAAAAACCAGGAACTAACAACTGTTTTGGGTCCTTTTCTAATATATTTATGTGTACACACACACACACACGTATATACATACACACACATATGTATACACATACACACACATATATAGGCTTTACAAAAATGATTGTATAGGTGGTATATGAACGCATAAGTTTTCTTAGTATTGTGGATTACTGTCCATTCTATTTTGTATTGGATTTTTTTCAGTTGACATTACATTTGAACATTTTCCATGTCATTAAAAATCGTTCAAAAGACTTCATGTTCATATGCTGCATAATATTTTATTCCATGAGTTTGTCATAACATGGAAGCATTCTCCTGTCATTGGACAGTTCAGCAAGGTGTGGACTTTGAGAGGATGATGTGCAATGTCTTTCTTCTACTTATATCACACGAGTCCAGAGTGACCCCTTCTTCATCCTCATCTTCTCTTCTTCCCACCACGACCCTTGATTTGAGAGACTTTAGATGGAATCAAGTCATTGCCCAGTGTAGGAAGTGCATGAGCATTCAGAATAGTGAAGGCCATGGAGAATGAGTAGTTTTACCCCCAAACCAACTGTTTATTACATTTCCCTTTGCGATCATTTTTTTAAATTTATTTTTGCCTCCTTCCCCACTGCATGTATGTTCAGACACATCTGAATGCATACATAAACCTGTATGCATGCACGTACACATAAAAATGAAGACCTAAACATGGAAAGAATTTCTTAAAGTCCCTAAATGGCATCCTTTTCCATCATTCTTCAATAGATACACTTTGCCTAAGAAAAAGATTAAGTGTCTTAAAAGGAAGCAATGGAGAGTTAAGTTTAGGCAGTGTTGCCTGCCCCTCTGTGACAATGTGGTGAAAGGCCAGGGCCATGGCATGAACCCCAAGAGAGAGCAGAGCCCATGCACATGAATATGCATTAACAGGACTGGACAGAGCACCATTGTTTTGATATCTTTCTGTTTTCACAGGTGCCATAGAGTCATTTTATGAGTCTTCACCATGACCTATGCCATAGAAAGACAAATATAGCTATAGTTTTGCTGAATCCAGGTTTAAAGCTCCTCGTTCAAACAAAAACATGATTTCTAAATCAGTCCAATGCAAAGCCCAGCATCTTGAATTCTATAACTCCCTCTTTCATTTCCCTTCTTTTCTTCTAGCCTGTCTCCTTCAATATTACTGCCTCCATTTTAAACATCATCAGTTGATAAATCAGTTGGCAGAGATCTGTAACAGTTCGTTTGAATATTGAGAATGACAAATCATAGCCATAAATGTTTTCAGGAGCGAAGACAGCGATATGCATTTCTGCATTTAGGTCTGGATGTAGGCATGAGTGAAGATACTAGGGTTAGCTAAAATATAGCTGCAAAGTCAGTTGTCTATGTTCCTTAATTAACTACCAAAGTTATTAGAAGAACTTTGGAAGGTTGGAATTCTATCAGATACCATTCTTTTAGAAAGAAATTTTCCTTAATTACTAGGCAGAAGAATTATTGGAAAGAGATCACATGATTCTAACCAAAGACAGGATTAACCTTTCACATCCAATTGCTTGTCAAAAGAAGGCAGAAAACAATAGGAAGTTTCTCTATCTTGGAAAACAGGGAGAAAAGTTTAATGTTAATATTCATCCCATTCTTGTGTTTGTTAGAACTATGGGATTTTGAACTTCCTCAAAAGGCAGCATCCATTTTCATGAACATCGTTACTGAAGAGTAATGCACATACACACACCATGAAAGTTTAGTGATATAAGTGAATACCTTTAGTCATACAAATAAATGAAGAAAATTTAGTCATGTAAGGTAAATAAGCAAATTACTACTCCAGTGTTTGTACCTCTTTGGAAGAGAAATCTATATTCAAAGATGTGTTTCTTGTTTTCTTTCAAATTTAATTTCTCTCATTTCTCCCTTACCTTTCAGTAATTTCTTCAGGAACTACCCTCTTTATTACTCCCTCTTTCCTCCTTATTGGGCATGATGTCCAGCCAGTGCTATTTTTTATCTTTCTGTTCCACAGTATGCCTTGCTCACTCTACCCAAAAGCTTAGGTTTACTAGCCATATTAAAAGAACATACTGTATCATCCTATGTCAGAGGATGGGATCAAAGTGAGTCTTAATGTATTTATTTAAATAGAAATACAAACATTTATATTGAATACGGATATTCATCCCAGAATATCCAGGAATACATGAGTTCCATTCATCCTAGAATAGAATACAGGAGTTCCTTCAATATTCAAAAGAAGGACTTGCTATCGTTTGTCAGTGGTAAAATAAGTGTCTTCTGTTCATGACCTACCATGCCTTGCTGCAACAAATACATGACATCCGTGAACTGAGCTCTCTCTGTCTCCCACTCTTGATGGAGAGTCTGTTGTATTAGCCCTTTTATCTGAGATTCACGAGTCATAAATCTCCCACAAACAAGGGGACTCAGCAAGAAGAAAGTCTTGCCAATTGGAGGCTTTCCTTGAAATCAGTGAGGTAGTTAGTGTACTTTATTGGCGTCCTAAAGGCCTCTGGGGACTCCCCCACAGCCTATAATATCATTTCTTGTGAATCCATTAGCCATACAGCCTAAAATGTCATTTCTTATGGCTCCTTTAGTCTTTATCTCTAAATCTCACAGGTTTCCCAGAGCACCAGGTATACTAACAACAGTCAAAACAATCACAACCACCACCATAATAGCAGTTAACGCCGTATTACATTTTGTAGACCACAAAAAAAGATCTTTCATCTTTATTATCACATTTTAACTGCCCTACCTTTATTTTGGTAGGGAATGCGCTTTTGTTGATCGTTGCCTACTATATTCACTAGTTCCCCTTCCCTTTATAAAATAACCAAGTGGCTGCTTTCCAGATTCTACTAAAATCCTCAGATTTGCCAAGGGTGCATTATCTATTTGCTAATGCATGCTACGTAGTGTTGTCAGTTCCCAGGTACATACTCTTATACATAGCTCTCTCGTTCATCAGAAGTGAGACCGTAACTGTAAAATTGCTTGGTAAGCATCTGGAAGTAACATTAATAATGATGATAATAATGACCTCATAGGATGTATAATTGGGGGGATTAAAGAACATTTACAAGCTTATTGTGTCATAGTTAATGATGAGATGCCCAGTCTTCTTACTACAACACTTTCCACTGGTATTTCCTGCCTGGATCAGAGAACTAATTATAGTAAACGGTGCCCTTTCAAAGAACTTGCCCCATCCTCAAACAGATGCTAGCATAAAGATTTTGAACTGTTTTAGTGTTGTTTTTTAGAGACAATTTATTAATGTTACTTTGCATTTGTCTAAAAAAATTGTATAATGTAATCATTTAGTGTTTATTTTATTGTGTGTACCTTCTACTCAGAGGGTTGGCATTATTGTTCCTAACAGTGACGGATACAAGCAGATCATGCCTTATGACCTCTACCATCCCCTTCCTCGGTACGTAAATCAATCATCCTGATGCTAGAATTAGTAAATTAGTCTTCTGCTTCTTTTATACATATATATATGTTATAGATTTTGTGTTTCTCTGTAAAGATAAGATGGTAGATAGTATGTTTTGCAATCCATCCTGAGCTCTGCTTTTGAATAACACTGGTCTGCTCAGACCGTAAGCTTGTCATTCAAAAACCATTTTAAGATACGATCAGATTACATTGCAGTGGACACAGTAATTCACTATGATTAGATACAGTGTATGGGTTTATGTTATGTCTTTCTTTCACTCCCTTTGTCCTTTTTTATATTTCCTCTGCAATAGGACCCTAGTCATTAAAGCACTGTTGCTAACTGTTAAACAAACACTGCCTGAATTATTATCCCAATACCACAAATGTGGAATTCCAGATGTGGTATTACTCTGCATAGGAACTTTGAATATCCTTTTTTTGTTCTAAAGAAATTATAATTAAATACAAAAAGGCAGTTTTTTCACATCCTTATTGTTCAGAACATTTGGTGGGGAGGGGAGGTTTTTTTGTGTGTTTTTTCCCCAAAACATAAAGTTCCATGCACTGTGCTGCTTTTTTAAAGTACGGTGTTTTATAAAACTAGAAAAAGTCATTAAAGTGATTGAGGAACTTTTAAAAGAACTTGTTCTCTTTATTAATATATTCATAAGAAAACCGGAGAAGCTGAAAAATACTCTAGCTACTGAGTGTATCTCCTGCCACATTGGAAACAGCTCCCCAGAGAGCAGAAGTTAGATTTGGGTGTGAAGCCCCCACTGTGCTAAGCAAGACCTTTGCTCTATTCTCTTTGCTCATTTGGACTTCAGGGATTCAGCTGCTGTTTAGAACCCAAGGTTTAAATCGGATCACAAATAATTGGAAATAATCCACGGTGGTTTGCGCAATTTCAAACTAAACAAAGCCCAGAAAATAATTTTATTCTGAACTGTAAAATAAAGAAAAGTTTGATTGAAAATCTTCAAATACTTAATGAATAGAAATACAAAAAGAGGACCTCGAGGTCTTTTAGTCCAGCTCCCCAATGATGCTTTATTCTCCCACTCTTCCCCAATAATTGCACCCATTCACCACACATATGTGAACACATGTATTTAAACAAATATGCATATATGTGTATTTACTACAGATGTATTCCGACATATTTTATATATATATATACACACACACACACACACACACACACACACACACACACGCACACGCACATGTATAAACCAATACGAGTTGTCATCCAGCCTCTACTTAAATACTTCCAGTGACTGGCCCGGAACTCACTCATCACCATTCTAATGGTAGCATATAGAAAGGGGTACTTGATTAATACTATATATAATTGTTTGGGTTTTTTTTTAAGTTCTTCCACTAAGGAGTTACTTCATTCATCAGCTCCCTCCCACTTTCCTATGACTATATTGATAAAGACAATAAATGACTTTAGAATGCTACTGATGTATCCTTTTGCTGGTTTGATCCAGAACCAAACTTGAAAAAACAATGGAATGCAAATATAAAAAGATTAATTTAACTGAACCAAGATTTTATTTGATTTTAATTCCTGTATCTGTAAAATAAGTATTCGTAGGACGCATGTATCTGGTTGGGTGAAGGCCGTGTATTTCGAGATAAAGGCACAGTTGGGTATCAGGGATGAGAACATCAAGTTGATGTTTTTCCTGTAATGGCACTCCTCAGTTTCTTTCATATATATGATCTCTCTTGTTTATATTTCTGTGGTGTGACTAATGCCTGTCTTAGGTTAAACTTGATTTCTTATATATTTGGATTTCCCCCAAGTGCCTGAAGCTCAATATTCTCAATGAGAGATTGAGATGAACCTCCTTGATGTTTATTTGCACGCTGTCTTCTGCACACTTTGGCCTGTCCATGCATCACAATGGGAAAAGACAACTGGCAAATAAACGGACTATATTTCTTACCCCGTACACTTCTGTTACTAAACTAATTCTAAAGTTAGATATTCTGCTTTATTGATAAAGCCTTACTAAATGGAAGTTATTTCTACGAATATGTTTTCATTTCTTAAGAAGAATTAAGGCTCAAAAATGGTTCTCAGAGGGCAGCTACTTACTGATCAAGGCAGAAGGCTTTACTTATTGAAATTATTTGAATAGGTTTAAGACCACAAGTGTAGTTACAAAACACAGCATTAACACAAAGAATTTTTACATTCTTTTTTCTTGCTTTCAGTCTTTGACTATAACATATATCTGAATATAATATAAGAACATAGTCTGGTGAATAATCTTTAATTTATACTTAATATATGCAACTTTTCCACATAATCCTTAATTTTGAGAATTTCTTAAACTAAATATGCTGTGTACTTAAAAATTAAAAACCAAAGGAGTTAAAATATATGAAGTCATCTCTTATTCTTCCAGGGCAAGATTCTTGGATATATTTTTTTTTTCCAAATACTTACCTGGTCCCTGTTTTAAGATATCCTAACTGATGCCCTCTATGAGCTTTTGATATACTTTCTTTAAAGCACCGAGATGTTTTGCTTTGAAATTCCACATAATCCTCTTATTATGCAAGGATTCACATTATAACTTTTCACATATAGAACTACAGTTGAGTGCCAGACCCATACTATAAATACTTGGAATAATATTCAAATCATTTGTCTGTGATCACTGACATTGAAAAGGATACTTATTACTATTTACAAAATTACACCATGGATCAGGTCCAAGTGTTGAGACAGAAATTAATCACTGTCTCTTTAGAAGGGTCCAGCTTAGGGATGTTAGAGTACCGGTTAGAAAATGTGCCCTTTTTATGGCATCTTAATGTTCTAAGAGATTAAATGTCCGTTCAAAACATATTCCCAGTTCACTGTCAAATCGAGTCTAATGCAAATTTGTACGTATACACTCAGCCCAATTTCAGTCTGAATCAGACCTGTTATCCACCTCCAGCTCTCCAGAGATTTACATGGAGACAAATGAGAATTGGTCTTACCCTTTAGAAGAGAAACTGTCTACAGAGCTGCTTCCTTCTCTTGAAGGGGAACAGAGAGCCTCGAAAGGCCTAAACAGAGGACCTCAGTTTCCCCATAATAACATTTTCTTATGTGTCTCCTGGGGAAATATGCATAAGAAAATATTGTATTTGGCAGCATGTTTAGGCTATTGGCAGTGGAGATAACAGTTGTTGCCTAGGCTTGAACAGTGCAGAGAAAATGTGGAGGAAAATTCTCTGTAACTGGGAAACACACATTATCAAGGCTCTTGCAAAAGAGAAAGCAGGCTCACAATACACATGAAATCCCACGTAGAGAATAATTCACATCTCCACGGTATGCCTGTGTGGTATTTTTACATTTAACTCTTCAAGTGGATCAACTTGGTGACATTTTGTTTTTCTCTCATTACAATGATATCTCTCATAATTCTAAGAGAAATCTTAAATCTTTAGCAGTCCTTATCAACAAGCAGATTATATATGCAAGAAAAAGAAGCCCAGTCCCCATGTTTTTATTGTTAAAAACTACGACATTCTTTAAACCTACGGGAAGAGAGACGAGAACCAGGCAAAGATATCTCTCAGCCTCTGGTCCCAGATGCACCAGAGCTGTGTAGAGATCTGAAAAATCAATGAAATTCTCTTAAATGCTATTGACAATATTGTTATTTTTTCCCTTACTTTAATTTATCTATAGATTCCAATGCCATCAGCTTTTGAACCAGAGCCAAACTTCTTCACAATTCCAGGAGTTCTTTAGGGAGTGCTGTCAGTACCCTCGCCCCTAGCAGCTAGGGAACAAGTAGATAACGCCTATATAAACATTTTGGCTCCTTAATGATGATACGGTTTGAACATCAGAATTATGCTAAATCCATGTACTCCCAAAGTTGATGACTGTAGAAGCAAGGGAGAAAGAGTATTTGGTTTACCTGAATCTTTCTTGAGCTTCTCATGTAAAAGTATCCAGAAGCTAAGTAATAAAGTATTGCATCGAAAATGAAAAGTATTATCCCAGGTACAAACTATTAGTGTTAACTGATTAACCAGTTTTAGTCTTGAGATAGATAGCTATTAGATAGATGCAAATATATTTATAAAATATAAGATAATGTAAATATTATATATACATGTACACCCACACACAAACCCACACACATACAGACACACTCAATCTATACTGAAGCTGTAAGAAGAAGGACTGAACAGCCCTCTTTTGAGTAGGCTACAGACCCCACAGTTATCCTTGTAGACCGCTCTCAAAGAGTAATTTCTTACATTTGTGTAGAGCTTCGAGGCTTACAGAGCACTTTTGCCAGCATCGAATCCTCTCTGACTCGTCAGATTGCAGGCCATAGCTGGCTTTTGGTTCTCTGGAGTGTAGCCTCTCAGAACCTGATGGCCCCAATAGGCACTGGGAAGGGGTTGGTGGGAAAGCTCACTGAGGAGGTGGGCAGTGTGCGTGTCTGCCCTGATGACTCCCCTTGCTTCTGTAGGTGGGAGGCCACCCCGTGGACCGCGTGCTCCTCCTCGTGTGGGGGGGGCATCCAGAGCCGGGCAGTTTCCTGTGTGGAGGAGGACATCCAGGGGCATGTCACCTCAGTGGAAGAGTGGAAATGCATGTACACCCCTAAGATGCCCATCGTGCAGCCCTGCAACATTTTTGACTGCCCTAAATGGCTGGCACAGGAGTGGTCTCCGGTAACTGTGCCTTCTTTCTTTGTTCGTTAGGAGAGTAAGTCCACTCTTCCCTCTCCTCATCATGACCCCACCACCCACCCTGTGCAGCTCCCCGCTTCTCCTCTGGAGGGGTCTAGAAGCCTACCCGTTTAGCCCCCAGAGTAGGCTTGCCCCGAATCGAGCCCCACCAAAAGTAAATGAGTAGGAAAAAATATATATATATTTTTTCAAACATCTTTCTTCAAGCTACTTTAAGAAACCTCTATGACTCCCCATAACATTCCCTCAAATGACAAGAGGAGGCACATGTCTGTCAAGAATGATTGAGGCCGATGACTGAGCCTGAAGCTGTGTACGCTGTTCTGATGGTCAAGCTCAGTAGACCAAAAGTTTGGTTTCATTTTTTATTTCTTCTACTTTGTCTATGTCCAAAAAGTGTCTTCAGTGGATTAAGATGAAAACTATGTATTTTATTCACTGAAAAAAAGATGAAATGAAGATAGCAACATAATTAGAATGGAGGTGAAGTGGGATTAATTAAAACCAAAACGGTCTAGACCTTAGGGAAGCCACTGCAGCAGCTTAAGCATAAAATTTTATTTGGGGGCTCCTGGCTGCTAGTGGGAAAAGGTATGAAATGGCACAGGAGATGGAAAGATGAGATGGAAAGATGTGCCCCCAGCCACTGAGATGGCAAAGGGCTATTCACTTAGCCTTGTGGCTTTGTGGCAGCAGATCAGAGCTGTGACGTCTCTTTCTATCTAGACTTGCTCCCAGGCATGTAGAACCACTGGAGGTGCTGTCTACATCTGGCCATTGAATCAGTTCCTTTCAACGTCTTTCTTCCACGTCACTATAATCAATTGGATCAGCCATGCAGCGATATAAATTAGCTATGATTGAAGTTAAAAAAATTGTAATGTCCACATGGGAGCTGGCATTTCCTATAATTTGGACCTAACAGTCATTAGCAAAGTGACTAAAAAAATTGACATACAGTCTTGGTAATCAAAATCGGACACACTCTATAATTTCTTCTCTCCTTCTTTTTGCGACTTGGTTTGGGACTTTGCACACAGTGGGTGCCTAAGAAAGGCTGACTGACTAATCCAAAGTTAAGAAATTGCAAGTGATTTAATGTTCAGCCAGCTTCACCCTCAAATTGCCAAATAGAACAAAGATCCCATGACTAGTAAGAAGTGGTATAAAGCCACCAGGAGTCCTTCTGTAAAAGGAGCCCTTTAAAATGTCTCAGGTGGGAAATGAAGAAAAGTAAACAAGGCTTTGCCTATGAGTCTCCTCTCTTGCACTCTCCTTCCAGTGCACAGTGACGTGTGGCCAGGGCCTCAGGTACCGTGTGGTCCTCTGCATCGACCATCGGGGAATGCACACCGGAGGCTGTAGCCCCAAAACCAAGCCCCACATAAAAGAGGAATGCATCATACCCACTCCCTGCTATAAACCCAAAGGTAACTTGACAGGGGCTCTGTAACCAGTCTTGTCATTGTTGTACATATTCAGTGCTGTTTTCAACTCCTTGGAATATAATTAAGTATCCCAAGTGTTCTTAATAGCTGTTCTTTGTAACTTAGACTCTACTAATTGGACTTAACTCTTTCAAATGGTTTTGCTTGCACATTGTTTTTAAGCATTATGTATTGCTATAATTCTCTCCTGGTTCAGAAAGTTGATAGAAGACTGTTGCTGAAAAATATCAGATATATTTGCTCGAAAGGAGATATTATAGAAATATATGTCTGATTTACTATCCATATTGCTTGCTGTTAAAAACAAGGCGGTGACAGCTTCCCTGGTGGCGCAGTGGTTAAGAATCTGCCTGCCAATGCAGGGGACACAGGTTCAAGCCCTGGTCTGGGAAGATCCCACATGCTGTGGAGCAGCTAAGCCCGTGCACCACAACTACTGAGCCTGCGCTCTAGAGCCCGTGAGCTACAACTACTGAAGACTGCGTGCCTAGAGTCTGTGCTCTGCAACAAGAGAAGCCAGCACAATGAGAAGCCCGCCCATGCAGCAAAGAGAAGTCCCTGCTCTCCAGAACTAGAGAAAGCCCGCGTGCAGCAGCGAGACCCAACACAGCCAAAAATAAATAAAATTAAAAAAAAAAAAAAAAAAAAACAAGGTGGTGAGACTCATCAAGAAAAAAAGGGAGAGGGCCCAAATCAATAAAATCAGAAATGAAAAAGGATAAGTTACAGCTGACACCATAGAAATACAAAGGATCATAAGAGACCACTATGAGTAAATTTACACCAATAGAGTGGACAATCTAGAAGAAATGGACAAATTCTTAGAAAGGTACAATCTCCCAAGACCGAGCCGGGGAGAAGTAGAAAATATGAACAGACCAATCACAAGTACTGAAATTGAAACTGAGTTCAATTTCAGTTTCAGTTGAACTCCCAACAAGCAAAAGTTCAGGACCAGATGGCTTCACAGGTGAATTCTACCAAACATTTAGAGATGAGTTAACATCTATCCTTCTAAAACTATTCCAAAATATTGAAGAGGAAGGAACACTTCTGAACTCATTCTGTGAGGCCACCGTCAGCCTTATACCAAAACCAGACAAAGATATCACAAGGAAAGAAAATTACAGACCAGTATCACTGATGAACATAGATGCAGAAATCCTCAACAAAATGCTAGCAAACCAAATCCAACAATACGTTAAAAGAACCATATACCATGATCAAGTGGGATTATCCCAGGGAAACAAGGATTTTTTTAGTATCTGCAGATCAATCAAATCAATCAGTGTGATACACCACATTAACAAATTGAAGAATAGAAAGCATATGGTCATCTCAATAGATGCAGAAAAAGCTTTTGATAAAATTCAACATCCATTTATGATAAAAACTCATCAGAAAGTGGGCATAGTGGGGGAATACCTCAACATAATAAAGCCTATATATGACAGGCCCACAGCTAACATCATACTCAACAGTGAAAAGCTGAAAGCATTTCCTCAAAGATCAGGAACAAGACCAGGATGCCCACTCTCGCCAGCTTTATTCAACATAGTTTTGGAAGTTCTAGTCATGGCAGTCAGAGAA
The DNA here is from genome assembly GCF_002837175.3 of Physeter macrocephalus. NCBI lineage: Eukaryota > Metazoa > Chordata > Mammalia > Artiodactyla > Physeteridae > Physeter > Physeter macrocephalus. The sequence goes on from NC_041222.1 coordinate 60,834,572, forward strand.
GAAAAGGAAATAAAAGGAATCCAAATGGAAAAAGAAGAAGTAAAACTGTCACTGTTTGCAGATGACATGATGCATTACATAGAAAATCCTAAAGACACTACCAAAAGACTACTAGAGCTCATCAATGAATTCGGTAAATTCGCTAGATACAAAATTGACATACAGAAATCTGTTGCATTTATATACACTAATAACAAAGTATCAGAAAGAGAAATTAAGGAAACAATTCCATTTACCATCGCATCAAAAAGAATAAAATACCTAGGAATAAACCTACCTGAGGAGGCAAAAGACCTGTACTTCAAAAACTATAAGATCCTGATAAAAGAAATCAAAAACAACACAAACAGATGAAAAGATATACCATGTTCCTTGATTGGAAGAATAAATATTCTTAAAATGACCATACTGCCAAAGGCAATCCACAGATTCAATGCAATCCCTATCAAATTACCAATGGCATTTTTCACAGAACTAGAACAGAAAATTCTAAAATTTGTATGGGAACACGAAAGACCCCGAACAGCCAAAACAATCTTGAGAAAGAAGAACGGAGCTGGAGGAATCAGGCTCCCTGACTTCAGACTATACTACAAAGCTACAGTCATCAAAAGAGTATGGTACTAGCACAAAAATAGACATACAGATCAGTGGAACAGGATAGAAAGCCCAGAAATAAACCCACACAGTTATGGCCAATTAATCTATGACAAGCGAGGCAAGAATATACAATGGAGAAAAGACAGTCTCTTCAATAAGTGGTGCTGGGAAAAGTGGACGGCTACATGTAAAGAATGAAATTAGAACATTCTCTAACACCAAATCCAAAAATAAACTCAAAATGAAGTAAAGACCTAAATGTAAAACCAGATACTGTAAAACTCCTAAAGGAAAACATAAGCAGAACACTCTTTGACAAATAATAGCAATATTTTTTTGGATCTGTCTCCTAGAGTAATAGAAACAAAAACAAAAATAAACAAATAGGACCTAATCAAACTTAAAAGCTTTTGCACAGCAAAGGACACCATTAACAAAATAAAAAGACTACCTAGGGACTGGGAGAAAATATCTGCAAACAATGCTACCTACGAGGGATTAATTTCCAAAATGTACAAACAGCTCATACAGCTTAATATCAAAAAAACAAACAACCCAATCCAAAAATGGGCAGAAAACCTAAATAGACATTTCTCCAAAGAAGATATAGAGATTGCCAACAAACACATGAAAGGATGCTCAACATCACTAATCATTAGAGAAATGCAAATCAAAACTGCAATGAGGTGTCACCTCACACCAGTCAGAATGGCCATATTCGAAAAATCCACACACAATACTTGCACTGTTGGTGGGAATGTAAATTGGTATAGCCACTACGGAGAAGAGTAGAGAGGTTAATAAAGTAAAAATAGAACTAACTACCATACTACCCAGCAATCCCACTACTGGGCATATACCCTGAGAAAACCATAATTCAAAAGGAGTCATGTATCACAATGTTCATTGCAGCTCTATTTACAACAGCCAGGACATGGAAACAACCTGAGTGTCCATCAACAAATGAGTTGATAAAGAAGATGTGGCACATATATACAATGGAATATTACTCACCCATAAAAAGAAATGAAGTTGAGTTATTTGTAGTGAGGTGGATGGACCTAGAGTTTGTCATACAGAGTGAAGTAAGTCAGAAAGAGAAAAATAAATGCCGTATGCTAACACATATATGTGGAATCTAAAAAAAAAAAAAAGGGTTCTGAAGACCCTAGGGGCAGGACAGGAATAAAGACGCAGACGTAGAGAAATGGACTTGAGGACACGGGGAAAGGGAAGGGAAAGCTGGGACGAAGTGAGAGTAACATGGACTTATATATACAATACCAAATGTAAAATAGATAGCTAGTGGGTAGCAGCCGCATAGCACAGGGAGATCAGCTCGGTGCTTTGTGACCACCTAGAGGGGTGGGATAGGGAAGGTGGGAAGGAGATGCAAGAGGGAGGAGATATGGGGATATATGTATATGTATAGCTGATTCACTTTGTTATAAAGCAGAAACTAACACACCATTGTAAAGCAATTATATCCAATAAAGGTGTTAAAAATATATATAAAGGAAGAAGTGGCCACTGATACAGCTGACAGAGCTCGGTTCAAAAAGACAGTAAAGTATTAAAAGCCTACTATTAGTGCCAAGCTGAATTCTTCATTATTGAAAGACAGGGATGGTTCAAGCTGTCATAGACAGCTTCATTGACCGAGTCACTTATCTGGGGGAGGTGGGCTAGTTGTAAAATGATGTATGTATTTTGGGAACCATCTTCCTGGATTCAAAATGTTAGCAAATCCTTTTGGCTTTGGCAGTTTTACATCAATATTTCTCACTGGCTTTGTTTTCTGACCATAAACAATTGTTGTACATAGAGGATAAGTGATGCCCCTAACTTAAAATAGTCCATTCTTTATTCGTTCGTCCTTTACCCAGCCACTTCAGACAAAGAAAAGCAGTTTGTGGTTAACTATCAAGAATAAAATCTGGGGACTTCCCTGGTGGTCCAGTGGTTGAGACTTCGCCTTCCAGTGTGCGGGGCGTGGGTTCGATCCCTGGTTAGGGAACTAAGATCCCACATGCCTCGGGGCCAAAACCCAAAACATAAAACAGAAGCAATATTGTAACAAATTCAATAAAGACTTTAAAAATGGTCCGTAACAAAAAAAAAGAATAAAATCTGGATTTTCACAACTAAGTAGTGAGTCTGGCTCTCTAAGCATCATTAAAATGCCATATAATCCTATGGTGTATGCATATAGAGACATATTTCTTTCATCTTTACAATTATTTGTTATAAAATGGTGATAGAGCTTCACTGGCTCATACTGTAAAGGCAAATATGCCTATAAATGACCCTAATAAATATGTCAGAATGGGAATCTTGGCAGTTACTTCTGTAGGAGCAGTTATTACCTCCCTCTTTCTTTTTCTCCTCCACATTTTTTTGCTAGAAAGTAGTTAGGAAGCTTGTTCTGAATTGTTTGGGCAAAGGTAGATAAATAGTTGAAGCAAGTCAAATTACAAGTTGTGGACCCTAAGTTGATCGTATTCCAGTTGTCATAGAGCCTTGGGTTGGTACTGAATGAGTCAAATGTCTAAAGCAACATTTTGTGAATTTCAGAGTGTCAATTTTGTTTGTTTTTCACAGTATGGAACAGATCACACTTAGCCAAAAGGCAAAAGAAAAACAAGTTAGAATTTATGAAAGTATCACAATATAATCCATTGTACTTTGTGTTTGTTTTAAAAGGTAAATAGTGCTCTATCTTTTCAACAGGAAATAGAATCAAAGATACTTCAATGACTCTTCATACACATACTGAGCTCTAGAGTTATGATTTTCATAATAAAAAGACTTTCCTTTGCTAATCAGCATAATAAAGGGGACATATACACAGAGACTAGTGTTATTAAACATTTTAAAATCTGATTTTCATTTTCTTCATATAACTATCATCATAGGCAGAAATTTACCTAAAAACATATTTGCAGTTATCGACATCATAACTTTTAGATAGTACAAAATCAAGAACTGGGGAGGAGAAAATGAAATTTCCCTGAAATCCTAAATTGGTTCTAACCTCTTCTGTCTTGTGTGCATGCACTTAATTCTCAGAAAAACTTCCGGTAGAGGCCAAGCTACCATGGTACAAACAAGCTCAAGAACTTGAAGAAGGAGCTGCTGTGTCAGAAGAGCCCTCGTAAGTTTTCAACCATGAGTTGTTCTGCTTTTGAAGCTGATTGGTTTAAAGAAAGCAGTGTCTTGCTGATTGTGGCTTTCATGGGTTCTGAGCTAAGTGTACTCCTCTTACCAAGGGTGAAATGAGGCTTTGGGGCTGTCAAATTGGAGATTTATCAGTTTCATAGTGTTTCTCAAAACATGATTGCTCTCTAAATCTTTTCACTTATGAACTAAGAAAATGAAAGTGTAGTGCCTACCCTCTTCTCCAAAATCTGACCTCCTGTTTTCTTTTGCCAAGAGGCCAAAGGTGAGAAGGTCCAGGCTGCATCTAATGATGTAGCATAGATTTGAGGTGAAAGCCTAGGCAGCTTTTTATACTCGTTATCTCCCAGCTTTGCAGTATAGCCACTCACAAAAATGAAAGGGTAAGTGAAATATATCTGAGGTCAAAGGAAGCTTATTAGCTTTTCTTTTCCCTTTCTTGCTGGGATTGGTATCAGATGGATACCAGGTCTTTGCCCCACTTGATCAAGGTCCCACACTGGCTCAGTTTGATCAAGGCCATGAAATCTGTAAGACCACTAGGCACAGATTTTCCAGATACTTCAGAAGAGGAAATCAAGGAAGAGAGAAGAACTTAAGTTGATTGATTGATTGACCAATAACTGTATATTGATTCTACTGCAATACACTGATAGGCCTCTCTGCTACATCATTTTTAAAAATACAGGAAAGCACTTTATTGATGAATTTCATCTATGACCAAAGCAGTTTCTCTGACTGATGATTTTCTAGATTAATTTATTTAATACAAGTACTAGGCTCAGTGCTGTGCATTGGTACCTAAGACATGTTATGTTACCCACCCTCCAAGAGCTCACAGGATAGTATTCAGGATACAAAATGGTTTCCAACTTCAACCTGTAGTTTAAATTTTACTAAATATAATATATAAATTAAGATTATAATTTATGTATTCAAAAGCAATTTAGAACCTCTTCTGAGTCATCCTGTTTGAATCTTAATCTGATATGGTTTGCCAGAACACAGATTGTGTTCTGAATCACACCCTAAACATCAAGAGATTGAAAAAGAAATCCAAAATACAGATTGGTAAAATGCCCAAAGTTCATTTGTAAAAAAATGGTCCTTGGTTTCACAGAAAAATGGTTTATATATAAGGTAACACATTTCTTACTTAAAAGGATAAGAAGCAAAACATAGATTATTTCTGTATCATAAAGTTGCTACAGCATTTTGTTTGCAACTTCTTTGAGAAAAGGCATTTAAGAAAAAGCAACTAGCCACTGCAGAACTTTGGAGGAAAGGCAGTGGTTAAAGATACAGGGCAACTTTTATGTGATTACATAAAGGCTTAAAACTTTCTGTTTCCTCTCCTGCCAGTACCTGGCTTGACAGACCTTCTTGCTGCTGGAGAGGAAGGAAGCAGTTCATTTTAGAGGGGTATTAACTCTTGAATCCGCTAAGGGGTCCTATTTAAGACACGGAAAGATGCCATGTAATTGGAGCTAGTTACTCCTTATATGTATTCCTAGATTAAATACATTTAAAGCCAGATAGGTATTATTTTACCTAAATAAACTCTGCTCTCCTGTACATTATATTTTGTCATTTGGTCTAAAGCGTAATTCTGGGAGTAATATTGCATTATGACCGATGTTAAATAATATAACAAAGTTTAAATTAGATCAAAACACCTTATACTAATAATTAAAAGTCTTTCTCTTTATTAGATACCTCTCAAATGAAAGCTGTAAGTAGAGTTTAATGCTTCTGCAGAAGCATTACATAGACCACATTCAGCTATATTTTGTAATGAGTGTTTTCCACTAAAATTCTGATTAAGATGCATTATACGTAACTTTAATCTTAACAAAATCCCTAAAGTAGTAAACACATAGTTTTAACCATTGAAACTATAGCCATATATTAGATTATTAAATTTTACTCTTGGTGTAATGGAATTGCCATCTTGGCATGATTAATCTGAATTGAAGTAGATTGTAATTGGAGTGCTAGTGCCGGGTAAAGGAAATGTATACTGTTATGCTCCGAACAATAATTACTTTTATACAAAAATGAAATAAATGACAGCTGTAGAATAATGTAATGAAAGGTATGTGGTTTCCACATTTTAATACACTTTACACGTTTACCACACTGGACCCTAGGAAAGGTCCTACGTGTCACATTATTTTTTTTAATTGATATTGAATTTTAAAAACATAATTTTGCAGGGTCTTAATTCTTTCTCTTTTTAAACCACACAGACTAGTTTCTGAATGTATGGAACAACCTATAATTACTCTCCATAGTATAATGAAAAAATGATACACTGTCAGCAAGTCTTTCCTTCCCCCCACCAAAGAGACTCCCATTGCTTAAATTAAATAGTAATGTTTAGAAGCTGTGGTTGTCACTTCTGAACTAATACAGAGAGGAGAAGCAAGAACAGTGGTCCAGGACTATTATCTCTTGCTTTGGCTCCAGTTAACATGGAGAGTTCTGTAATAAAACAGCAAATATCATTTACTTCCCTTTATGTAGAATAAAAATATTATCACCAGCCTGTCTCATTAAATACTATGGGAAAATCAGTAGCTTAAAGTCTTTAGTATATGGAGATACCATTATTGAATGTCAGATTCTTTTGGTAACCCCAAAATGAAAAAAAAAAAATTTTGGTTATCACTGTAGCCAAAAATATGTTTGAAAGCAACCACTCTAAGACATGTTTAGAAGAAAACTATAGTAAAGTACTGAAAACTGAACTGCCAAGAAATAACTAAAACGTTATAGAACAGAAGTATGTTACATATTACGCTAAACTAAATGCCATGCAGAAGATACAAATACAGTTATTAGTCTCATAGAATAGCTGAAATAAATATCAATAGTGGGTCACATGATAGTAATGAACTTACTATTGATGAGATTCATCTTATGAAGCTGCAGCTTCGTTTATAAATGCTTTTAGACATTGTTTTTTCCTTAGCAAAGACCTGGCTTATTTACAGTGTATTTGATTCATATGGTACAAAGGTAGGAATATTGTGATGAGTATATTTTCTTGATCTGCAGAAAATTATTTCTTAACCCACTTGTGGGAGTCCTGCTCTCTAAACTGACTTTTCACTGGTGGCCATGACTTGCCTTAATACACACACATGTTTTTATCAGGTTTTCCTGACAACCTACATCAAGAATCTTTAAGCAGCTTTGTCTTTCTTAATTGAGCAGGGCAACGTGAACAAGATCCAGCCCCAAACTGAGAATAAGGGATGGGGGGCCTTAGCTAGTGAAGCTGATCAAGCACAGACAACCTTATAAATTCACGCAATAAAGTGAACTTGCTTCCAAGGATGTCAGCTGAGAAATCCGTAGAAATCCCTGCTATACAATTAACATGGAAAGAATTATGGTTTGAGATAGACTTGTACAAAAAAATAAGACTCTGGGAGAGTTGCATTTTTCTGAGGGTAATAGCAGTGCCATTCTACCAATAGAAAGGGGGAAACGGGAGAGGGACTGACAGAATTCTCTTCTGCTGTTTTACAAACTATGTGTTTTTGAATTTACCTCCAGCTGATGAGAGTAATGTTAGATTTAGGACACATCATTGAAATGCCAGCTGGTTGCTTCCACTCATAAATATATGGAAATAGCTTTCTAGGTATTTTTTAAACGCTCAAAATTTTACTTTTGTTTGGTGAGGGATCACAACTACATTGTGGTCATACAATTATACTCATTAATCAGATAGAAGCTAAAGAAATCACTGACTTGATTTCTCATCTCCTGCTTTTATACCTTCCTTTCAGTCTTTGTTGGAATGTATGCATAAACAGCATGCCCACTTCAAGCCAAGTACACAGCATGGCCACTTTGATAGCTTAATTTCTTGAGCAAAAATGAAACTATGGTGACTTCTAGGACCTGTCAAGACAGCTGTCTACTGCTACTGTAGTTAATCAGCTGGCCTTCTTAAAAAACCTAATCTGACTTGGAAGAGGAAGAAAATTTTTCATTTTCTTAACTCCTCAAGCCACTAACAAGCCACCCAATGCCCTAGAAGGTGATGGCATGGGGGCTCTCGATGCCCTGCCCTTCTCTTTCTAGACTTTCTGCTCTCTGAATCAAATCATCCCAGGGAGAGGAAGGTCAGACTAATTGGGCATCTAGGGAAGTCAGGTCCACCCCAGAGTGATTTCAGTTGCCAGGAGTTCTGCTTGGATGGCTCAGAACAAGTGACGGGAGACAGGTGATTCCTTTGGGTACACTTGACCAGCACCGCCATTTTAACTAGCCATCCCTCCATCAAACCCCAGAATACACCAGGTGGAGACCCCTAACGATGCTGTCCTTTCAAAGGTGGGTGGGATTAGGTGGTCCTCTGTGCCTCGATCTCACACTTAAAAAATGTTGACTTATTAGATTTTTCGTGAACAGCTTTACTGCATGGTTAGGAAAACATTTTGGGGCTGCAATACAATACCCAAGCCTTAAATGTATTGCCATAAATAACCTTGGTGTGAGCCATATTAAAAAGGGAGAAGAAGGAAAGCAAGCGGGCAGAAGGCAGAGGTAATATCTGGATGCCAGATGGCATCAGCTTAGTGATGAGGCTGATTCAATAAGAGGCAAAGGGAAATTCCTGTCATGCATCTGTGTGAACAGAACCCACAAGGAATTAAGATACAGAAAGAAAAGCCAATAAGAGTCTCCATAGTGATCCTATAGTCATTAAATGGTTTGTTTACCTTGGTGAAAATAGTATTTAAATATATAATATTTATATAATATTTAAGCTATATGTTTATATTAGTCCATATTTATATCCAGTAAGTTGTCTGAGAATGTGGATGGCTTAACTCAGTGGTTAAGAATGTGAATTCATACTTTTTTAAAGTGGTTAGGACTGTCAATTGCATTACACGTGATTTTATATTTTCCCCCAAAGGATATTTAGGGAGTCAAACATTGGTAATGGATCCAGATAGTTTTGCTGTTCATATCCTCAATACAAGATACCTCAAGTACACTCCCTTTGTGAATCTCAGGCCACAGAACATAAAAAGAAACATCTTCTATATAGAGAGAAACAGATATATCTCTTAAGAATTAAGAGTCACCTAAGATCAAGAAATGTAAACACTATTTGCAGATCATTAAACCCTCAAAAAGGATGTTTAAGCAGAACATGGCATTAGAGTTACGGGATAAAAAAGCACAAAAGCATTTAATTTTGATTTGGCACATGGCAGAGTGAAAGCCTCATACTGGCCAGCCTGAATGAGCCCTTATCCCCATAATGATCGTGACCTCTATCCTTTCCAACTCCTTCCTTTCTGGTCTCCCTGTCTACCCAAATCGTTCTTATCCCTTATATCCTCTGAATAATGCTTAATATAAATTCTTTGGCTGATTATGTATTTTAAATAACACTGGACCTGCTAATTGTTCACACCTCCTAATGAAAGAAGCTGAATTCACTCTTAAGTCACCTGCTCTGGGCCAGACTTGTGTCAAGTGCAGGTAAGGTAAAAAGTAACTCAATAGTCCCTGCCCTTAAGGAAACTTGAGTGCATGCTTACCACAGGCATGATAAGATTGTGAGCAAAGTATTGGCCAGTCATCCACAGATTGAACAAATGAGCCAGCCATTTTGAAGAAATGCCATTTGGTGTTTGGGTACGCACAGCATGATTGTGTTATTGATTTCTCAAGGAGTGTAGGAGAATTATTTATTGAATTCCCAAACTCTCTCTACTACCCAATGTTCCTCTGAGGTACAATATCAGGATAGTTAAGCTAGTACGTGGTAAAAATGCACAAATATGAGAAATGAGTGAAAGAAGAATGTAGTAGACACTGAAGGGGTTTGGGGGGGATATAAATGTAAACTGGGTGTTCGCAGATTATGATAGAATTTCTGTGTATCTGACTTTGACTCCAAAACGAGCACTTGAGGAAAGATCATTGGATCTTTTAATATAGCAAATGATCAGATATTTTGGATCAGTAGATGTACCTCACTAATCCTTGGTAGGTGTTGAAAATACGCTACTGAAACCACAGATAATTTCCTAAAATATGAAATTTTTTTCAGGTACATCAGGCTGCCAACTATGTGAATTGGTGAGGGGTGGGGGTGAGTCTGTATATTTGTGTGCTCAAACAAGAATACAGCCCCGCTGGAATCAAAGTAAAAAGCACTTTAACTACTGATCAAAGCTACATGCATGGTAGCAGCATGCACAGTGGTGAAAAGTGTGGGCTCCAGGGACGGACCTCCTGGGTGTGAATCATGGATCCCCCAACAGTAACAGGGAACCCTGACAAATCACTTAACCCCAGAGACCTTAATTTCCTCATTTGAGAAACGAACGAAATGGTTATCTATATCACAAGGCTATTTAGAGGATTAAGTTATGTGTAAAGTACCTGGTATGCAGAAAACTCTGTTTAGGTGTTAATTGTGGTTATGATTGGACCTTTTCCAGCATCATTCATCTTCTTAGAGAATATTTAAGAAAGTAAAATTGTATAATAATTACTCATTTACAAATGGAGAAATTGAGGCAGGTCTTATCTCTGCCTCATACATGTTGTATCATGTGGCATGTGAGAGAACCACAAGTAACCACAAATAACCCCCAATTCAACTAGTGGTTCCCCAGCTAGCACCACCTTCCTGTGTCTCCTCTATACTTCTGAGGCTCTTTGAAGACTCAGTTGTAAGCGGCACACTTTGAATTTAGCTGAGAACTTATCCTAAGGGACAAGGGTTAGTTACCTTTATTTGAACCAAAAGAAATCTATAGCAAATGGCAAAAATTAATAAGGAAAGTTTAGAAAATGCTCGGATGGAAAAGCATCCTCTCTCAACTCTGAGTTACATCCAGTTGATAGCCCAAGCTTGCTCCCAGCATGCACTGAGACAGAAAAATCAATATCAAATTCAAGAAAGCAGACAGAGCCATTTTTATGTAGTCATTAGAAAAGCCTTTCTTGCAAACCAAGAAGTTCTAAATTTGTCAGCCCCTCCTACTGTCTCCACTTAATGCTCAATCTGGAGCTACTTTCAGAACTAAATCTGAACTACTGCTCAGCTGAGCCCTAGAGAGTGGCAAAGACAAATTAATGGGATCCTTGTGTGCCAAAATACAGTATGGACCCTGTCACCACCAATATATGTTAAGTCCATTAAGGTCATTTTTAATGAACTGAACTTTTCTTTGGAAAGCTTTGCCAAAATTGTTGAATTAAGGGAAAGAAACCTTTACAAAATTGCAAGATAAACTAATTCCACTCCATGTGAAGAAGAAATGGTTCATGACAAGTATTCTGAGTTTACAATATTTTAGATTTTTATCCAAGTCAGAAAATAATATGCATTAAAATCTACATTCTTTTATTAAGCTAAGAACTCCAAATGCACTCATAGCATTGTAAGCTATAATGGCATTTTAGTTCCTGGGATATGGCTTTTTAAATCATCAGACTAGCCTTAAGGAAAACCAAACTTTTAAATCATGTTCTGTTCACATAGGTCAGAAAAGCAACAGAGAGAAAGATGGTCTGAAACGAGTGTCGTAGCCTCATTTTTCATTGGTGGAGAGTGATTTGGCTCCATTTGTATCTGCTCATACAGTTAAGGGTCTGTCTTCTCTTTTTCCCAAATCTCTGTGTGTAATGAGTTTTAAAGAGTGGGCTCCTCTAAACTAGGAACAATTCCATAATGCTCCAGACTCTTCACTGTTGGGTGGCTGGTTGTATAATAAGGCAGTGTTAGACCAGAGTCATGTATAAATTACTGAAGGCATCCTCTGTCTCAAAGCTGCCCCAAATCCTTTTATTCTATAAAGCAGCATTTTTATTGAGATTTAACATAAGTATGATAGACACAGAACTTAAACTTGTCTCAAGCTACATGATAACCCAAACCCTATCAAGATGAATCAAGGCCAGCACATACTGCCCAAAGGCAGCTATAAGAAATATAAATAAATAAGCCCATGATAGCTACTAAATCTGGGCACAGTCACCTTTTGAAAGACCATAAGAAACTTCTAAAACAGGAAAATGGTTTCAGATTTTCCATGCCAATGCCTGGAACTTAAAAGTATGGTTGAATTTCTTTGAAGTTTTAGGCTATTGCCTCTTTATCTAGCTTGGTTTCAACCTCTGGAGCCAAGAATAAGCCCAATATCAAATCACTCATAACATCAACCCTTACCCTCCTATTTACCCATTCACTTATTCATTTGAAAAATATATATATTTTTGAGCACCTATTCTTTGAAGTTCTACCTTCATGGAGGTTTGGTCTAATAAATGAGATAGTTATTCCATAAAGATTCACACTTGATTATCAAAAACTGATCACTGTTATAAGAAAATAAAGAGGTTCTCTCAGAGAGTCTGACAGGAGCCCCCCAAAGGTCTGGGAGTCAAGGAAGTCTTCTTTGAGAAGGGACATGTCAGCTGAGACCTGTAGGATGAGCAGAAGTTATTCTAAGCTGAGAGAAGGGAGGAGGGTCATCCAGGGGGTGATCCACACATGCCAAAACTTTGAGTCAGGAAAGAATTACACACATTTAAGCAAGTGAAGGAAGACTAGTGTGTCTGGAAGCTAGTGACTGGGCTGGGGGTGGGGAGAATTGTAGGAGATGAAGATGGATAATGGCATGATATAAACCTGGGTAAGGAGTTTGGCTTTGGGTATAGCAGGAACAATGAAAAGGTTTACATTTTAAGAGCCCCCTGGCTACAGCATGAAGAAAGAATTATTAAGAGCTAACAGAGGAAGAAAACAGACCAGTGGCTATTGTGGTAGTCCAGGAGAGAGCAGATGTTAGTATCAATGATCTGGCTTACATGGCAGCCTTAGAGCCAGGACAATGAGGTGGTAAAGAGCATGGATTCTATAGTAAATGGCCATGGTTTGAATCTTGACTCTGCCATTTATTTAACAGTATGACCTTGGGAATATCTGTGTCTTAATTTTATCATCTAGAAATTGGGATGAAAATATAATTGTTAAAATATAATTTATTTTTGTTAAATATATAAGTTGTTAAAATATAATTTTCAGAAAGGTAAAATCATGATTTATAAATATAAAATGAGCACATGTCAAAGTTTTTATTTAACTCATGAATTATGACAGAACCAATAAGATGTTAAAACTAGTTCTAATGTAATTGGATTTAGAAAAGTTTATATTTTCTATCAGACAAAATTATTTGCATTGACATGAACAGAAAAATAAGTTCCATCACTATGAACGAGAAACATCTACATCTTCACTACCTCTCGACAAGGAAACTTTCATCTCTATGGAGTTGCAAAATAGACTAGCCAAAGACAAAGACTCACACTTCCATAGAATTTGACAGCCCCTGAAAGTCTGCTAGTAATCTTGTTTGTCCATTTCACAATGTTTCTGACAGTACTCATCTACTAACAGTGTTATAATGAGCTAATATATAGAAACGCTTAAAACATATCAGTGAACGTTAGCTATTATTGTTGTGGTTGTTGCTGTTATTATATCAAGGTGGTAGTAGTCGAGATGGAGAGAGGTAAATGAATTTCAGATATATTTTTGAGGGAGAATTAGTAGAATTTGGGAATCGTTTCAAAGTGAGGAACTAGGGAAAATGAGGGATCAAGAATAACTCCTAATTTTTCATGTGAGCAATTAGCTACCCAGTTGAATCATTTGCTGTGATGGAGAAGGTTGGAAGAGGAATCGATGCTAAGAAAGGGCAAAACTTTGAGTCAGGAAAGAATTACACACATTTAAGCAAGTGAAGGAAGACTAGTGTGTCTGGAAGCTAGTGACTGGGCTGGGGGTGGGGAGAATTGTAGGAGATGAAGATGGATAATGGCATGATATAAACCTGGGTAAGGAGTTTGGCTTTGTTTCTGGGTATAGCAGGAACAATGAAAATGTTTACATTTTAAGAGCCCCCTGGCTACAGCATGAAGAAAGAATTATTAAGAGCTAACAGAGGAAGAAAACAGACCAGTGGCTATTGTGGTAGTCCAGGAGAGAGCAGATGTTAGTATCAATGATCTGGCTTACATGGCAGCCTTAGAGCCAGGACAATGAGGTGGTAAAGAGCATGGATTCTATAGTAAATGGCCATGATTTGAATCTTGACTCTGCCATTTATTTAACAGTATGACCTTGGGAATATCTGTGTCTTAATTTTATCATCTAGAAATTGGGATGAAAATATAATTGTTAAAATATAATTTATTTTTGTTAAATATATAAGTTGTTAAAATATAATTTTCAGAAAGGTAAAATCATGATTTATAAATATAAAATGAGCACATGTCAAAGTTTTTATTTAACTCATGAATTATGACAGAACCAATAAGATGTTAAAACTAGTTCTAATGTAATTGGATTTAGAAAAGTTTATATTTTCTATCAGACAAAATTATTTGCATTGACATGAACAGAAAAATAAGTTCCATCACTATGAACGAGAAACATCTACATCTTCACTACCTCTCGACAAGGAAACTTTCATCTCTATGGAGTTGCAAAATAGACTAGCCAAAGACAAAGACTCACACTTCCATAGAATTTGACAGCCCCTGAAAGTCTGCTAGTAATCTTGTTTGTCCATTTCACAATGTTTCTGACAGTACTCATCTACTAACAGTGTTATAATGAGCTAATATATAGAAACGCTTAAAACATATCAGTGAACGTTAGCTATTATTGTTGTGGTTGTTGCTGTTATTATATCAAGGTGGTAGTAGTCGAGATGGAGAGAGGTAAATGAATTTCAGATATATTTTTGAGGGAGAATTAGTAGAATTTGGGAATCGTTTCAAAGTGAGGAACTAGGGAAAATGAGGGATCAAGAATAACTCCTAATTTTTCATGTGAGCAATTAGCTACCCAGTTGAATCATTTGCTGTGATGGAGAAGGTTGGAAGAGGAATCGATGCTAAGAAAGGGAATCAGGAGTTCCATTTTGGACACTTTAAGTTGGAGATACCTTTGAAATATCCAAGTGAACACGTCAATCAGGAGAGGTGTCAATGTGTACTGGTTAAGAGCATGAAACCTTACTAGGTGTGCGGCTTATATCTCAGTTTCCTCATCTGTATATTAAATGGAGATAATAATAATTATTTTCTCATCAGGTTATTGTTAGGATTTAACAACATTTATTTATAAAGCACTTAGAAGTGAGGCTGGCACATAAGAAGCACTGCATAATTTTTTGATAAATAGATTGTGTTAAATTAATGTTTATTCCTTTCAAAGAGTAAAATGGCTTGCTATCCCAAATCTTACTTTAAAAAAAAGTTTGGATATGAAGCTCAGACAAAAGGTCTAGACTGGAGAGTAAATACTTAGAAGTTGCCTGTACTTTGGTAGTATTGAAAACCAAGAATCATTGGTGAGCACATCAGAAGACGGCACCAAACTGAGCCTTCAGGCACTGCAATATATAGAGTTTGAGGAGAGGAGAAAGATCTAGAAAAGGAGCCCGAGAAGGAAGTGACCAGAAAAGAAAAACAAAAACCTGGAAAGTTTGGTGTCATGTAAGTCAAGGAGAAAGTAATTCAAGAAAAAAGGCACGATCAGGTGTGCTGGATGCTACCAGAAACAAGATAACTGAGCACTGGATTTGTCGGGAAGAGAAGACAATGTGGGACCAATACTCTTAAACATTTATTATCAACTGTCTTTTTCCTGGCTTTTCTCTTATTGTTAAAGAAGAACAACATCCTAATGGTCAAGAGGGTCCCTCCTTTAGTAAGATTCCTTCTAATATCTTTTTTAATTTATTTTTTTGGGGGTGCATTGGGTCTTAGTTGTGGCACGTGGAATCTTTCATTGTGGCGCGCGGGCTCTTCGTTGTGGTGCACGGGCTCCAGAGCACATGGGCTCTGTAGTTGCAGCACATGGGCTCTCTAGTTGTGGTGCACAGGCTCAGTGGTTGCGGCACGCGGGCTTAGTTGGATTCTTAACCACTGGACCACCCGGGAAGTCCCATCCTTCTAATATCTTGTCTGGAACCATATTAGAGGAAGCTGGGTCAGACCTACAAGATGAGTTTAACAGAGTACTCAAACGTACGAGGTCCTAGGCTTTGAAAGAGCCCAGTCATCTCTGGCTCGTTGAAACTTGGAGAGAACTCTGATCTGCAGCATTTCCTTCTAGTACAGAGTCTCTCTGAAAGGAAAATGTGCTCTTTAATGCAGTCAGCCTTTCTTCCCCCAGTTCCAGCACTGAGCATTTCCGCAAGAAAGCCATTGAGGCATTCTTGCCGAGACCAGTTGCCTCTAAAAGAACCCAAAAGGACAACACTATCATGAGAAAAAGAAGTCAACTACTTGGAAAATGCCACTAAATATTGCTGTCCCAGGACTGCCTTAGAATGTTATGGAATTGGGTCCTTCCTTCACATCACTGGTTAGCAGCACTAGACGGGGCAGTCACTGAATTTTTTTTTTTTTTTCAAATAATTGTATTGGTGACTGCATCAAAATTGTCATTTGTTTTGTCATCTTAATTTCTAGAACCATTCTATTATTGGTTATACTACTAGGCACCTTACAGTGCTGAAGACCCTCACAACTCAGGCGTGATACTTAAGGATGTGAGGAACGTATGAAAAAAAGTGGTGCTATTAGATGTTTTGCAGAGTGATGTCCTGGGCACCTTTGCAAAATTTTGCTTGGAGACTTCAATATGCATTTCATAACCAGCATGAATTATTTGCAATTCCAGAGACTTGTAAGCTAACAGCTGCAGTTGAGAAATATTTTCATAATTCCACATTCAGATCAAGTATCCTTGACTAAAGAGCTTTCACAATAAGTTAGATTCCCATTTATTTGGAATGATTTAGGTGTGGTTCTAAGTGAATGTAGAGGCATATTTTGGATAAGTGTTCTCTCAAAACTTTAATGCTTTAGCTATATATATATATTTTAAAAGCTATAGAATTTATTTGTATTTCACAAGTTTTTCATGCACTTTCTTCATTTTTTTAATAGTTCTATGAAATTTTATCACGGACATAGATTCATATAACCACCACCACAATCAGGATACAAAACTGTTCCATCATCCCCCCTAAACTGTCACCTACTCTCCCTTTATAACCACTTTTCCCACAAACCAAGCCCCTAGTTGCTACAATGACAAAAGAATTCATAAATAAGTTTGACTTAAAAACCCAATGTCAGTGAATTAGATGTATATATTCATTAATGAAATTGTCTAGCTTTGTGTTGAAAAGCCAGTGATTACTTCTCGTACAAACATGAAATGCAAAGCTAGCTATATTTTTAAATAATCATTTTAAGTTTGTCTTAGTATGATGGATTTGTTGGGTTTTTTTTTAATATGATGGATTTTATAAGTAAATCACTTTAAAACGCCTAGAGTGATTCAGTTAAAGAATTGCCTGCCCTTTGTAACATTCCAAAGGTTTTTTGTTTGTTTACTAGTTTGGAGGACTTTTTTTTTAAACATCTTTCCTTTTAATTTCATTGAGAGACATTGAATAAATAACTAAGTAGATGAAAGAATGTGTTTCCCTTTCCCTCTCCTAGTTCCTTTCCCACCCAGCAGCAATTATTTTTTTCTCATAGATCCAAATGCCTCTTTGATACAAATGCCCAAATGCCCAGCTAGGTTTAAGTAACTGCACCTTTTCCTAAAGATTTTACTGTCTCAAAGATTGTCCAGAATCAGGAGAAGAACTAACTCTTCAAAACTAAAGAAATAGAGAAAGATTGAACTAAAAATAAGATGAGGTAATATGAAATACCATTTTTACCAATGACGTATGATGATTTTTTTGTCCCAAAATGACATATTTATGTAAAAGACTTTCTGGTTAATTTGGTATAGAATTACTTATACGGTATTTTATTTTTCCAATATACTCTTCTCCAGATCCCTCTGTGGCCACTGGTTAGGTGAGAAAATTTTAGAAAGGGAATAATCATGATTCTCATGTGCATATAAAATAAACATCTGTCAAAGATTGTATTTACCTCATTAATTAATGAAGAAACCAGGAATATGTTACGACCAACTCAAAGGAAATTTAAAAGAACCAAACGTATTCAGGCAAATAAGAATACTGAAATGAATTTACAAGTAGATGCAAAATGGGTCTATCCACAGGACAACCAATTGCATTCCAGGAGACACAATCTTCATTTCTATGGGAAAGAATCTCATGATCAATTTCCTGCAGTTGAAAAGTTGTAAAATAACTCACAGTCAATGAAAGATTTTAAAATTTTATAATAACTAGGAACAATGCACTGAACAGAATATTCAGTAATCTTTGGGGTCCCTTTTAAGTTTTTATAATTTTTTTCTACACTATTCAGTTCATTCCCTCCTCTCCCCTCACCCTAAAATCACCGAAAGAAAGAGGAAAAAGAAATCCACAACCCCTATCAACTTATAACTCAAATGTTACAAGATTGAAAACTAAACGAAAATTAAGTATTTCTAATGTGATTTTCTGCAAGTTTCAATTTGCATTTTGAAACTAGAAATTGGGGTGAGGCTTGTAACAGCATCAAAATAACACAACTCTAGAGCTACTATATTGTGCTACTCTTATTTTGAATAATCCCAATGATATTTTTTTTTAACAAGCACTCATATGAAAGGAGGAGAGAGGAAAGGAAGAGGGGAAAAGAAAAAAAAATATATCAGGCCATGTGTGTATAAAACTAGAGCTAAGTCTGGCTAATATCTGCAGTAATGTGAGACTAACCAAGAGTGAATTGTTTCTCTTTAGCATCATATTAATAAAGTAACAGTTTTTATTATTTCAGTCCATGCTTCTAACTCCGTAATAGCCACTAATAAACTAAACCACTTTGGGATTTTACAAGGGAATTTGATTATCACTCTTTTCTATTTAGTAATAGGGACTGTGGCGATACCTCTAATTAAAGGATAGGTATTTTGGTAGTGAAATGAACAATGAATCTTGCAAACAGTAGACCAGAGAGAAACATAAATTACTTATTTGCCAGGGTTCTGTTCGTTTGTTTGTTTTATCCTGGAGATGGGAAAACTAACTGCAGAAATCATATCAATCATTTCTGAAGCTCAAGCCTACCTTTGAAAGAACTCACTTATCCAAGCCATTCTTCATTCATCTGGCAGTAGTGCTTCTAACCAAAAGAATTTTTAAATTACACAAATTAAACTTCAATAATACATTGTACATCAAAACGATTAATATACTGATTTTTAAAAGACACGTTGACTCCATTTTAAAGGTCCCACTTTAAAGGTTCTAACTCAGCAAGAACTACTCAAGATGCGTCTTCTAAACATTGCAGTTAAACCTCCTAGCTCATATGACTGCCCTCTCACTGACCTTGCTTCCTCCCACTTGTGGCCAGAAAGCTCAAGATAGTAAATACAGAGCTGGGAAATCTAGGGATGTGGGGGAAGGTTTCACATGAAAAACAGTTATTATTCATTTGGCCGTTTGCACTATTAGATATTTTTCTTTTGAAATACAATCTCCTGCCTTCAGTGAGAGAGAATAGTATATCATCCAGTGTATGCACTAGAGATATTAGGATGACTGCCAAAAGACAGCACCACTTAAAGACCAAATTGTTCTTAATTGGTGTGAACTTGATGAAGACCTAAGGATAGTGGGTTTGGAGATAAGCCAGTAAGGCTATTTGACACTTGATAAGGTTCTCACTTGGGAGACATAAAGTAGATTAACCCTAAGTATCCCAACAGTCAAAAATACACACACACACCCTCACACACATATTTCTTTACTTTTTTCATTTAGATGCTACTTTAAAGTAAACAAGTCTCAATCATTGCAATGAGTTCATGGGGCTTCGGTAGCACCCCTTTTCTACTTTGGGTGCTTTTGGTGTATCTTCCCAGTCCTGGAGAGAGAACAAATGCAAAGTGATTCATGTTATAGGCAAGGAGAGCTGAGGGTTTCATTTGTGCAGCCTTTATATTCTAGATTTCATCTGGCACTCACTTTTTATGTAGGAGATAATCCATAAACAAATCAATTTAGCTACTTGTCATAAGTTTATATATACAGGAAAAAGATGGAAACAGAGGTTATTGCAACAACAAAGTTTCACAGACATGGCCCACAAAGACTAAAATCTTCCCTATCTGGCCCTTTACCGCAAAAGCTATTTGAGCCTTGGTCTCTTGGAATGGTCACTGAAGAGGGCTATTATAGCTGACAGAACAATAATCCTTACTGTATGGGGAAAGCTAATAGGGTGCCATTCTTTTTGAGATCTTGTCATCTTCATTTGAAAACAAAATTCAGGACCACATTATTAAACAAGCATTATTCATCACTATTGTCAAAGCTGGCAGACTTATCATTTGCTTCTGGGTTTCTCTTATATATAAAATAGTTTGGTGTGTGTTTTCCTTTCTGTCCACACCTGGGTTGTAAAATTCAGTGCCTGTGTATTTGTTATGATCCGTGTCCCAGGACTCAGGCAGATAGATGTGAATGTGTACTAAGAGGGTTAAAATTATTTCGATTGCAGATTTTAGTTTTATATTCCTAAAAGACTGCTACAGGTAGCGCTATTTAAAGAGGGAAAGACATTTCAATCTTTTAGGATACTGTTTTCCCCACCACGTTCTCTAGGTGCCAGGAGATGGTCAGGAATTCAAAAAAAGAAAGAGGGAGGTGACTCTGTGATGAGAATTTCTTGGGAATAATTCTGGGTGATGCTTCCTCCCTCATGCACCTTCCTGACAAGGTTGTATGTGACCTTCGTTCACCCCTAGGGGATGGCTCTTCAAAGGAAACAAGCAACAGGCCTTTCTTAAAGGGACTCCCTCCACGCCTCAGACACCATGGGTCTGGGTCTCCGGGCCAGTCCCCTGCTCTGCACACAGCCCAGGCTCAGGCCCAGGCCACATCTTTGTTGTGCTTCTTCCAGTTTGAAAACTTGGATTGGTTTCCTGTTAGAATTTCAGTTTCCCTAAACTAGATAGGAACTATTTTCACTTGCTGGGATTTAATGCTATAACCTTCTTATCACTTCTTTCCTTTTCTGCCAAAGTCAAGGTTAAAGAGCCAGGTTTGCATGCCTCCTCAGCATGACTCCCTGTTCAAAAGCAGTAGGATCATGGAAAAGTAAATTTTTTTTTTAATGCCAAAGTCCTTTCTCCAGATTATTATACTAACTTTGTGAAAATGTTAGTGGTTCCCTCTGGGCTTCTTTCTCTAGGCACTTCTCAAGGTCATTGCAGATATGGCCATTGTTGATTAGTGGGAGGAAAAAAAGCCTTTTTGGAATTTGGATATCGTCCTACATTGTAGAGAAACTCAGAGAAAAACCAAGTTCTCCCTAATGTGGCTTTTCTCGGTGGGGAGGCGCTGGAGGCTGTTGAACAAACTCGTATGAATGCAGAGCCCCTCGTTTACTGTGACATGCCTGTGGATTTAAATTTGTAGCAGGGCTTTTCTCTAGGATATAAAAAGAATTGCAGTCCAGACTAATTCAAAGAATGTGTGAGGAACAAGGCTCTGCTCCATTCTTGGAAACTTACAAAAAAAAAAAACACCCTCTTTCTCTTTCTGTATATAAATAAATCTTGGGAAGCACATTGAGCAGAAAAGCAAAGAAAGTTACAGAATCTGAAATCCAGACTAAAAACAAAACAAAAAAAATACTTCCTTAAACATCTCTGAGGGCTGATTTTGTTAGCGTTTTTAGTATTAGTATTAGTCTGCTGGAAGAATAGCCAGCCAGGAGGCACAAGTGCTGGGATTTAGATCCATAGAGAAGAAACCAATTCCCTGCTCCAAAGAGCTACCACTGTGGGTGCAAAGCAGGGAGAAAGCAGGTGGTCTGTGGCTGGAATGTCTTCCAGTTGGGGGTTCATATGACACTCACGAAGAAACCAATCCAGAAACAGTGGCTAACGAGCTCATGAACTACACCGAAGCGCCCAGCACAGGACAGGGTGGCTGAGCCCTGAGCACATCCTGGGACGGCACTGGGCCACGGTGGCAGGTGGGATGAGGACCCTCCCAGTACCCGCGGTCTCCTGCTTGGGGCTTCTCATCCTGTGCTCTTGTTTGCTTGTGGACTGCAGGTTCATCCCAGAGGCCTGGTCGGCCTGCACGGTCACCTGTGGTGTGGGGACCCAGGTGCGAATAGTCCGGTGCCAGGTGCTCCTGTCTTTCTCTCAGTCCGTGGCCGACCTGCCCATTGACGAATGTGAAGGGCCCAAGCCGGCATCGCAGCGCCCCTGCTACGCAGGACCCTGCAACGGGGAGGTTCCTGAGTTTAACCCGGAAGAGACAGATGGCCTCTTGGGTGGCCTGCAGGATTTTGACCAGCTCTACGACTGGGAGTATGAGGGCTTCACCAAGTGCTCCGACTCATGTGGAGGAGGTAAGAAGGGGGATCTGGCTCAGATCCTTGCCACCGTCTTGTCCTTTTTCTGTAACTTCTCTCTCTGCGTGCAACTGTGTCACGTGATTGCCTCTAGTCCAAGAATGATAAGTGGGGTAAAGCGGACTGAATGAAACACAGATGTATTTCTCTTTGGGCTTGAGCAGCTTTTCGACTGTCAGCTATGAGTAGCCATCGCAAGTAATGCTTTTACTTTTAGTTGTCATTTGACGTTTTGCACTCTATCTTAGCGTATCTGACTGAGAAACAAAGTTGACACTGACCTGGCAATGCTCTCAACATTTACTTTTATTTATCTATGCCCTTGCCTCTGTGCATGTGGTATGAACCAAGACCCAAGATGACAAGCAGTCTGCTGTTCCCAAGGACAGGGTACAGCCCATCTGATTGACTCAGCTGATTCCCAAAGTAATATCTGTTGCCAAAGGGAAAGGGTGTATAAGGGCAATTATAACACTGGGGTTACCTGGAACTGGAAAGAGTTTAAAGATTGAGTCCTGACCCCACTGCCAGTTTATAGATGAGAAAACTGAGATACAGAGAAGCTGAGTAACTTTTTCAAGATTACACAGCTAGTGAGTGACATTTGGGACTAGGCCTGCTGTTTATTTCTCTCTCAAGGGTCTTTCCATCATACCTCGCTTCTTTAAGCACTTAGAGAGTTCCTGAAGCTTTCTCATTGAATGACTATTATTTAAATAATGTTCAATGTTTCCATGTATATTGACCTGGTTCTCTTAGGTCTAGTTCATGGCGATAACGGATTCAGTGATTTTTCTATTTCAGGAGTTAGTAATGGAACTGTAGTGGGAGAAGAAGGCATTTTAAATCAACAGTTAATTCTTTAAGATTATGATCTTTTGTACCACTGTAGAAAATACGTTACATGCATGTCACCACTGTCTCCCGTGTCTACTCCCAAGAGAGATTTTGATAGGCGAGGAAACGCTAGCTGATTTCCCATCAAATCCCTGTCACTGGCTATCAATAACCCCTGTTGTCACATTAAGGATCTGCATTCCCAGCAAAGTTTCTTACTTAATTGGTATAAAAATATCTATATTAAAATTATTTCCCCAAACTGTTTTCTAAACCGTGACATTTTGGAAACTCTTTTATAAAAGCATCTTTTCTCATTACTGGGAATGTCAGAATACATGTGCCCAAATTGTTCATGCGTAGTTGAAAAGGAATGGAACGAGTACGAGCAGAGAAATCAATTTTCTCCATTAGGTCGCTCCGTAAGCATTTAATAGTCTTGACCTTGAGGTTCTCGTTTGTTTCTAAGTCTTCCAATTTCAAACCGTGGAGTTCTTAAGTGTTTTCATGGAGAGCCTATTACTTTGAAACCTAAAATTTTCCATCTGATTCTGGAAGACAGTTTCTTGGAACTCCGCTAATCCATGTTCTGTGGTGCCCTCCACTCACAATGACATCTTTTCTTCCATGCTTAATGAGGGAGAAGTGTTAAGTAAGCTTTGGTGATCTCTGAGCCCCAGCAGGAGCTCAGAGGCCAGGTGGAAAGGACACAACAGTGGCTACAGTTGCTTCTTTCCAACATAGTGAATGACTCAAGAGTTCAGATGGTGTGTGTTTATCCCCAATTTCTATGATCACCTGAATTGAACAATCATGATCTTTAGTCAAAAATGAATGTGCTTTGAAAAAAATTATTTGTGATCTCTCAGTTATGATTCTCAGTTATAAGTCAAGCATTGAACTTTATGAGCAGATGGGAAAAATGATGCTATAATGGAATATATAAATGACCAGATACCTTTATCTTTAAGATGCTAACCATTCTGCTGATCAACCAGGGGTATAAAATTCAAAGCATAGAGAGTGTGTGGAATGTTTTTCATTTAAAAGGTTTTCAGAAGCTATTGATCTAGAAATAAAATTTGTATATTTTATACACAAATGACATCGGCTTGTAGGAACTGAGCATCTTTGTATAACGTAAAGTGTACATCATTTATATCCAGTTAGGTCTTTAACTGTCAACAACTGTGCACACTTACCTGCAGTTGTGTCACTGTGCCAAGGTAATATATCTATGCCTAAAGTGTTAAAAGTTGAAAATTCCAAAGTGGTGAAAATATGCTCAGGTCACGTGGTCCATATGATGCCCAGACACACTAAAAAATTATTTTGGTATATACGGGATATGTATATTTTGAAGTCATTGTCTGGCAGTAACATTTTATGGTACTACCAGCTTTGATCTTTCACTGAAATATAACCCACAATATTGAAGATATTTTTAATCATTCCTGCTGAAGCCAATCAAAAATCTGCAGGATTAACACATAGATTTTAAATCAATTTGGGGTTGTAAGACCGGTCTAGCTAGTTTTATTGTTTTTTGCAACCTCAAGAGATGAAATTGGATAGACACAAAAGTAACCTTTCACCTAGCAGAGGTAGCAACCGGAAGGAACTAGTTAGTAATTTAGGCTGTAGTTGGTGGCTGCGTTTCCCCAAGCTGTCATCAACTATCATGTAACAATTATGCTATTCTGGGAGATATAGACACTGAAAATCCCATTTTCTGGAAGATTGAAAGTGAGCCTAACCTGTTCAGATCTGTGTCCTGTTGTCTCACTAACATCTCCTGGTTATATTTTAATTTTCCATATGTGAACGGATAGGTGTGGTCAAGGAGAGCGGATTTGAACCTGAACAGCTTTATTGACCTCCTAGATGGTAAAATCGACGTTAAAATCTAGCCGAAGGAAAACTTGAAATTGATTTCAGCAAGTATAAAAGGTGAAATCCTGTGCATCTTGCTCCCTTTTCCTTATGAGTCCTCTCCTTTTGCTTCTGTCCAGAAAGGAACACTCAGAATCGGAAAGGACCACACATACACGTGTGTTCTGTGTTGCTTTAAAAGGTCCTTCTCAGTGCAAAAATTAGCCCATGGGGGAAGTAGCACAGACCTGATGAGCTAACTTCTCACATCCTGGCCCGACTGCCCTGAGCCAAGTATACTGTGAACTGACAGGTGAAGTCTTCACACGTCTTCCCTCTCCAACTTCCCACACCCCCATGCCAGGGCTGCTCCTTCATGCCATGTTGCTTCCTCCAGGCCCCCATTCCTTCCCACTGCCCTTTGGCCCAAATTGCACGCTCTGCTTTGGAATGCCCTGCCCTTTAGGCACCTCATTCATTAATGCCACAAAAATTTCTTGTGTGTTGACCACAGGGCTGGTCCCAGATCCTCCTTCATTACGACAGAGCTCTGCCCTTAGCCTCCCGCACCCCCCATCTAGGAATGCTATGACGACAGACCCTGAATGCAGTGTTGCGGAGGCCGAGGGCATTCTTCTAGAAGACATTAGATTAGAAGGTAGTAACTCTAGAATGCTTCTTAATCTCAGCATTTAACCAACCCGAAGGTGACTTTTATCCTGAGCTAGGATTATTGGCTGAGGTCATGTAAATGTGTTCTATGTGTCTCAGAAGACTACTGATGCCATTTTAGAAACTTTAACCCTTGCAATCCCATTCCATGCAGTCCTGAAAGGACCTCAGTTCTGTAAACAAGGATTTCACAAAGTGGAAACAGGTCACATTACTCATACACCCCCAATACATGCCCTGCCCCAAGCAAGCCTTTTCAAGTAAGGCAGGTGACAAAAGCCCTGTGGTCATTTCCTGCCTCAGGGATTGCCAACTCAAATTCATAAGCTTTTCAATAGTTGACTAAAGCCAAAATATATTTTATTTTAGAGTAACATTTAGAATCTCTGGAATACTACCAGGTAGGCAAATGAATTGAAACCTTAATTTCAAACAGAATCACAGCTCTAGATTCTGTATGGAACAGTTCGCCTCATCTAGCGCCTTGTCATCATGACCTTAATAATGCCAGACTGTTCCGGTGGGAAGTATCAATGAAGATATCAACAATTTCTTGTGACGTGTTTTGCTATATCATCATACCATGAATTTCAAGTGGCTCACTCCAGCTGCAACAAGGAGGACACCCTGGAGTCAGCATTCCAGAATATGATGGAATATCTTGAATGTCTAGCCTAAATCTCAAATCCTCCACCCTGAACTGGCCGTGATATATTTAAATTAAATTTTTGAAGCTCGTAAAAGGCTTAGAAATAAGAAAGCTGACAGGGAAAATATTGTGACTGATTTTTTTTTTTTTTAATGTTTGATTTGTCAGACTTACTAGGAAAAAAGAAAGGCGATTCTGATTCAGGCTTTAAAATGTCACTTTTTGAACGGTGGCTTGCTGAGTGACCTCTCTAAGTCAATGTAACATCACCTCGGAAAGCATTAGCCTGATGATTGGGGTGATAACTTCTTGGGGAAACACAGGGTAGATAGGAGGAGGGAAGTGACAGGGCTGAGAAGTGGTAGGTCTGTCGTACTATATTAGGTACTATCTGATGAAGCAATGCAGAAAATTTTAAAAAGAAAATGTATGTGTATTTATATATAAAACTATTATATGGATTGTCACATACACTGCTATAACTGCATACAAATATTTAACAACACATAGGTACCTTTAGATGTACATATCTTTATATATAGAGCTATGAATGACTGAAAGCAAATTATCAGGAATGTCCCATCTCTCTTCTTCTTTAAACTGAATTCTGCTGAGATGATTCCAGACAAATGTCTAGTTTATTCCTGAAGATCTCCAGCAGATATAACATCCTCTTAGTATTTTTGAATGTTAACGTTGTCAGTCATTAAAGCTCCAGTGCTAAGGCACAGCCACTACAGTTTCACCATTTCTCAACTGTATGACCTTAGCAAGTCTTTTCACCCTTCTAAGCCTCAGTTTCCTTATCTGTAAAATGGGGATAAAAGCGGTGCTTTCCTCACGGAGTTGTTGAGAGGATTGAATGGGGCATGTCAAGATCCTAGCCTTAATACTTGGCTAATAATGTTCACTCAGAGGATTTTTGCTACTGCTTTCACGACTGGGAAGCAGGATGAAATGTCTGGATATTACATTAAATTAAATTTAATTTAATGATATTAAATTCATTTGACCAAATTAAAGATCCATTCATGATAAAAACTATCAACAAAGTGAGTAGGGAGGGAATGGACCTCAACGTAATAAAGGCCGTATATGACAAGCCCACAGCTAACATCATACAAAATGGTGAAAAACTGAAAGCTTTTCCTCTAAGATCAGAAATAAGACAAGGATGTCCGTTATATCTGGACACATGGTTACATGTGTACCTGTCCCATGCAAGTCTCCATGAGAGATCCTACACCCCGCCTTGGAAGAGCCGCCAAGTAAGCGTATGCCAGTCACTCCTCAAACTCCTGTTTCACTAGGTCTGTAGTTTGGGGCATGTGGGGGGCAGTGTCTTCCATGGATGTCCCTCGTCATTAGGCATCTTGTTCTCTTTCTTTGTTCCAACTTCCCAAGCTGCTCTAGGTCACTAAAGAAATGAACCGAATCAAAAGGAAACCAGCAAAGCCCTGGATGCAAAGCCCCAGAAGCACAGCAATTTACAGAATGCTGGACATTCAAACACGGCTCTGGGCCTGCCTTCCAAATACCATCATCTCCTGTTGATTAGAATACAATGTGTGAAGGTCTTGGGGTCATTATTTTGGTCATCCTGCTCTCCTTCTGCTTTAAGTTATCCTGTTTCAGCCTTGGCGGCTGCATAGCCAGGTGACATCTTTTTAAACGTTTCAGCAGTACTGGAAGCAGCCTCCCCTCTTTGGCGGAGTCGCCCTTCTAAAGGGGCACAAACTTCTGAGTGCTTTCTCCAGACGGAGTGATGCCTTGATGAGATGGGCAGCCCCGGACTTTCAACTGCCTGACACGCAGCGAGTCCTCCCAGTTGCAGAGACCTCCCGCCAGCTGCCCTGTCTACACTTGCTCACCGCACACACGCCCACTCTGGCCTTGACAGTGTGATCTGTACACAGGTGTCCAGGAGGCGGTGGTGATCTGCCTGAACAAACAGACACGGGAGCCCGCGGATGAGAACCTGTGCGTGACCAGCCAGCGGCCGCCCCAGCTCCTGAAATCCTGCAGTTTGGATCCCTGCCCGGCAAGGTAAGGGGCACACTGACCTCCCTGCTGCCCAGGAGCATGTTCAGAACGGGGTACGTCTGTCCGTGGGCAAGACCAGAACGCTTATTGTTACCCAGTGTTTTGAAAACCAATTAGCATCAGTTCAAACTTTTAGTCAAATTTACTTGAATTTAATTGGAACCAGGGCTTTGGAATTCCAGCCCAGTGGTCATGTTCCGTGCACTGAAGCAAAGCCCCGTGGTGTGGCTGGTATGTGCACAGGCCCTGCTGCTGCTTTCTCCTGGAGGGCATGTGAACTGACCACAGGCTTTATGGTCTCTGCCACCTTTCAGCCTGTGCCCAGAGCCCTCCCACCCTGGTAACAGATTGGCTTGTGGATTGCAGGAACTGAAGGATCTGGGTGGTATAATTGACCCACCATGAAATCTGTATGCACACAGCGTGCGGATTCATTATAGCACGATCGGGGGTGTGCGTCTGTCATTCCACATGCATAAAATCAATTAGAGCATTTCATTGTTCAGCCCTGCCTGGGTCTCATTATTATCCAACCTTGAGTCTTAGTTCATCAATCCAATCACTGCTTCAGCCTACACAATGTTATGGGGTCTTGAGAGACTTTCCTTCATATACGTGTTTGGAGCAAGTCTCTGTAGAAGCTAAACCATCTCATCTATGATTCTGGTTTCAAAGGGGAGACATTTAAAGAACCAAAGCCAGGCTTTCAAGTCTGATGACGGGCTGAAGAATGCTCCCGGATCATGTCCTACATATGGAGGGGGTTGCTATTTCTGAAGGATATTTCTTCTGTTTCTGCAAGGTATCATGTAAGAAGGAATGTGTTGCCTACAGGAATTAACGATAGTTTTCTGGTCAAGCTAATGCTGCTTGTCTTACTTCTCAGCCAACTAGATGCCTTTCTTGGGGACTTAGAGGATACAGACTGCAGGCCTCCTCGGATCGTCTCAGGGCACCATCCCACAGTGACCCTCTCCTGCTCATCACCAGAGTTATTCTGTATATTGATCTGAAGGGTGGGCCTGGCTTCCCTCTTCAAACGCAGAAGTGAAGAGGGCCACTACTGCCATATTCTCCAAGGCAACCAGAAAATCAGTCAGCCACTGCTTGGAGCAGCACCCCACCCATGGGAGTAACAGCCAGTAAAATAGAGTCAAGAGCTGGGCCAAGAAAAACCTAGATCTAGTGCATAGAATCCTGAGAAACCTCTTTTTCTATCCCTGTGCACATCTCTGTCCTGACCTCACTGTTTATCAGTGAGTCTAAGACCTTGCTGCGTGGGCAAGGGATCCAAACCCCTCCATTTGACTGCAGTCTCCTTAATAGGAAGACGCAGAAGACATACAGCAGGGACAGCCTGCAAGGGCCTTGGCTAGCAGGTCAGGAAGCCTGGCCTCTCATCCTAGCTCGGCCACCCACGAGCTGTGTGGCATTGGGCAAGATGTCTGCCCCTTCTGTTTCCATATCTGCAAAATAAATTAGCTGCACGAGATAATCTGAGGTCACCACGTCCTGCTCCAGTAATCCCATAACTCTTCATGGTGCTGTAGGCAGGAGCATTAGACTGCTGTTACTGCTGCTTTGTGCTGATGATTGATATCATTTCTGTTCTGCTTATTTACCATCACTTTAAAAACAAGCATGAGGGTCTTTCTAACCACATTCCAGTGGTGTAATGACATCCAAATGCTGTGATGAGCTGAGGCATGGCCGAGGAGTCAGTACCTGGGACAAACTGCACATCTTCTGGGACTTACAACCCCTAAACCCCTCCCTTCCTGGGGTAGCAGAAGGAATAGGACACAAGAGGTTACTTCCCACCCTCCAAGTACTGAGTACGGTTAAATTAGATAAGCTTAATTTACAACCTTTTTATTGTCTCCAGGACAGGGACTCTTTTGGACTTAACGTAATTGCATTTGCTCCAGGTCAACTCAGTGCTTTAATGTCCACCAGCGAACCATCAGACTGACAGGCTGGGTGTCTTACTGGGTGCAGGCATGGTTTTCTTGGGCCAACTATACATAGCTGAGTGTTTGTAGAATGATGCTTATTGAAACAACAAAGGGGGCCAAAGTGGCCTGATATGACTCACTCTCTTTACCTCCCATCCAAGAGCCAAAACAGAGTTTCATCTTAAAAATGAGAAGTGTATAGAGGTGCATCTCCTGTGGAATATTTCAGTCTGACATCGGGGAAAATCCCTCCTTCGGAATGTTGATGTCAGATGTGTATGAAAGAGAAAAATGTATTAGTAGGGGCATGGCAGTGCGTCCTTTTCCCAAGCACCTTCCATTCATTTGGGACTAATTTAAATCTTTAATTCGCAATTCTTATTGTACGTGGATCAGTGTTCCCTGCACATTTACAGTGCTCCCTGTAGTCCCTGATGGGCTGCCAGTTTCTGTATACTGTCTTTTAGTATCTTGGCTTGTGCAAAAAAAACCATAGCATTTTCTGTGGGATATACAGAAGTGATGTTCTGAGTCTTGGTCACTGGGCTTATGTCTCTAAGAGGTGGCACTAGTTAAGAGAAGTAGCTTTTCCAGGAAGTTATTTGTCTTACTGAACACCAAAGGAAGCTGCTTTTCTTCTTGTGTGCGATCAGAGTTATCAGATCACACAGAGAATACCAAAGACGCTAGAGGGAACGTCCTATCTGGGCCATCTTTCTGAGATGAAACTCACCTTCTGATTTCCTCTGTGTGATTGACAGAGCTGGTATCAGAAGCACATGTCCAACTTTCACCAGGTTCAGGCAGATATATTCTCATGCCTGGCTATTCACAGCAGGAAGGCCGTGTTCTCAAACAGGAGGTATTTTGATTGTACCAATTTGTGTGTGCACATGGACTGCCTGCATTTTTTAGGACACGTAAAAAAATAGTAGTTGTTCTTTGGAGAGGACTAGATTTTTTTAATGCAGATTTAATTTTTTATTGAAGTATAGTCAATTTACAGTGTTATGTTAGTTTCAAGTGTATAGCAAAATGATTCAGTTTTATGTATATATATAATATACACACACACACACACACACATATATATGTATTCTTTTCCAGAGTCTTTTCCATTATAGGTTATTACAAGATTTGAGTATAGTTCCCTGTTCTATACAGTAGATCCTTGTTGCTTATCTATTTTCTATATAGTAGTTTGTGTATATTAATCCTAAACTCCCAATTAATCCCCGCACCCCCCATTCCTCCTTTGGTATCCATAAGTTTGTCTTCTATGTCTGTGAGTCTATTTCTGTTCTGTAAATCAGTTTGTTTGTATCGTTTTTTTAGATTCCACACATAGGTGATATCATATGATATTTGGTTTTGGCTGACTTACTTCATTTAGTATGATAGTCTCTAGGTCCACCCATGTTGCTGCAAATAGCATCATTTCATTCTTTTATATGGCAAGTAACATTCCATTGTATATTTGTACCACATCTTCTTTATCCATTCATCTGTCATTGGACATTTAGGTTGCTTCCATGTCTTGGCTATCATAAATAGTCCTGCTATGAACATTGGGGTGTATCTATCTTTTCGAATTAGAGTTTTCTCCAGATACATGCCCAGGAGTGGGATTGTTGGATCATATGGTAACTCTATGTTTAGTTTGTTAAGGAACCTCCAGACGGTTCTCCATAGTGGCTGCACCAATTTACATTCCCACCAATAGTGTAGGAGGGTTCCCTTTGCTCCACACCCTCTCCAATATTTATTATTTGTAGACTTTATAATGGTGGCCATTCTGACCAGTGTGAGGTGGTACCTCACTGTAGTTTTGGTTTGCATTTTATAATGAGTGATATTGACCATCTTTTCATGTGCCTGTTGGCCATCTGTATGGAAGAGGACTAGATTTTAAAGTCCTTGCTCTCAGCTTTATGTCTTAATCCTCCTGTCTATCCACCTAGCACCTAGCATAATGTCTGACATGAAGTAGGTGCTTATTAAGTGCTTATTGAATAAATGAGTATAAGGACTAGGGTCAAATTTTCTCCATAGCAATGCTTAGACCCTAATAAGTTCAATCTCTCCCTTCCATCCTTCTTATCCTGTCTCTCCCACCTAACAGATGGTGCTGAAAATGTTATTATTAGAGTCTCTTCTTTATGTTTAAGGTTTTACGTGTCAATTTAAAGCAGAAATAGCCTTAAGATAAAAACCCCTTTATGTTAGCAGCCATGTATGGCAAAGTATCCTCAGAGTAAGAATATGAAGACGAGCTTTTATCAGAGGGGAGAGTGGACACCCAGGGAGGGGTTTGATTGTCGGGAGCATTGGAAGGTAGTACGGTGAGGCCAGCTATTAATCCCTTAACAACATGACCTCCAACTGGCCAGAAGAAATTAGGACCATTTTTGCTTATGAGCTGACAATTGTGAGAATTTTGCATCCAAGTTGATAGCAAAGAAGGTATCAGTACACGGAAGAAAAATTATTTTAGGTGCCTTTACCACCCTCTGAGTAATCTCTGTCTAGAAGCCCCCCAACCCTGCCCACCTTCACTGGTGGGTTAGATCCATGTAAGGGAAGAAATATCCAAAAAGGAGCTAAGATCAGTCGTTAGGAAAGTGGTCAGCCTCCTGTTCCTAATTTAAAAACTAAGTATTAGAGTTCTACAAGTGATACGTGAATATTCTCATTCTTTGACACTCAAGCACAGCAGAAGTCGTGAAGAAAGAAAGGCACATTCTCCCCTTTCACCACCACGCTCTACAGCTCCACACCCTTCTTCTCCCCACAGAAAATCACTGTTAATGGTTGGGTACTTTTCCAGACCTTTTTCCATGCATTTGTATACATACATGAACATATACAAATGTGTAAGATTTTCTTCCCTTTGTAAATGAGATCGTATTATGTATATTGTTTGGCAACTTGATTTTTCCCTTAATAACATGCACTAAACATCTTCCCCATCCCTGAGACCACCAAAATAAAAACCCGCAGGTAGATTAAGACCTGTGTTCAAATCCTGCTCTGTCACATTTAGCTGTGTGACCTTCAAGAGTTCATACACCTTTTCGGATCCTCAGATTCTTCATCTCTAAACTAGGATCATAGTAGACACTTAGAAAAATTAATTCTCTTCTCCTTCCTCTTTCATTTTTGGTGAGAAATATTTTTAGTTTGTATTCAGGACTTAAATTTGATTCAATTTTCTCTTTTATTCAACTACGTCTTAATAATTAAGCTTTACTGACCATCTCCCTGGTTTATAATAGCTATGACATGAGCAGCCAAGGAAAACCAGAAAGCACTCCCTTAAAAGAAAAAAAAAAAAAAAAAAAAAGGAGTCTGACTGTTATTAATTATAAACATTTGATAGCTCGGCCAGCGTGTGTTGAAAAGATTTGGTAAACGTACGTGGAGGAGGGGAAAGAAGTGTGCAATGAAAGCCAGATGGCTAAAAATGAAGGAAATTCCAGGCAATTTCTGCAGCTTTGTTCTAACATACTTTTTAAACTAAACTTTTATTTCTCTGCAACAGAGAACAGCTGAGTGGTGCAGAATAGATAAACAGTGAAGGGGGGGAAAGAAGCCCGTAATTCCAGGAATAGTACTCGGTTTCTGCCCCCCATCCCGATCCCATTCCCTTTTCTCCGACCTAGGGTGGTTCCTAGGACCAGCAAGAACTATAAAAGAAGTTTGAGGATCCCTATCTGAAACGAGAAAGTTAAGGAAAAACATCTTAAAGATCACAGAGTCTCCTCTTTAAAAGCAAACTGCAGAATGCCTATTTTATTGTACACTAACAAAATCCATGCAGACTAGCAGCAAATGATTTCCAATTCCTAATTTTCTTTTATATTAGCCTAAAGTGGCCACAGCAGAAGGTGTTGCCCTTTTACACAACCATGTTTTAATTTACTTGATGGAGCTTTCAAAGCTTTACAGGAACCGACCCCTTTGCCAACTTGTTTTAAGGGTTACGGTTTCAACATGCTCTCTAAATATTGGTTTATCTTTTGCTGGGTTCCCAAGGTTTCCATATGCTGCCTTTTGGCTCTGTCCATGCTAACTTCTAAGTGCTCAAAGCAAAAGCACACCAAAGCTCACTGACGTCCACAGAAATTGAGTCCAGATTTGGAGGCCATGTTCAGACGTCCTTAGAAATCTCATACTACTACTATTGTCATCCTCTTTGGTAAATCCAGATGCATAATTATACTGTCTCTCTCTTGTGTTCCACTGATGGACAGAAGAGCCTGCCAAGACCTGTTCCTTAACAGCTGGGCCTGATTGGCTCAGTGGCAGCCTCTGCTATTTCTCTACCCAGGAATGTGCTGGCCTAGTGATCAGAATTGTCCCCAGCAGCATTTTGACATCAACAAGGGTAAACATCACATGTATGCTTGCCTTGGGGCTTCAATCTTCATTTCTCCTAGTGAGAGCCCTCTCCATGGTTACACATCACCTGTTACATCAACCACAGACCTCTGTGGAATGAGCTTTGCTGGTATTAGAAGTTACAAGCATAGATTTAGCTGTTGCATGAATCTGGGGTGAAAATCAAGGAATTGGATCTACCTTCTCATCATGTCACCTGATGAGGGAAGCTTTCCTTGTTTCTTAACATCGATGTGGTTGGACAGCCTTTTAGACCACATAATTCTGCCTGGACTCTGGCAAAGTCGTTATACAAACCATTGACTGAAATTAACCTTCTGCACAACAAAAAATACGGCAGAAAGTGTTCTACATCTCAATTCAGTAAAACATAAAAATGCACTGGGCATCTTCATGCACAGCAGTCTGCTTGTATTTGGTCCTCAGAAATGACTAGAAGACAAAACCTGTTCTAACGGAGTTACCAGTTATTGGAGGAAGATTTCAAAACAGTAACTTCTGTGAGTGAGGCAAGCACAAGGTTCGTGGGAGAATGAGGCTGAGGGGAAGGCTTCCTGGAGGAGGTGATACCTGTGCTGAATCATAACGCATAAGCAGGAGTTACCCAGGTGAAGAAGGGAGAGAAGAGATGTTACAGGCAGAAAGAAAAACATGGACACAAAGGAAAGGACAAGAAATGGAAGCTAGTGTTAGAGGGTGGGCAGGGTCCAGCTCCAGGATAGCGCAGTACGCTGTTAAGTTGTTTGGGTTTTACGTCCTATAGGCAACGGAGAGCCATTAAGGGGAGTTAAACAGGGGAGTGGAACAGTCAGATTTGCTTGGAGAAAGATGACTCTGGCTGCTCATCCAACAGAGCTAAAGTAGTAACAGTGGCTATAGCTTTTATTGTCTTATAGGCATCTGCTTTTTTTCTCATGCAATGTCGCAAATAAGTAGTGTGCTCTGTGTATTCTACACCATTCTATTTTCAGTGAAATTAATAAAGAACTCTTGTCCTAGGTATGTTAGCATTTTGTATGCCTTCATATTCAACCCAGTATGATGTGGACTCAGCCCATCCACCTGGCAGGAGGATAGAGCTCCAAGGAAGGGTACTACAAAGGAAGGAATGAGAGGTGCAGCTCGATGATCCCTGAGGCCCTTCCAGTTCTGACATTTTGTGGTTCCTTGAAGGTTATGATAATTATCCACAGAACTGAAGCTTTTCAAGAAAGAAAGAGAAGGTGAATTATATTAGGAAAATACCTTGAGTCAAATTTAAGTCCCCAAGACAAAGCACCTCTATAAGTCACAAAACAGGAACTGGCTTTAACTATAAATTAAGAAGCCGTGAGAAGTCTACAGGGGACAAGACTTATATTTCCATAAGAAAAATGTAGGTGAGAGCATTCAGGCAGCAAGGATGGTGAAACACTGAAATGATGAACATTTTTAGAATCGCTGAATGTTGTTTGTCCATATGTAAAAGGATACAAAATGGTCTTCATCCCTGGATTTAGAATTTTACAGTGCTCTTTACTCTAATGCCTTATAACTAGAACTTGTCTTCATTCAACCTCCATTGAACAAATATTTATTGAACGACTACTTTGTGCCGGGCATTGTGCTGGGGATACAGGGGTGAACAAACCCACCTTGTTCCCTGAAACAGGTAAAGCCAGAGTTTGGGGAATGGTCCTGGAGAAGCCATTACACTTTTTTAATCTTGGGTACTACCCTCCTAAGTATAGTTATTAAACTAAACAACCTCCTGCATTCTTCACTGCTTTAAGAGCTGACATATCTTTACCAGTCATCAATCCCATTGCTCATAAGCACCTTGGGGATGGAAATACCACCACCAGATAGCTTTCTGCTACGGGTATAGTGATGAAACATTGGCGTTTTACAGTTCACAAACCTTCTAGCTTACAAATCTATCAGCAGAAGTAGAGTGGAGACTCCCAAAGTAAATCTTGTCTACTAATTTTTTTTTTTTGCCTTTCCCTACAATCCAGTGTTTCTAATGTACTGAAGTAACGATTTAAAGGCAAGCAATGATTCAACCAAAACTTTGAAATGAGAATTATTGCTGTCTAAGTGTACCCGATACCTTCTTTGGAAATTTTGAAAGAAGACCTCGCGCAATTTGAGATGAAGAGCTTTACTATGACCTCAGAGTTAGAAATCTGCTCTGTTGCTGTGTTTCTTAAATTTGGAAAACAAAGAAGTAGGGAAAAGACTGGAGAAAGAGATAGAGACAAAGAGATGTTTAGGCAACATAAAAATGAGGGAGTGAAAAAGAGAATGCTCTGATTTGTGCCCAGTAACCTGGGGGGATACCGTTCAGAAACAGTTCATGGTTCTGGAAATATTATTCCCATCATGGTGCCGGTCCAAGGTCAGGAAGTTCTTGGGTTATCTGCCACACTTACAGAAAGATCTGTTACAAAGCAGAGTCCAGCTAACTACTATGTTTCCTGTGGTGAATCAGTGTTCTTCCTTTATTCTTGTCTTTACCATTTCTTTTTTCCTTCACCATTGTGCCTAATTATCTCTACCAGGACTGCAAGGAATTTTGTTTGGTGTTTGTGTTAATGACACAAAAAGGCCTAGAGGGATTGTCACTGGATTAACACAGCTTCCAGACCCACCAGATGCTCACTGCTTTTTCATGGGTCTCCTAGGGTATTTTTTTTTTTTTTGAAGTTTGAAAGTATTCTGTTTTTAAAATTTTTATTGGAGCCTAGTTGCTTTACAATGTTGTGTTAGTTTCAGGTGTACAGCAGAGTGAATCAGTTATACATATACACATATACACACTTTTTTTAGATTCTTTTCCCATATAGGCCATTATAGCGTATTGAGCAGGGTTTCTAGTTTTACTGGTGGAGTGACTACCCAAGGGACCTAGACAGACACAAACACAGGCGATTGGCTCTGCGTTAGAACCGTGGAAGGTGGTACATTCTCTGTCACGTACTGCTGTCGACTCTGGTTCCCAAGTGGATAGACACAACCGCCTTTCTGGCTGGCCAGAGGTCACTATTCATTGTCATTCAAAGAGCCACAAAGGACCCTCCACCCAGGTTGCATAGAACTTGACGCTTATTCTACTATTAGCAATGGTGATAAACACCAAAGCCATGGTTTGCTTTGATGGTGTGCCTCTGGTAGTTCATTATCATCTTAGCATGATTTTTTTTTTTTATCAGACACCATATTTTTCCTAATAGGAATCTTGGCAATACTTGGGGTGACTTCAGGATAAGAACCAAAGGAGACTTGGCATTGCCAGAGCTAAATATTCCCCACTGGGAATCGGGAGAAGGCCTGGAATTTGGGAGAAATCGTGGGTTTTGAGGTCAGATAGATCTTGGCTCCTTTATTTGCTTTGTGGCATTGGGTTGACTCCTTTAACCTCTCTAAGACTCAGTTGTCCTCAACTGTAAAACAGATATAATTGTCTGAACCAGGGGGAGGAGGGGTTGTAAGGATGGTCACATTCATAAAACATTCAGCCAGTTCCTACCTCATATAGTAGATGCTCAAGAAAATAAGGGTTTGCCGTCCCTCTTAGTTCCCTATTCAGGAAAACATATGATATAAAAAGACCTTCATGTTTATTTCATAGTCATTGCAGTTTATTCCTTCATTAACCAGCTAGTGTGGGAGCAGAGTAATGGGGAGGGCGTGGATAGAACCGAGCTTCAAGGCAGCTTTCTGTACAGCCTTTGTCCCATCTCTTGGGCAGTTCTAGAACAGAAAGCAGAGCAGCTGGTGCTCGTGGGTTCCATCACTCCTGCAAAAGGTAGCGGTTGTTGGGATATTCCATTTTATTTTAACACCTAATCCAATAAGGTGTGTTTTGTAAGAACAGCAATGAACTGATGAAGTGGGAGCAGAGGGGTCAGAGTCCAAATATTCCTAAAAAGTTAATATCCTGTGTGACATGATTGAAGGAAATAAGGCCCGTGGGCAAGTGAGACATGAGTCCTGGAAATGAGCAGCTGTGTCCTGATGGTTGGAAAAGCCTGTGGGAAGTCAGGGAGAAATCAGAAAGCTTACATAAATAGTGTTATTCCTACCCAGTTGTCTCCTCAAATACTTGTGGGAGAGAGAAGGAAAGAAAAGATGAAGTAAAATCCAGCCCAGGGTACAGACAAGTTAAGGGCATCTTGCCTCTACATCCTCACACATCTTCATGGGCCATCTTTGAGCAAGGTAGGGTTTCCCTAATAGCTTCCATTTATTGGGAGCTTACGGTATGCCGGGCACTGTGTTCATCTCTTTCCATACATTATTTTGTTTAATCTTCCCCGTAGCTTTATGAGGATTTACTATTCCTGTCCTAACTTTACAGCTGAGGAAACTGGGTCTTTAGAGGGATAGTATAACTAGCCAGCAGCAGGTTCATATTTGGAACAAAGTATGTTTAATTCCGAAGTTGTTACTAAAGAGCTATGCTTCACTCTTTGCCTCTATTAATGATGTTTACACATCCTCCATGCCTCCCTCCTTATCTCCCTCCATTTCTCCATCCCTCCCTCCATCTAATCCCTCCATCCCTTCCTCCCTCCTTCCACCCATCCCTTTATCCACCCATCCCCTATCCTATTCTAGGCACTAAGCTCTAGGTATGGGAATTACCACAGTGAAAAGAACCAGTCCTCCTAGCCCCATAGTAGTTTATAGCCTAGTGAAGATCACAAAGGGAAATTTACAGGCTCTCCTTTCTTTATCTCCAGCAGTTAGCTTTCATCTCATACCTCAATTGCCAAGGGTAGAACTAGACTCTTGGTACAAGCTAATTCTTAAGGGATAATGAAAACTTCTTTTGAACATACACGTCTCAGGGCAAAACCAAGTATAGAGGAAATGAACCATGCTAAAAGAAAAATCAAATAGACCTAAAGTGGATTTCTTAAAATCCAGCACTGAGTCATTAGGTGAAGCACTCAGTTCCTAAGAAAGCATTTTTATAAAGAAATACTAAGTCATCCAGAGAGATGCAGCCTGGGCTTATGAATCTGGAAGACATTGGTGGCTACCTTGGAGCTTTGCATCTTTGCTCTGCCACTGCTAACAACCACTGGCTTAGTTTATGCTTAGCTGATGGCCTGTTTGTGTTGTAAATTACCAACACCATTACTCTCTTACACACACACACACACACACACACTCACACTCACACACACACACACACCTCTTTCCCCAGGGTCCCCCATGCGACCCTGGGTCCTGTTTGTGTTGTAAATTACCAACACCATTACTCTCTTACACACACACACACACACACACACACACTCACACTCACACACACACACACCTCTTTCCCCAGGGTCCCCCATGCGACCCTGGGTCCCTACCTCCTTTTCCGTACCACTCTCTTCTCTGAGAACCTCTTTCCTAGTACCTCTTTCTTCTCTCCCCCAGAGACTTAATCCTAATCACCTTGCCCTGTTACTATCCAAATTCCCAGATGACCTTTCTCTACCACTTGTGCCAGGACCCCAATTCTTTCAGCTCTTTTTCTCTCTGCCCATACCCCGGTCAACAATTCATTCAGTTCAACTCAACTAACAGTTGGGAAAACAGAACTACCTAAGCTAATTCACACTAAGGTATGAGTGACTGATCCCCATGCCTTCATTCTAGCCTTAAGAGCACGGGCTTGGGAATCGTACAGATCTGGGATTTTTACTCGCTCACTGGCCTTGAGCAGATGGTTTAACTTTTCAGAGCTTCAGATCCTCTGTCTTTAACTCTTGGATAATTGTTGTGCGGATATGTACGCTGAATGCTTGACATAGCACTTAGCGCACATGAAGCACTCAGTGAATAGTAATAGGTATTGGCTGTGTCGTTTGTATGTGTTTTCTTAAATATATATTTCTGTAAGAAGTTGTGCCTGGGTTGGAGGATGTGGGTGGATTTGTATGTGCTTTAAGGAACTGGGGCTCTCAACTTTTTTCCTTAAGGAAGGAGAGAGAAGCTCTGTTACAGAGGGAAGGGGCTGCCCAGTCTAAGCCAAGAGTACCTGGCCCTTGACTATATCTCATTCAATAA
This sequence comes from Physeter macrocephalus, assembly GCF_002837175.3. NCBI lineage: Eukaryota > Metazoa > Chordata > Mammalia > Artiodactyla > Physeteridae > Physeter > Physeter macrocephalus. Next base: position 60,875,252 of record NC_041222.1, read on the forward strand.
GCTCTAGCGCCCAGGGAGAGGGAGCATTTTCTGCTGGTTAAGGGAAAATCCAGCTCAATTCAGCAAACATTTATTAAATTCTTGCTGTGTTGCCGGCCCTGAAGAAACACACAAGTCTGGGACATAGACCCTGGGGCCAGGCACTAACAGCTAATTGGGAGGTCAGTACACAAATAGATCATGACAATGCACAGTCACAATGGCCATAGCAGAGATGTGGATGACTGTCTTCTGGGAACACTGAGATGAGTCACCTAATCCAAATCAGGGATGGTGACCCAGAGAAGGTGATCACTGAGCTCAGTGAGTCTCTTGTTCTTATAGATGTCAAAGTATTTTTTCCTAAAATTCTAATCAAACATATTATTGATATACTACTTAGATGGGGCCCCTAAAGTCCCAATCCAGGTTTTTCAGAAGCCCTTGGGACAGCTTTGTGTCCTGCTTTCTGTCCCCTTTCAGTCTTCCAGATGAGCCTGAAAGTGCTTGATTCCCCTGTATTACAAGAGCATTTCTGGTTGCTCTCAATTAATTAACTGGAAGGTGACGTATTTATGTCCCATAATGATGTAATGCAATAACAACTCTACCAACTGTTTCAAATAGGTCAGATTATTTACTACCAGCTTTGTCGGATCTTTGTCCCTGTGAGTGACGCAAGAACTTGAAACTCGATCATTTATCTGTAACTTGCCTGTCCTCTCCAAGGTACCATGCTGCCCTCAGACAGTTCTGATGGCTCAAGAGATGCAAAACAGGGACCGAGAACGTAGGGCGATGTATTTGTGTTGCATCTTCAGGCAATGGTAGAAAACTCTGAAAAACTGAAGGATCACTAATATCCTGCCATCTCCTTCAGCTGCAAACTCAGGGTCAAGAGCTCTTAGATTACGAAGTTTTGCAAAGTTCTCCGAGTTCTGTGTAACTTGGAGTTATGTAAATACAAGATACTGAATTATTACTCTCTCTCTATTTCATCTTTTAAGCCACCTCTTCATCTCTTGCCCTGTGAGATACTCCAGGGGGTTGGTTTTCAGGGCTCCACTATCTAATCAGTCCTCCAGATACTTGCTTATTGTGCAGATGTCATTGCAAGATTGGCTTAGCACCCAGAAACAGCAACATCACAGAGAAATCTCAGTTTGGGAACTGACACACAAACCTGTTTTGAGGTTTAAGGAGTAAACAAAAAGGAGATGTATGCCCTGGCTTTGGCAAAACCCCACATGCCAGACACGGGGTTCCTCCTTTATTCAACTCAAGTGTATGTGGGAGGACTGTAGATTGCTGAATACATCCGGGATGCTCTTTGAGAAATTGAGTTAAAGTTCTCAGTAATAGAAAATGAAGCTTATGCATCACTGACGCATTTACTGGGAAATTTCCCGGAATTAACAAAACCTCTGTGGGTGGTCTATCGCCCATCCCACCGCCACCTCCACTCCCACCCAAGGACCACACTTTAACTGCCTCAACTCCTTCTGCAGATGAGCAAGCTGGCAAAAATCAAAGACTGCAGTGCCCAGGGCTCGTACAATTTTAGCTTCATCAAACTATGGAAAATCACAGAAGGAAACTGTTATAAGCAAGGTATTTATTGATGTAAAATCCACCACAACTAGACAGATACCATTTATCAATGCTCTTTTTGCGAGGAAAGTGATGCCAGAATTATGGTGTGGGAGAGAAGCTGATAATGGAGCCAGATCTTCCTCACGAGACGCTCCCCACTGTCAAGCTCGATTTTGTGGCTTTTCCATTTTGGCACTCATGGTAGGCTGTTTGTTTGCAACCGGGGGCAGACAGTAAGATAAGAGTTTGGGGGCCAGGAAAGCTTCCATTTTTCTCCTACGTTACCTGCTAGTCGCTTCCACGGGCCTTCTGAAGGCCCATCCCAGGCACACCTAGAAACGCCTTCGGTGGAAATGGGCACTGTCACGCACTTCATCTTTCATTTAATGGAGGTTGACGATATAACTGACCCATGGTGGAGTGAAGTGAAACCACCTGTGGGCTGGATTGACTTCCCCTTGATCTAGAAAAGAAAAGTGCTGTTTTCCAGCTCACCCCTGCATGCTTAACTTCTCCAGGAGGGTCGTCGGGCAGAACAAGGTGGGCACAATATGGACCAGTTTTCACCACACATGGTCTTGCTGCAGCTGCATATTTAGGTCTAGGAAGTGGGCCCATGGATTGTATTCCTTTCTCTTGACACACAGAAAGGTAGTGCGTTGAAATCTTATATGCTTGGTCGTGACATCTTGCTGCATCTTTTCATCCTCAGATGTGTAAAATTCCCTGTCCATTGTCTCTCTGAGCATAGGCAAACTCTAAATGTCAGCCTACCCCAACATTTATGCCAGTCCCATAATTGTTTCATCGTTTGCTATTTATTGCATTTGGGAGCCCCAAATCCTCCTCTCTGGACAGACCAGTGTCGGAAATGGATGGGTTTTCTGAACATCAAATGCACCCGTTTGTTCATAAAGAACTCTCTCTTCCTGAAAAGCCAGTTTAAACAATGAAGCACAGGGTGGGTTTCCAGTCCAAATTCCCATGCCCAGGTCCATGGCAGATAATGCTGATGGACCAAGAGACTTTACTGTGAATGCATCGTCCTCAAGAATCATTAGGAATCCTTGTTTGTTGTGGACAGTCTTGCCAACCAGTTACTGGAAGCTGGATTCTTTCGCTTCCAGGGACTGAAGCATCATGGTCACATGAAGAGCTTGGTGGCCATCAAATTCTCATCACTTCCCAGTCGGCTCTATCAGTAGTATCAGTACCAAAAGATGGCAGGGCTTCATTCTTTACACCCTAAAAAGCCAGAAAGTGGTGAGGAGTTTGGCTGACAGACTTGTCTAGAATCTAAAAATTTGACAAATGAGTCTCCCTCAGTGACTGGGGTTGTAGAATCCCAGAATGTAATATTCCTTCATCTTATCTACGAAGGAAAACAGGTCGAAGGTGACTTGCCCACGTAGCCATGGCTAGCAGAGCTCAAACTAAAAGCCTGAAAAGTCATACTTCCCAACTTCGAGCTCAGTGTTTATCATAAATAGGTGGACTCCGGAAACTCGTGTAGTGAGTCAGAATGTAGGATCTAGAGCCAGACTTCCTAAGTTCAAGTCCTGATTCTGTTACCTATCAGTTATGTGTACTTGAGCGAGTCACCTAACCCCTGTCTCTCCTTGGTTCCTTGCCCGTAAGGTAAGGATGAAATAATACCTACCTCAGTGGGGTTCTGTGCACATTAATGAGTTAATGTATGTAAGGCGCTTATAAGAGGGCCTGGTTATAGGCCCTGTATAAGAGTTTCCCAGTGCTAAAACTGCACTAAGAGGTGGGATCAGGTGACAGTGTAGGTAGGGGACCCAGATGGTCAAAGGTGGCCATAACCTACTCTTTACTAGGATAAGAAAGAATTTTCTCACCAAACCATGAAAGAAGTTTTTATTCTTTCTCTCTACCTTATGAACACTATAGAAATGAATTGAGTAGTTTATGTACAGCTAAGAAGATACCAGTTACCTCAGATAGAAATCTTTGATCCTTTCCAAAGATAGCATATCAATCCATGAGAAACGTATTCCTCACTCTTTGAGAGTGAAGAGTAGAGGGTATGGAGTCAAGTGGGACATGAAAGGAAAAGAGAGAAAATTCATGGAACATGGGGGTTTTTCTAGTAATTTATGAATGAATGATAGTCCAGAATTAGGAACTCAGTTGACCTCCACGTGGCGTGGGGTAGAAATCCTCTCCACAGTTTTTTGGAAGTCATATGGGTTCCACTGTTCTTACTCAGAATTTAGTTACCAGGTTGCCCCACTATTGCCATTTTTTCAACTAGAAAAATATACAATGTGCTCTGAGGATCAGAGGGCAGCTAGAAAGTTCTCTGTGGCCTGGGGAATGTTGAGCTGCATGAAACCAAACTTTGACTTATTGTAAGTGTGGGATAAAGCAAGCACACGTGAATACCAAAATAGTTGCTCTGATTCGAGTATAGTAATAGCAGTCATTTCAAGGAACCACAAATAGGCAAAAAAAAAGAGAATCCTGAAGACCCAGTCTTCCTCTTGGCCTCTCTTGTGCAAGAGAAATAATATTATAACAACAGGGACAACAATAATGATGATGACAGCTACCATGTGGTATTTTGCTCCCAGCACCTTTGCAAGGTAGAAGGTAAGAACATAGTCAAAACTCTGGAGACCACTTAGGATTGAATCCCGGATCTCTACTGACTAGCTGTGTGACCTTGGTCACATTACTTCATTAACCCATATAGAAAAGGACATAATCATAGCCTGTCTATCTTAGGTTGCCATGAGGATTAATGAGTAAGTACATGTGAAGTTCTTAAACAGTACCTTGTACATAACAGTCATCCAGTAACTACTGGAAGCTATTATCGCAGTTGCTGTCCCATTTTACAGATAAAGAAATTGACATTCAAAGTGGGTAACTTGCCCAAAGTTAGAAAGCACAGGTGGGAGTAGATTCCATCCCTGATTTGTTGGAATCCAAAGTTCTGGGTCAGTCTGACTCTCTGACATCATGCACACATGTCTCCTGCTTGATCAGCATCACTCAGGGATTCAGGGCAATTCATCAGCACTATTCAGATGCAAGCGTGCTTAAACATAGTGTTCCAGGGATAAAAGTGCTAGCAATAAATGAGCATCATGGATAATCGAGAACAAATGAGGGATTTAATAAGCCAAAATAAATCCTAATATGAGGGTTTAAGTTTAGTCAGACTTCAGTCTGATAATAATCCTGAGATAACTAAACATCAAAGAGTAAAACGTACATTCTACTTAAAGAGATCTTTGAACCTCACTTGAAAAATAACTTTAGGTCATTTTCATGTGGTCAAATATGAAAACATTTGTGCATGGCCTTCCTCTTTCTCCTCAAGAAGACACCCCTCAGGGCTAGAGAGTACACAGGCTGCTGCTCTCTGCATCCTGTGGGCACAACATCTGTGTGAATAGAAACATTCTTGGTTGGCAAAGAGCAGGTGCTGCCTATAGCAGTGTGTGTGCACGTGTGCACGCGTGCACGTGTGTGTGTGTGTAGTGTGTGTGTGTCCCGCCACGGATGTAATTCATCACACCCAGCATCCATAGTTAGCTGCTTCCTCTCCTGACCCCTCACGTATCAAACCCTGGAGACTGAGACAGAGACACCTCTCCAGGGGAAACGGCTCTATCTTTTGTTTTCCTCTGCTAAACCAGGGTTGAAATGAATTTCTGGTCTGATTAAACATGGCGGAGGGCCTGCTTAAAGCCCCGTGGCACCCTGTGCCACGGGCCTGTTGGGATTCTCACCAAAGCCCGGCACCCCTTGGGATGGACAGAAAGGGATCGTGCTGGGCATCCAGCTGTCAGCTGATGGGACGTGTGCTACCCAGCACTGTCCTGGGGGCTGTGGGTTTGAACTGTAGTGAGCTTAAGTCATCTTGGTCATTGGGGGTTTGGCTGCCCACGGCACCTCTGTTTTCCAGGCTCCCTTACCCACCAGAACTACATCGAGGAAAACAGAGGGGAGTGAGAACCAGAATTTTCCAAGTAGTTACTAGGCTTTCTACTCAATATTCTTTCCAGACCTGAGCATGGAAATAGATAAACTGGAATTCCCCAAATGCAACTTACAACTCACTCTGCCTGGAATACTTTCTCTTTACTTCTGCCTCTGCCTGGCCACCTCTTATTCACCCTTCAAGACTCAGCCCAGGCATCACTGACTCCAGGAAGCCTTCCATGACTATCACTTCCCTTTTGACTCCCAGTCTGTATTTTTGTGCTTCCCTACACCTCGTGCTTACCTGTCTCATAGACTAAATTGTGAGCCCCATGGGACTAGGGTCTGTGTTTCTCTCCTTTACCATTCTGTCCCTTCATGTAGAGCCTGGCCACATAAAGGGCTCAATAAACACTAGTTGAATGAATAAATAAATGAATAGCACTTATGTGGTTGTCTCCGAAAGCCCTTAAGATCGAGAATTTTTTTTTTAAATCTCTGCATCCACATCATTCAGCATAACACTTGGTACATAGTAGGTTTTTCCAATGAATGCATGGCTATAGGCACACATATGTATATGAATGGCCAAATACATGGGTGGAAGAAAAACTTTAGTCTACAAGACTGTGAAAGCCATTATGATGAAAGGAAAGAGGAGGCAGAATCTTGCAGGAGATTATATCAATAGAAGCAGATCTGTGGATCCTGACATAAAGGACTGAACTTCCCAGGCATTTCACTTGGAGAGAAAGCCCATGAATATAAATGTCCAGAAAGGTTTTCATTTACAACATAAATAGATGGATTAAAAACTGCTCAAGAGAACTAACTTGAGGGAGGTATTGGTTTGCTAGGGCTACCATAATGAAGTAACATAAACTGGGTGTCTTAGAACAGCAGATATTTATTCTCTCTCAGTTCTGGAGGCTAAAAGTCTTAAATCATCTGAGCAGGGCCATGCTGTTCTCTGAAATCTGTAGGGGAAGGATCCTTCCTTGCCTCTTCCTAGTTTCAGCTGGTTTTTCAGCAATTCTGGGTGTTTGTTGGCTGGTAGATGTCTCTCTCTAATCCTCCATCTTCCCGTGGTCACTTTCCCTGTCTGTCTCCTTTTCCTAAAGACACCAGTCATAATGGATTAGGACCCACCCTAATGACCTCATTTTAACTTGATTATCTCTAAAAAGACCCTATTTCCAAATATGGTCACATTCTGAGGTGCTGGGAGTTCGGACTTCAGCATATCTTTTGGGGAGGATATTATCAACCCATAACAGGAAGACACTCTTAGGCTTGTAGGGTTTAAGTGAGAAATGCCCCCTGCAAATCAACAGAGAGATAGCAATCTTTATGGCCTGATTTGATGGATGCCAAACAATGCTCTGAACTCCAAAATACTTGATCCTAAATCTTAAAAGCCTTATATTCTACTTGGGATGACAACTAGAGAAAAACATTTAGGCAAATAGAATTATGTCAAATAAGATACTCTAGCCTTGGCTTGGAACAGCTACATGGTCAGTGTTATAGAATCTAAACAAGGGCCAAATGACAGTAAATCTATTAGGATTGTAAAGAGGGTGCAGTTGATATGAGCTAGGATGGTGAGGGAGACCCTCCCCGAGGAAGGACTTGAGTCAGACCTGGAGCTGGGAATATGGAGAGCATTCCAGGAAGGAAAAGTTGGAAGCAAATTCACAGACGTGAAAAAGAAAAGTGGTGTGTTGGGAAGCCAGCACACGGTTAAGCCTGGAGAAGTGCATCTCTGTTTGGGGGATTTAATTCTGGAAGAGGAAGGGAGTTCGTTTAGTGCTAGACCTTCAGTGTGAGGATGCTCGTCGATTAAGATCAAAGAGAAAACTGGAATAATAAACCACAAGAGGGTGTTAGAGGGAGAAAAATGCCAGGTGACACTTGTGTTTGTGATCGAAGCAGTTCCTTCTGTGATCTTGACCACAAGGAGGACAACCCTGTGACGGTTTTTTGTTTTTTTTGGGGGGGGGGGGCGGAGCACAGAGGTTGTAGCAGATCCATCTGCTGTGGAGTGTAACTATTTTTCTAAACTTGTCTATTCTTCCTCTCTGACCCTTCATGATTCCATCCTCCATCCTTAGTGACTTAGCAGGGTAGAAGGAGTAACCTGACTTCCCTTCCCAACTTTGGGGAAATCACTGGTTTCTCTGAGCCCCAGCTTGCTGATCTGTAAGATGGAGGTAGTGATGCTGGCTTTGCTTTACTTCTGAGTTAGGTGGATCAAGTGAGATAATGTTGATGGACAGACTTTGTGATTTGCAATCAGTCGCGTAAATGCAAGTGGTATAAGCACCACACTGCCTGTCTTCTGAAATTCTGCAGTGTCCATGCTTCAGCCAAATAGTTTAAAAATTAGCTCATTCCTCTTACCTAACATTGTTTGCTGTGTCTCCTGGGTGTTTGTCGGTTCTCCCCATCTTTGCTGAAAGCATGTTGAAGGCAGCGAGCTCATTCCCCACTTCTGTATCTGCCGCAGGGCTTATTAGCAGGGTATGCGTAAATGCTCAGTTAACGTGGGCAGGTCACAAATGTCCTTTTCCTCAGTCTCCGTAACCTATGGTACTTTGACTGACTCACTCTGGGAAGAATTCTCACTCTATTCATTAAACTCTATCCTCACAATCATCATCCACGCATTTAACAAATATTTACTGAGCAACCAGTAAGAACAGTTCATATTAGCTAATGTTTACAGAGCCCTTAATCTGTGCCAGGCACTGTGCTTATGTCCTTTACATAGATGTTTTCACTTAAACCTCCTAGCAACCCTTTGAAGGGAGTATTGCTATTATTCCTATTTTAAATATGAGTAAACTGTTTAGTAACTTGCCCAAGGTTATGCAATTAGAGAGTGACAGGGCACGGTTCATTCATAGAGAATCCAATTCCAGAGCCAAAGGTCTCCTTCGTTAGGCCGCGATGCCACCCTGGACATCCTTGTGCCGGCACTGGAGTAGGTCCTGGAGATATTAAGTTGAATAAGTCAGGGCCGTTAGGGTCTAGTGAGAGAGATAAATAAGTAGACAAATAACTACAGTGTGGTGAAGATGAGCCTGAGGGAAGAAAAGAATGCCACTAGAAGGAAAGACACAGTAACGTGCTGGAGAGGGAAAGGTCTAGCTCTGCCTTGTGGGAGGGGCATCGGAAAAGTGTTCAGAGAGGAAGGTGATGTTCGGGATCCAACCTGAGAGGGAGAGGCATCTGCCAGCCAGAGAAGAGCAGTCCTCTTCTGCTGGATACTCAGCAAAGCTGAGTATGGGGTGACCAGAGATTACACCAGAAGGATATACTCAGACTTCTTTGGGAAGCACATTGCAGGTGAGCCAAGGATTTGACCATTGGCCTATGGGTAACAGGGAGCCAGTGGATGTTTTTTTATAAGCTGTATTTCAAAATAATTTCAGTTTTTAAAGAAGTCGCCAAAATAGTACACAGATCTCCCTTATACTCGTCCCCTCAGTTCTATAGTTGTTAACATTTTGGGACCATTTGGGAATAATTTTAGGTATATATCCCACATGCATCTTAACACTTCAGTGTTTATTACCTAAAAACAAGAATGTTGTCATAAATAACCACGGTGCAACTAACCATCAATCAAGAAACGACATGAGGGCTTCCCTGGTGGCGCAGTGGTTGAGAGTCCGCCTGCCGATGCAGGGGACACGGGTTCGTGCCCCGGTCCGGGAAGATCCCACATGCCGCGGAGCGGCTGGGCCCGTGAGCCATGGCCACTGAGCCTGCGCGTCCGGAGCCTGTGCTCCGCAGCGGGAGAGACCACAACAGTGAGAGGCCCGCGTACCACAAAAAAAAAGAAACGACATGAATTCAGTATCACCGTCTCATGCACAGACTCCATTCACATGTTGCCTGTTGTCCCAGCAATGCCTTTTATAGGCCCCCAAATCCAATCTAGGGTCTTGTGTTTGGTTGCCATTTCTTCTTAGATTTCTCCCATCTGGGACAGTCTCTTCTTGTCTTTCATATCCTGGACATTTTTGAAGAGTACAGGCCAGTTACTTTGTAAAATGTCCCTCAGTTTGGGTTTGTTTGATGTTCCCTCATGATTTTTGAAATTTGACAAAAGCGCTGCAGAAGTATGCTGTGTACTTCTTAGTGCATTGTGTCAGGAGATGATGAAAGGTGTTCCATTCCATTCGTTACTGATGATGGCAACTCTTATGACTTGGTTAAGATGATGTAGGCCAGGTTTTCCACCATAAAATTAATAAGTATGTTGATCATATTTATAGCAAGTAACAAGTATTTTAGGTAGGTAATCTAAGGCTAAGTGAATACCCTATTCCTCACCAGCCTTTCACCCACCAGTGTCAATATTCATTGATGATTCTTGCCTGAATCAAGTGTTGTTATCATTGTTCTTGTTATTGTTGACAAATGGTGACTTTCTAAACTCTATCATTCCTTCTAGTTTATTAGTAGGCATTCTACTGTTGGGTAGAGATTTCTCTTATTTATTTACTTATGAATTTCTATTCTACTTAGAGAGTTAAAATTCATTACTGTCAAATTGTCTCAGACGTGGGCAGTGAGAGCTCCTTCAAACTGGCCCCTGTGTCCTTTTGATTTATACCCCGTCATTCTTTGAGTACTTCCCAGTTTCCTGGTACAAGATATTCCAGGCTCACTTTTCATTTTCCCAGCCCCTGCCCCAGAGCCCTTTTTACAGGAACTGGTTCCTTAGTGAAGAATGATATTTAGAAACCAAGATCTGGGTACTTGATATGCTTGATACTACTAGGAGACCTAGAGGTCATTGCTTTGAGACCTGTTAGCAGAGAGAGCTAGGAAATATTGTAAACATATACATCTGTATATTTGTATACACTCATGTATATCTATTGATATATCTTTGTCTATCTAGGTATCTATCTATTAAATATCATGAGTTCACACTGTTTTCAATACCAATCTAATTTTATCAGGTTTATTCTAGTCTTCCCACTTTCTGTATCTGTAACTCCTCTCTGACAGTAAGAAGTCTGGCTCCATTCTCCTTCATGTATTTATGTATTTGTTCAGTCCTTCCTGAATGTTTGGTTCCCAGTTATCATTGCCCATGGTGAGCCCTGTCACATGCCAATGGACCACTCCCCACCAAGCCTCAGGCTAAAGTTCGGTCCTACAAAGCAGAAGAGGGAAGGAAAGAGGAAAAGCCAGTTAGAAAGTTCAGCTCCAGCCAGGCAGCACCACCTCGCCCCCACTGGGTGCACTGGACCAAAACTGAGCCCTGGACACCCTGGACCCCCTCCCCTGAAAGCCCAGCTCGGACTCCAATGGAGCTTTATAATCAGAGGAAGTCAAGTGAGCAGATTCACATTTTAGACTGACATTTTGGAAGCTTCAGGCTATGGATAGATTGGAAACTGGAAGATGTGGAGATAAATGAGGAGCCACTAATAATCATCCAGGAACCTTAAAGTGGGACAGGGTCATAGTGTCCCTGGTGAAGGGAGGATTCTCTTGGCCCTACCTTAGGATTTCTAGAGCTGGCCACGCTCCGTGGTATCTGATTTATTATTGCCGGATTGCTATCTACCTCCTGACCTCAGAGGCATTGTAAAGGAAACAAATATTTTGGGGGGAACCTTAAAAAAAAAAAATCACAAGGTAGAAATGTTGGGCAGAAATGTCAAGTTGGAGGATTACATACAAGTATAAAGAATGCATCTAACAAATAACTGAAATTTATAATGGTATTTTGCCTCCCAATAAAAACTGCATTTTAAAATTTTGAGTGGAGAAACAAGCCCTACTTTGCTGCAAAAGCCAGGGTAAGAGGAGGTTCTTAAGATAATAGCTTGCGGTGGGGAGAGTCTGCCATTAGAAATTATGTGCATTTATACCAGCAACAAACAGTGAGTTGCTGGAGGCCTCTCTGAAAGAGTAGGGGAGCAAACCCTTGGCAGCTCACATAATGAGCCCTTGTCTAAAGGAAGGCAAAAATTCCTCCTTTTGTGTAGCTAATGCAAACACCAGCGGCTAAGAAGCTGCAGCCACCGTGGGTCCTTGATTGCCTACATTACCTCTGACAGCCACCTTCACAAAAAAAACAAACATGCGCGTGGGGGAACCACACTCTGCCTTTGCCCTTCAGCTGCCAAGCCCCACTGCTGCTTCACTGAAAAACAACTGTTCATGACCCTGGCGGCTTCAGTGGTGGTTGCTTCTATTACTGAGGAATAGATCTGTCATTTTGTCATTTGTCATTTTCTGAAGTTGTGAGCACCAGGGATCCTAGAATTTGCATCTCAGATCTAGTTTGTACTGCTGTCTTCATCATCCTGGCCCTCAGAAGCCGGAGCCTGGCGGCCTGGGTTTGAATCCTGATTCCCTTGTTTACTAGCTGTGTGAGTTTGGACAAGTTGCTCGGCTGGTCAGAGCCTCTGTTGCATTGCCCTATAAAATGGGAGAACTGATAGTACCGTCTTCATAGAGTTGATGTAGGTAATACATAAGTTCAGATATGTATCCCACATCTTGGGGGAGCTTAGCCCTGAGTCCTGCTGGGATAATGCAGAGCTGGGGCTTCTAAAATCCGCAGTGCTGGCCTCTGTCACAGGGAGCGACCCCATTCTCAGCACCCCCATGTCCAAGTCATGGGAGACTTTGATGTGATGCAGGTGGCATTGACATCAGTGTGAGGCCTGGCAGGAGGCATTCTAGGCCATGACTAATTAATCATTTAATTTCTTCAGGCCTCAACTCCTTGTTGTTAAAATGCAAATAATCACAGTACCTCTCTCACAGGACTGTGGAGAGGATTAAAGGAGGCAACTCATTTAAAGCAACTAGCACAGTACCTGGCTCATTGTAAACACTGGTAATGTTCGTATTATTATTGTTATTGGCCATAATACGTGACGTCAGCTGGATATGTTGTGGTCACATCATGGCTTATGGCTCACGGCGAAGGGTCTCTCTGCTGTGCCCAAGGCCAAGAACTGGCCAGATACAGGCAGGGTGACAAGACCACGTTCCAATAAGTCAGACTTTGGGCAGAACTCCAGCACCATCAGAAAAACAAAGGGGAAATCAGGAAACCAAGCGTAAAATCTAAAATCCAGTTATAATGACAGGCCAACCCAAGGACACATGATGCCGGGCAGAGGCAGGAAGCCTAATTCCAGCCTTGCAGGGTGGGAGGTAACCTGTCTCCTGCCTGCCCTTGGTCAGGAGTCAATTGCAGGAGCTTGGCAAGGTCCAGCCTGAAGCTACAGGGCATCACTGTCATCGCTCGACTCCTAGCGCCTTCCCTGAAAGCAGGTTTTGGCAGAAAGAAACAGGAATGTGGAGAAGGGTTCAGCAGAAAGAAAACAGTATAGAAAGAGAATTTGGGGGGAACCAGTCTCCCTAACATTCTGGCCGTGAGCCCAACCATGAAGCCAACACCTGAAGCCTAGAAGCTAAACGAAATCATAGTGATCATGTTTACTCTTCTCTGTATACAGGACCACAGATCCTTTAGCCAAAACCATTGGAGCAGATGTGTTTTGGAATCCAGAATTTGGGGCATTTTAGAAATATGTTAGGATTACTAAGACATTAAGTGTATGTAACATCTGCAGTGAGTTCTGGGGGCAAAAACACCATAATCCAACAGGCTACTATTACTGCAGTAAAATGTATAAATATTTACATCAAGTGAGATGTGGCCTGTCAAGGCATCATGTCATTCCAGGTCCGGCTTTGTTACCAGATAGTTTGCACCGCACTGAAGAAAACCTAGTGGTGTTCAGAGCTTTGGGGACCTTGAAATTGGAGTGGGTGGTTGTTCAGAGGACACAGCTGAGATATTGACCAGGAAAGTGATGAATCCAAAGGGGCACACACAGGTCACTGGGGTTCCACTCAGCTTGAGTCACCTCGTCCTTCCTGAGCATCTGCTATGTTCCAGGCACTGTGCTAGGCACTGAGGTTGCAGTTTGGTTTCCTAGGGCTGCCATAACAAAGTATTTACTACAAATGGGGTGACTTAAAACAACAGAAATTTATTCTCTCAAAGTTCTGGAGGCAAAAATCAAGTCCAAAATTATGATGTCAGCAGAGCCATGGTCCCTGAAACGTGTGAGGGAGAATCCTTCCTTGCCTCTTCTAGCTTCTGGAGTTTACCGGCAATCCTCTACATTCCTTGGCTTGTAGATGCATCACTGTCATCTTTGTCTCTGTCATGACATGGCATTCTCCCTGGCTGTCTCTCTCTCTTCTTATGAGGTACTTGTCATATTGGATTAAGGACCCACCCTACTCTAGGATTACCTCACCTTAAGTGATTACATCCACCATGACCCTACTTCCAAATGAGGTCACAGTCTGAGGCACTGGGGGTTAGGACTCCAACATATCTTTTGGGGGGATACAATTAAACCCATAACGAGTGGTAAACCAAAACAGGCATAACCTCATGCTCTCATCAAGGTAATAGTCGAGCAGGATACTCAGATTACAGGTGCGTTCTAAAGAAGACATACAAATGGCCAACAGATATATGAAAAATGCTCAGTGTCACCAATCATCAGGGAAATGCAAACGAAAACTACAATGAGATATCGTCTCAGACCCGTCAGGATTGCTATCATCAAAAGACCAAAGACTACAAGTGTTGTCAAGAATGTAGAGAAATTGGAACCCTTGCACACTGTTGGGGGAAGTACAAGATGGTGCAGCCACTGTAGAAAACAGTATAGTGGTTCCTCCAAAAATTAAAAATAAAACTATCACACGGGGCTTCCCTGGTGGCGCAGCGGTTGAGAGTCCACCTGCCGATGCAGGGGACAGGGGCTCGTGCCCCAATCCAGGAAGATCCCACATGCCGCGGAGCTGCTGGGCCCGTGAGCCATGGCCGCTGAGCCTGCGCGTCTGGAGCCTGTGCTCTGCAACGGGAGAGGCCACGACAGGGAGAGGCCCACGTACCACAAAAAAACAAAAACAAAACAAAAAAAACCAAAAAACTATCACACGATCCTGCAATGCCACTTCTCGATATTTATCCAAAAGAATTGAAATCAGGAACTTGAAGGGATACTAGCATTCTCAGATTCATTGTAGCACTCACTGTTCTCAGTAGCTGTTTCCGAGATGTGGAAACAGCTTAAATGCCCATGGGCAGATGAATAGATAAAGATGTGATGTATACTTTCAATGGAATATTATTCAGCCTTAGAAAGGCAGGAAATTTTGCAATGTGTAACAATATGGATGAACCTTAAAGACTTTATGCTAAGTTAACTAAACCAGTCACAGAAGGACAAATACTGCATGATACCACTTATATGAGGTATCTAAAATAGTCAAATTCATAGAATCAAAGAGTGGAATGGTGCTTGCCAGGAGCTCAGGAGAGGGGGAAATGGAGAGTTACAATCAACAGGCATAAAATTTCAGTTAAGCAAGATGAGTGTTAGAGATTTGCTGTACAACACTGTACCTAGAGACAACAACACTGTATTGCACACTTAAAATTTTGTTAAGAGAGTAGATCCCATGGTACGTGTTCTTACCACGATATAACAAAAGAAAAAACCGAGTGTGTTGAGGAGTTCCAAATGGAGAGTATTCGTGGAACCGTATCATAGAGGAAAATTTTACCCAGTTGAGGGCTTCCTCCCTGAGGAAGTAACATTTTTCAGCGAAGATGAAAAGATGAGTTAAAGTCAACCAGACAAAGTGGGGGAAGAAGCACAAACGCTCTCGCCCTCTGATGTCCAGAACCCCTGTCCTCCTCAGCACTGGGCTTATGAGAAGCCATAACCCAGAATCCCAGGGAAGGCCTGTCAGTGTCTCCCAGGCTGCCAGCTACAGCTAATCCTGCCCGCAGGCTGGGTCCCACCAGCCTTACAGTCCCTCCGCCAGCAAGAGCCAAAGGCACAGAATACAGGGAGGCAGCTGTTGGCAGCCAGCAGGACCCAGCACTCACAATCGAAGCCCCTATGCAGACGAGCAGCAGCGAGGGCATCTCTCTGTTTTCCCTCATTTGGCCTAAATTGATTAAAATACTTTGACCCAGAATCAGCAAAGTGCTTAATACACAGATAGCTTCTGCTGCCCTCCTTCCCTTGAGAAAGCAATGTACCTTTATCATGAGTAAGCAGATATGTCTGTTTTGTGAGTTTTTCCAGCAGCATTGAAGTGGCCTCATGGCTGCCAGATGCCTCTGCTTCAAGATCCCAGTGACTGAAGTTCTGCCAGAGGTGAGGGCAGGAATAGGGGCAGCAGCGGTGTAGGGACCAAATTAGGGCAAGTTTCAGCCTTGGGCCAGCACTCGCTGTGCAAGCGGCTCCTTTGTGAGACATCCATAGAGTGGTCAGCAGCATTGGGTGTAGTTGTTGGATTCTATCTTACACCCACAGTATTTTAGTGTTTCTCTTGAAAGTGGGAGGGGGGAGGGAGGAAAAAAGGAAAAAATCCTTTTTTGAAACACGACAGATATGGAGAAAAGTGCACAAATTCTGCACGTGTGGCCTGGTGATTTTTCACACCGAGAATGCAGATCCAGCACCCAGATCAAGATAACATGCCAGAAACCCTCCCCCTCCCCCCACCGTACTCTACTTCTAGTTACTACCCACCAAGGGTAACCACCACCCTCACTTCTAACATTGTGGTAGATTAGTTTTGGTTTTTGAGTTTTATGTAAATGAAATCACACTGTGGATTTTGCAGTTGTGGTTTTGTTCACTCAGTTTTATGTTTGGGAGATTCAGCCATGTTGCTTGTTGTTGTAGTAGTTTCTTTTCATTGTTCTATCAAGGTTTGTATGAATATATCATAATTATCTATCCGTTCAACTGCTGATGGACATTTAGGTTGTTCCCCAGCTGAGCTATTAGGAATAGTGCTTCTTTGAACCTTCTCATATATGTCTTTTGATGAACATATGCAAGTTTTAGGGAGAGAATATATACTTGTACTAGTTGTCTATTATTGCATAATGAATTTCTCCAAAACCTAGGGGTTCACAACAAAAATAAACATTTATTGCCTCTCACAGTTTAATGAATGAGAAATCTGGGAGCAACTTGGAAAGGCAGTTCTGGCTCAGGGTGTCTCGTGAGGTTGAAATCATCTGAAGGCCAGACGTGGTCCAGCAGAGCTGCTTTCAAGGTAGCATGGGCCAGTGTCCCAGGTCACTGGCAAGTTGGTGCTGACTGTTGGTGAGCAGCCCCAGTTCCTTTGCATGTGGACTTTCCTCCAGATTGTCTCAGGGTCCTCATGACATGGTGGCTGCCCTCCCCTAGAGTGAGCAATCAAAGAGAGAGAGCCAAGTGGAAGCTACATCCTCTTTCTGATTTAGCCTTGGAAGTCACATAGCATCCATTCTGCCTTATTGGTGTGGACATATTTTTAAAACCAATAGCCCACAACATTTTGAAGCTTGGAATTTACCCAAGCTAGGGATCTAAAAATAAGTTTATAGACATTCATACAAGGATCTAAAAGAAATATATTCAACCCAGCCTCTCCTCTTTTATTCATTTAAAATTTTATGAATGTTTGTAAGACAGTTCTCAAGGTATTTTCCGGAGATAAGATGATGATGTATAATAGAAGGTACAAAGGCTTTGGAGCCAGACACACCCAAGTTTGAATCCTGGATTCACTACTTACTAATTATGGGTATTTGGGCAAGCAGCCTCTTGGATTCTCAGATTCCTTCAACTTTAAAATAGGGAAAATCAGTAGAGCCCAACTCAGTGTTCTGGAAGTAATTAAATGAGATAATGTGTGTAAGGTGCTCATGATGATGGTAGGTCCCTTCCATTTGCTCATTTATTAAAAAAAAAAAATTAACCATATACATTAACTATCTAGTAGTAAACGTATACATTAACCATCTAAAAAAAAAGTATTAACCATAGACATTAACCATATACATTAGCTATGAAGAACCCTGCGAGAGATACAAAACCGACTCAGACACGGACCTTGCCTTCAAGAGGTGTATATTCTAGTAGGGTCCTTGACAGACTGAATAACTGTAATACAACTGAGAAAATGTTCATTGTCTGGAGCAGATGTGGATACAATCCTTTAAATATGGGTTAAATTTGGATATATAGAAATGGAAGAAATTTAGAGGGGCAAGGGAAAGACCAAAAGTATTCCAAATTAGGAGTAACAGCTTCAGTAAAGACAGAGCTAGAAAACCAGGGGGCATAAATCGAGAATAACAAAGTACTTCATTACAGATACGGTTTAAATAAAGGGTAGGAAAGGAGGTTGTGGAAATAGGGGTTGGAAAGGTAATTACCTATCAGAGTAGTTGAAAAGATTGAGATAGCTACACTCAGTTTTACAGCCTGATGAAAAACATTAAAGCCAGAGACTTTTAAACCAATTTTCAGGGCTGGCTACAAAAGCTAGGCAGGCCTAGCTACTGAAGGATCTACTTGCCATGCTTTTCTTGGCTAACTCCTGTTTGTAGAATCTTTGTGTCTCATGCTGTAAACAGAATTTTCTAAAACTGATCATAAAGAACACTTCTCACTCCAAGCCCAAGCAACTGAGGTGTTTCTTTATTATTCCCACTTTGGAGGCTGCGTCAATCAACAGGGAAACGCAGTGAGACTGTTTTTACAGGCCCTTAGGTCACTCTAAACGTACTTGTCAAGACTTGGCCATTTGGAATGGCCAGTTCATACACTTAACTCATCTGTGTGTTTGACTTCCTCTTCTAGGTAATGAGCTGTTCTCTCCACTTATTCCTCCTCAAGAAGAGTAATCTATTTAGCAACTCTCACTTTTGTTACGTTCTCCAGTCCCAGGCAGTGATGATATTCATACATAAGACTGAGACGTTTCTATGCTATGATGGAAGCTTGAAGGAAGTTGGAACCGGCAACCTTTCATTTTGAAGCCAAAGAAAAACAAGCACAGATTTTTCAGTCTTGCTAAGAATGGGGGCTAGAGAGATGAGCAGAAAGCTTTCTTCTAGACCCACTATTCAGTATGTGGTAACCAAAGCCTTTATGCGCTCAACTTATATCTTATCTAACATACCCTCTTATTTTGATGAAGCTTATATGTTTCATCAAAAGAGACATGGTTGTGACCATTCTTGGTGATTTTGTGGGTAAAAATTGGAGGTTCCATTTTATCACCCTCTTTGTTTACTCTGAATGAATTCTAGAGCATGAAGGGAAAGGATGGGTTCTAGGTTTGGGATAGAATTCCTAGCCAATCTTGTGCTAGAACTTCCCCAATACCCAGGTAGGTGTTTTTACTCCATTAGGTAACATTTGACGTCATGGGAACTGTTCTCTACACAAGTGCTCAGGGTGTCCTCTTCCTCTCTGGCTCTGATTTCTTCCCAGGTGGGAAATTGGCAAGTGGAGTCCATGTAGTCTCACCTGTGGGGTTGGCCTGCAGACCAGAGATGTCTCCTGCTCCCACCTACTTTCCAGAGAGATGAATGAAACAGTAATCCTGGCTGATGAGCTGTGTCACCAGCCCAAGCCCAACACGGTGCAAGCTTGTAACCGCTTCAACTGCCCCCCAGCCTGGTACCCTGCGCAGTGGCAGCCGGTGAGTTCTGGGGTTACCCAGTATTGGAGTTTGTGTTTGCAGCAGTGATTCGGGACAGGGAAAGTGCTCTGTGAGAGTGTTGTCCCGTTAAAGGACTGTCCAAGATCTGCTCATCCCTCCTTGTTTAGTACTTCCCCAACCTTATTCAAATCCAGATCTTTTCATTACAATTACCAAGCTCTTTCTACTGTACCACCCCCAGTGATCTCCAAAGGCAACTCAAATGACCATCTCTTAACCTGAACATATTCATGACAAAGTTTTCACTGAGCTAAGGAAAAATTTTTTTAATAAGGACTGTGTGGTGGGTAAATTTCCATAAAGCTACATTTTCTGAATGTGTGCTTTTTCTAGCTTTTGCTATTTAAAATTCAAAGAGATAAAGATACCAGGCAATGGCTTTTCTTTTTTTTTTCAAACATAATTCCTTAGCAAAATAGAACGTTAGGAGTCGAGTTAATTACAGACTTTGAAAATTTTCCTGAGCCGTGGGGAACTATTGTTTAAAGCAAGGGTTGGCAAACTGTTGCCCAAAGCCAAATCCAGTTCACAACCAATTATTGTAAATAAACTTTTATTGGAAGACAGCCACACCCACTCTGTTATGTGTTTTTTGTGACGTTCCTGCATTATAAGGGCAGAAACGCTTGGTTGTGACAGAGACCATATGGCCCACAAAACCTAAAACATTTACTCTGCCCCTTTACAGAACAGTTTGCTGACCCCATTCTCAAGCATATATTATAATAATAAAAATACATTTATTTTATCCTCAAATCCTCTCTAAAATTAATGTATATTTATCAGACTTTAGTTAAGTAACCTTTTTGCATGCCTTTAAAAAATACAGGATTTTAGATTGATTACTTGGATAAAATCTTATTGTACAATTGCCTCCCTATTAGAATATCAGACGTAGTTTTAAAGTGACAACAAAAGTCACAAAAAGTAAGCCTGAAAGGTGAGGGGGACTTACATCCTCCTTTTACTGAAACAGTTTTTCACTCTCAGAAGTGTCCCAGTTAGAATGATAAATCATGTGGTCATCCAACTGAGAAGGAGAGAGGAAGACAGCCTTGGTGCCGAGACAAAGAGCTGCCATTTCCATGCGTCCTCTCTGCTTCCTCACAGCCAGTGGGCAGAGCCCCTTCCTTCTTCCTTCCCCTTCTTGGGGCTGTGATTTAGCAAAGTACCCAAGGAATCAAACAGTAATGAGTGAGCACACTAACGTATAAAGCATCTAGAAACAGACATTGACTATATATACATCCTTTTTGAGCTTAAATGTACTATATGGCTAGGTTTGTAAAGTCCATGCTACTGTGTGATGGTTTGTGCAAGTCAAGAGAATGTTATATATTTTGAACATCTATGTACCACGTTCTGTTAAGAAATATATATTGTGACACACCAAATTGAAGTTAATCCTCACAATAGTCCAGTGAAAAGTAGATTTTATTGTCTTCATTTTAGTTACAGATGATATAACTGTGTCCTAGATACGGTTTTGCCCAAGGTCATAGAGCCTGGTCCAGAACCCAGGTCTCCTGATTTCTGGTGCGTTTATACTTTTACTTTTAAGTATACTTCAGCTTCATGCTGCACCACTAACCCATGATAACACTAAGAAAGGATGAGGTCAGCCCAATCAACCTCTACTGTTGAAACTAAGTCCCTGTATTATTAGTTTGTGTTGCCATTAAGTACCTAATAAGTTCTGGGTAAAATGTTTATTGAATAACAAAATGAATGAATAGGTCAATAGTACTGCCCACAAGCCCTGAAATTTTTTACTTTATATCCTACTGATAGGTTTGTTTCGTAGTTGTAGGTAATAATATTGACCGTGAAAGTCAGTGAAACACCATCCTCTTTCAGTAGCCACACATGCTGCTGAATGATGGCAGTGACCTATGCTGTTCTTTCAGTTTTTACAGCACATCCATATACATGACCTTTTCCGGTCTGTTGCCAACACTGCCACCCCATGCCCGGTGGCCCTGTTTGAAACAGTTGATTTCTAAAGAGTCAATTACTCTTCCACTTTCCATCACCCTTGGGCCTGTTAAGACATGAATTTATTTTGAAAACTTTTTCTATTTCCTTCCATTAGGGAGAAGACTTTGAGATGAGTTGGATTTAAGTCCATTTTTCAGATCAGGAAAGTAATAGTAAAAACTCTTTGAAGTTTAGCCAGTGAACCACTGGCTATACTTTATTAGGATTTTTAAAAAGATCTTTTTCATACCCAATGCATAAAGATCTTTTTCATACCCAATGCATAATAATTGTGAAAAATATTCAAACATAATAAGAAATAAAGAACATAGAAAGTGAAAGCCACCAGGGATTCTATCTTCCAGAGAAAAATCCCTGTTAAACATTTGGTGCATAGGAATCCTTGGTCACTTTTAGGAATCTCTCTGAACCTAGAGGAAACAATAGACTATTCTTCTTATATTATTTCCTAGAATCCTACTTCTTTAGTTAAGTTTTTTAGGCAAAATCAGCTATTACTGACCACTTATTAGGAGAGAGGAAGTCATTGTTTATGCTTATGGAATAAGTCAGGAGTAATTTAAGCGTCTCCAGGCTAATTGGCTGTTGTCCTAGGACGCCACTTAGTTAAGACATCAGCTGTTGACCATCCATTTGCCTGGTCAGCCCTCTGGTCCCTTGGCAGTCCTTGCTGGGAGAGGGGACCTGCAGTGCACGTACATGGTCTTTTCCATTTAGCTGCCTGGATGTACCAGGAGATAGTGCTGAGGTCTCTAATCCTTCAATAGCCAGTTTATGGTCTTTTTTCATATGAAAGAAGAGAAGAGCGTGGATCAAATGCTTCATTTAAAGGAAGACAGATTACAACCTGATGGACATTGGCCTGCCTGAGGAGAGAAACTCCCCCTCCTTGCTTTTTGAATAATGGGCTACCACTGACCTCATGCGTATTACCTATGCTTTGCTTTCTGGGGAAAAAAACATAAATTATGTAAATTGTCATTTACCAGCTAAGAATGCAACTCCTTTGTCCATTGTAGAGCATTTGCCTGACAAGTAACAAGTAGCCAAGATTTATACATTTTATAGGTCCGAGGAGACAAGTATGGAGTCCAGAGATTTATGTTAACGTTTTAGTTTAGAAACAATTATGTGGAAATGAAACACAGATCTAATTTCTAATTCTAACTTTGGATTTTAGGGGGCCATCTTTATTTCAGTTCTACCTCTTACTCACTACTGCATCCCTTGGTTTTCATCTTTGATCTTGTGTGAAGGACTCACTTAATATTTATCTTTATCATTTTAGCTATAATAGCTTGTTGGGTTTTTTTGGTTGGCTTCTGAAACACTTACATATTTAGTGCATTAGTCTCCTGAATCCTGTCTAATTTATTAAATATACACACATACTCCTCCTCCTCCTCCTCCTCCTCTTCCTCCTCCTCATCATCATCATCTTTGGTGTTGGCTGTATATTACTTTTTTAAATTTTTTATTGAAGTATGGTTAATTTTCATTGTTGTGTTACTTTCTGGTATACAGCAAAGCAATTCAGTTTTATATATATTTTTTCAGATTCTTTTCCATTATAGGTTATTACAAGACATTGAATATAGTTCTCTGTGCTATACAGTAGGACCCTGTTGTTTATCTATTTTATATATAGTAGTGTGTATCTGCTAATCTCAAACTTCTAATTTATCTCCCCCCGCCACCTTGCCATCCCCTTCAGTAACCGTAAGTTTGTTTTCTATGTCTGTAATATAGTTCTCTGTGCTATACAGTAGGACCCTGTTGTTTATCTATTTTATATATAGTAGTGTGTATCTGCTAATCTCAAACTTCTAATTTATCTCCCCCCGCCACCTTGCCATCCCCTTCAGTAACCGTAAGTTTGTTTTCTATGTCTGTTAGTCTATTTCTGTTGTGTAAATAAGTTCATTTGCACCACTCTGTTAGATGCCACATATAAGTCATACCATGTGATATTTGGCTTTCTCTGTCTGAAGTCCTCCATTTAATATGATAATCTCTAGGTCCATCCGTTATATTACTTTTTATACACCTCACGAGAGATCATTTTCACAACCGGTGTGTTACAGCACCATGATTGAGAACCACTGTTACAGATGCATGAGTCAGTCTGAGACACCTTGATCATGAGAGTCTTCTGCTAGGACTTTTTTCAGTGACTCTCCATTGCCATATAGTAAAGCCCAATGGCTTAGTCAGGCCTTCATTCCTCTGCACGTCTGCCCCGGCCCGTCTCTTAACTGTGGCTCTCCCATCCCTGCTTGTGCATTCATTCTCCTCCCGCTTCTTCCTGCCCACCCGCAGTTCCCCTCCCCTCTGCCTGTCAAAGCCAGCAGGAGTCCCACCTCTCCCACCAGGACTCCTCTACTACCCTCCTGCTCTGCAGCCACGTGGCGTTCACGGTCAGTGCTGCTCATTTAACAGTCACATACCACCTTACCTGCTGCTTTCCCATGACTCCTGAGTTAGACCATCAGGTCACTAACAGCAGTAACCCAGTCTCAGTGAGAACCCACCACACCCATGCAGGTGTGTAAAACATAGAGAATTGTCTGAAAAGGTCCATGGCAAGTGTGCCTGTTCATTTATGGAGCACTTGATACATTTCAGGAGCTTCTTCTTATTCTAAAAAGAGCAGCACTTACGATGTACCCAATGCAGTTCTAGGAACTTTTTTTTAATTTTTATTTTATATTGGAGTATAGTTGATTAACAATGTTGTGTCAGTTTCAGGTGTACAGCGAAGTTATTCAGTTATATATACACATGTATCTATTCTTTTTCAAGTTCTTTTCCCATTTAGGTTATTATACACACTGCTGTATCTGAAATAGAAAGGATTTTTTTAAAAAATAAATTTATTTTATTTATTTATTTTTGGCTGCATTGGGTCTTCGCTGCTGCATGCGGGCTTTCTCTAGTTGCGGTGAGCGGGGGCTTCTCTTCGTTGCGGTGCGCGGGCTTCTCACTGCAGTGGCTTCTCTTGTTGCGGAGCACGGGCTCTAGGCGCGCGGGCTTCAGTAGTTGTAGCACGTGGGCTCAGTAGTTGTGGCTCGCGGGC
>NC_041222.1:60905299-60922962 GCF_002837175.3 Physeter macrocephalus
GAACCCGTGTCCCCTGCATCGGCAGGCGGACTCTCAACCACTGCGCCACAGGGGAAGCCCCCAGAAAGGATATTTTTAATGCTAATCTAAAAGTAGATTAAAATCATTTTTAAAAAGATCACAAAGGAGGGAGTTAAGGTTGGACATATGCTCATATCTATAGCGGGGTTCCAATAACACTTATTAACTCACTTTAAAAAAAAATTTTATTGGAGTATAGTTGATTTACAACGTTGTGTTAGTTTCAAGTGTACAGCAAAGTGACTCAGTTATACATATATCCACTCTTTTTTATTTTTAGATCCTTTTTCCATATAGGCCATTACAGAGTATTGAGTAGAGTTCCCTGTGCTATACAGCCAGTTCTCATTAGCTATCTATTTCATATATAGTAGTGTGTATATGTCAGTCCCAATCTCCCAATTTATCCTCCCCCCTCCCCTTATCCCCTGGGAACCGTAAGTTTGTCTTCATCTGTGACTCACTTTTGTTTTGTAACTATAGGAAATTTACTTTTATTTTTAACTCATTTAATCCTCACTATCCTTGATGTGATAGTTACTACTCTGATCCTCAGTTTACAGATGAGGAAACTAAAGCACTGTGAAGTTAGCGTGAATTCAGACTTTATTTAGTAGAGTTCATTCTACTGCTCTTCAGTTTATCTTTTAATCCCTATGGCAATCCTTTGAGGAAACAAGGCTCAGAGAGGCTGTGTTTGTCCCGGCTCACATAGCCAGTGAATGGGAAAGGGACCTGTTTGAGTCAAAATCCGTTCTTTTTTCCACTATGCAGTGCAGCATTCCCAAAACCTCTTTACAATTTGCTCTAAAGTGTTAAATTGTGAGGGAATCTGATATCAGCTCAAAAATCAGCAGTTTACATAAAACTCAGTATTTGTTGCATTACCCAGGGTAGTTAATCTGTGTATGTTTCCTCTTCCTGCTATAACAAATTACCACACACTCCGTGGCTTAAAAGAACATGAATTTATTGTCTTATAGCTCGGGAGGTCAGAAGTCTGAAATCAGTTTCGCTTGGCTAAAATCAAGGTGTTGGCAGGTTTGCATTCCTTCTAGAAGTTCTAGGGGAGGATCTGTTTGCCTTTTCCAGTCTCTAGAGGCTTCTGGCTTCCTTGGCTCATGGCCCCTTCCTCCAGCTTCAAAGCACTTCCCTCCAACCTCGGATTCCGTCTTTATACCCTCCCTCTCTGTCTGACTCCAGTCCTCCTGCCATCGTCTTACAAGGACCATTGTGACTACATCAGCCCCACCTCAATAACCCAGGTAATCTCCACATCTCAATATGTCTAACTGAATCCCCTCTGCAAAGTCCCTTTTACCATGTCAGGTCAAATGTTCACAGCTTCCAGTGATATGGACATAGATATCTCTGGGGTCATGACTCAGCCTGCTTCAGTCTGCTAGACTGTGGGCTGATGAGCCTATTTGTCTCCATTAGCACAAGGTAAAAGTCTGCCTTCTACTCTTCTTGCCACTATTTATGAGCTCTGTAGGCATCAATCTTATTTGTTTTTATTCTAAAAAAAAAACACTTTAAAACAGAAATGAGAGAAAAAGAGAAAGATGCGAGAAAGATTAAACTGAAATGAATGAGAGAGTCCACTCTGAAGCATCATTTCTGTTTCTCTGTATGGCCTGTGTTTTATGTGCAGGATTGTGTCCACCCACTGTACATACATATTGCTCACATCTGTGTAGAGACTGAAACAATCACCACAGCCCCTATTTTCCCCCCTTGCTTGAAACTGTGATTATGTGGCCACTTACCTGTAAACCTTTTTTTTTAAAATCAGGGTTACAATTCAGAATGCCTGTAGTTTAGCTATGTAAAAAGATATATGAGAGAAGAGTCCCTGCTAGTAATATTTAGGGGAAAAAAGAGAATTTTAATAACTATAAATACTTGAGAATTAAATTTTTCATTTAGATTTAAACACACCACACAGAAAAGAATGACTTTGATCTGGATTAGAGGGCTGAATTCTGGCAGAAAGAGACAATGTAGTCATCAGTTTTGTTATATAACAGTGACTAAAATATAAATACTCATGAGTTAGAGACCATCTTTATTTAAAATGTTGTATCCAGGGAAGAAACAAATCTATTGGGATATTTATCTTAGTTTTTAGTAGTGTATTTCATAAAGAAATGGATGCTTGATCCTACCTCTAGAAGCAACAATAAATGTCAGACTTCCCTCGTGGCGCAGTGGTTAAGAATCTACCTGCCAATGCAGGGGACACAGGTTCGAGCCCTGGTCCGGGAGGATCCCACATGCCGCGGAGCAACTAAGCCCGTGTGCCACAACTACTGAGCCTGCGCTCTAGAGCCCGCAAGCCATAACTACTGAGCCCACGTGCCACAGCTACTGAAGCCCACAGGCCTAGAGCCCGTGCTCTGCCACAGCAGAAGCCACCGCAATGAGAAGCCTGCGCACCACCACAAAGAGTAGCCCCCGCTCACTGCAACTAGAGAAAGCCCGCGCCACAAAGACCCAACACAGCCAAAAATTAATTAATTAATTAATTAAAAAATATATAAATGTCAGCCAAACAGAGATCAAAGTTCACATTTCACAGGTGAAGTGTTTTTGTTTTTATTTATTAGCAGAAAATTCTTTTTAACAATTGCTCTGAATTTTAGTGGGTATGCTAGCCCATGCTTCACAAAGTAATAGGAATATTAAACCCAGAAGATATACTGCACACCCCTTGCACTTCTAGGATTAAGAAAGCTTAATCGATATTAGATTAACCAGATAATTTTAATTCACAAAGTGGCCCATATAGAAATTC
Source organism: Physeter macrocephalus (assembly GCF_002837175.3). Lineage (NCBI taxonomy): Eukaryota > Metazoa > Chordata > Mammalia > Artiodactyla > Physeteridae > Physeter > Physeter macrocephalus. The sequence continues at coordinate 60,908,118 of NC_041222.1, forward strand.
TGTTCTTATTTAATAATTTTGTTTAGTAAGTGAGATTCCAGTCCTCGTGGTTTTTTTGTTGTTTTTCTGAGCCTTCCTTCAGTTTGACTTCGTTTTGCCCACTGTTATATACTAAACACTCTCTAATTGCCCTTTGAACCTCTCGCCCTCATATATTGCAAAGTTACCTCAAATTCTGAAGGTCTAACGTCAAGCTCGATAACACACCTCCCTGCCACCTTCCCCCGCAGACCTGGCCTTCCCTCGTGGACCTTGTGCTATGGGTAACACCACCATCTAGCCTGTTCTCCAGCGAGAAACTGGTGCCATCTCAGCCACGTTTGTCCTTTACACTCAGTCAACACCCAAGTCCTGTTGATTTCCACCTCCTCTATCTTCCCAACCCCCCAGTGCTCTCTTCCTCTCTCATGCTTCTGCCACTGCCTTGGTTCCAGCGCTCACAACTAACCAAACCACTACACACAGCCTTTTACTTGCTCTCCCTGTACTGTCTCACCTAACTCTGATCTGATGTTTCCCAACCTGGTATCAGTGGTTCTTTACTGATAGGTTCTGTCAAGCCTTTAAAATATTAATATGTGCTCAGAACCCCCAAATAGGGGTATGGCATGCACTGTCGTTTAGACTTATTTGACAACGAAACCTTTTCTCCCTGGCACATCCGTTAACATCTCACAGGGTGGTACTCTTTGGAACCCATTTTCCTTCGCCACCTGAATCATTTCTGCAAATTGGATCCTGTTACCTCCTACTTTAAAACCTTTAATGACACCCCAGGGTCTTAAGAGTATGTCCAATTATGTCCAAGGCCCTTCACTGTCTGCCACTCATCCGCCTTCTCAGTCTCCTTTTCCAATTACACGTCCCCATGAACCCTAAGCTCTGCCTTCTCAGGACTCCTCGGAGGTGTGTGAACATGCCGTGTTTCTCCATCTGTGCACACGTGGTCCGACTCTGCCAGCGCTCCTATCTCCCTGGCCAACCCTTTCTGTGTCACTTCTTCTGCAAAGCCTTCCCCATCTTTTCCGTAAAAACTTGGTCGCACTTTCCTCTATATTCCCTCTTTTGTAAAACTGATCACACCTTAGGGTAAAGTGCAGTGACTGGACTGAGGCGTAGTGACCATCTTAAGTCATCTTAAGTCGCCAGCACCTAGTACAGTGCCTGGCACTCAGCAAGTACTCAGGAAATGTTTGATGAAAGAATGAATGAGCGAATGAAGAAAGGAATGAAATGAGTTAGAAGCTAAGCAGAGCACATCATGTTAAAACTGGCAACTTGACCTTAGAAACAGAATGTAGACATCACTTTGTGTTGGGCTCAATGTGTGACTCGAGGTACCAAGGAAGTGAACTCAGCTCTCAGTGAATTGAACTGTCAGTATGAAACCAAAAATGTCAAAAGAGGCAGAATTTATGAATGTGCTGATCATGGGGAAATCCTTAAAAACACAGGACACTCAGGCCATTGTTTTTTGGATAGAAACGTAACTTTTACGTGTTCCTCATGTTGTATTGTTTTTACTTTTCTTATAAAACTAATGAACCCATGACCTTATATCATGAAATATGCATGGCAACAAGGATAAGCAATATAAATGCTCTTTTGGGTTATTTATTCTGTTTATGGAATATATTTTAAAATAATACCCATTACCAGAGATCTACATCTTCATACCACAATATTATTTTCAATGATGATTCATAAAGCAAACATTTTTCATTGCATTTTTTTAAATTTCTCTTGCTGCTGCTTTTAAAATCTTTCCTCCTTTGCATTCTGCCTCTCACGTCAGAGCTATCAGCCTCACCACGTAACATTGACCAGTTCACAAAGCCATCACAGACTTTGGAACCTTCACTAATTTGAGATTTCATCTTCTACAATTTAAAAAAAAATTGAAAACCACCTTTTCCTCAGTGTACGCACCAGGGAAACTTTTTTTTTTTTTTTTTTTGCTGTACGCGGGCCTCTCACTGTTGTGGCCTCTCCCGTTGCGGAGCACAGGCTCCGGACGCGCAGGCTCAGCGGCCATGGCTCACGGGCCCAGCCGCTCCACGGCATGTGGGATCTTCGCGGACCGGGGCACGAACCCGTGTCCCCTGCATCGGCAGGCGGACTCTCAACCACTGCGCCACCAGGGAAGCCCCCAGGGAGACTTTTTGAGCGAAGTTGAGACAAGCGTTTAAAAGCCAAATCCCTGACGATGTTAACCCAGCCAGAGGGTTGTCTGCCATCCCTGGGGAGGATCAGAGCACCCCGCAGAGCACGTACTGCAACTGGCTGAAACCCACTGCTGACTTACTTAGAGGAGGCTTCTGGCTAATGATAAAACAGTCCGATAAAAGGTGGATGTTCAGCCCATCAACTGGATGTTTGTTTTACATCTTTTCAGCATCTGGCTTGTTGGCTCTTTCGTTCATCCAGTCATCGGTTCAACAAACATTTATGAAGTGCACACTCTTTGCCAGATGCTATACTAGGCACTGGGGAATAGAAAGATGAATATGTTCCCTTTCCTCAAAAGTCACAGAATCCTATGTGAATGCAGGGAGGAGGAGGAAAATAGCGGGCGCATAAGCAACCAGCCCTAACAGGGGATGTGCGGTACCCTTCCAGGTCAAGGTGGGGTGGGAGGTGACTTATACACCATGAAGCAGAGGGGTTAAAAGAGGCTTTCCTGAGGAAGTGGCCGGTGAGCTGGGCCTTCAAGGATGTCTTGGAAGTTTCTGGACGGACAGAGAGGTGAAGGGCATTGCTCCCAGAGTGAACAACGTGATCAAAGGCCTGAGCAGAGGAGGCATCTGTGGACCCAGGGAAGGGCAGATTGTCCTCTGCAGCTAAAGCACCAGCCCACAGCAGGCCGGCAAGGAACGTGGCTGAGAAGCTCAATGCAGGTCAGACTGTGAGGGCCCTGAAGGACATTCTCAGGAGTCTGACTTTATCTTTGGGTGTTGAGAATTTCCTGCCAAGTTTTCTGTGTAGGTCAAACTTCAAAATAACAAGCTGATTTTTTTTTAAGCTTTTCTTGCAGCTGTTTTGTCATACAGTTGGCACAGAATTCCATATAGTGTTGGGGGGAATCATCTGAGGGTCTGTCCCTTAAATCAGGTCCTATCTGCAAAGTGACAACTCAGCTCTGTTATTTTAAGTGAGTGGTCATACTCTATAGCACATTGTAATGTCACCCTTAAAATAAAACCAATTATTTTCATCTGCTCCTAATTTGAAAGAGAAAAAATTAACCTGCGTTTTACCTTATTGTCACATTCAGTAAGATGCTTAAATCTGAATGCTGTTCTTATTCAGCTACCTGTTTATATTGGGAGCATTTATTCAAATTGGATGGACACCCATACACCTTATAAGATACTCCACACAACCACTGGCTCTACCAGAGGCTGCTCTGGGTCCCAGGTTTTCCCCTCCACGTTTATTTTATTACCATTGGAAATGATGGAGGGGCATTCATTTGGAGAGATGGTTCTCAATCCTGGTTGCATAGAATTACCTGGAAGGTTTAAAAAAATTTTTTTTAATTAAAAAAATTAATGTCTGGGACATATATCCCAGAGTTTAATGGATCTGAGATGGGGCCCAGGACTCAGGACGTTTTAAAGGCTCCCAGGTGGTTTTAAAGTGCAGCAGGGGCTTCCCTGGTGGCGCAGTGGTTAAGAAGCCACCTGCCAATGCAGAGGACACGGGTTCGAGCCCTGGTCCGGGAGGATCTCACATGCCATGGAGCAACTAAGCCCGTGCGCCATAACTACTGGGTCTGCTCTCTAGAGTCCGCAAACCACAACTACTGAAGCCCACGTGCCAAGAGTCCGTGCTCTGCAACGAGAAGCCACTGCAGTGAGAAGCCCGCCCACCACAACAAAGAGTAGCCCCCGCTGTCTGCAACTAGAGAAAGCCCGCACGCAGTAACGAAGACCCAACGCAGCCAAAAATAAATTAATTAATTAAATTTTTAGAAATAAATAAAGTGCAACAGGATTGGGACCACTGAATAAGAGGGTGACAGCTGGGCCACAGCAGTGTTCTGAGTCTACTCAGGAGCACTGTATCACCATCCTCCCGCTGTCTCTGGGTACACATCCCCCTTGCGGTTCTGACTCCAGCCAACTGAGCACAGGCCCCCATGAGTTCGGAGAGGCCACTGCTGCAGCACGAGAAGCTCCTACAGCACAAACACTCAGCCTTTGTATACCCAGGGCTAATTTCTCAACAAGCACAAGGGCAGCAGATTCAAGAAAAGGGACTATTCTTGAAGAAAGCAGAGCACTCCTTAGAGTTTTAAAATAAAATTCCTCCACCCCCAGAACAGAGTAGTCATGGTTGATAGATTAGCTAGGGTTAGATTTTTTTTTCTTTTCCCTATTTCGTAGCATTTGTGCCTAGGCCTCCCGTTTCTCATTTTTTAAAAATTTTTTATACAGTTTTTAAAGGTTACTTTCCATTTAGTCATCACAAAATATTGGCTATATTCCCTGTGTTGTACAATACATCCTGAGCCCATCTTACATCCAGTAGTTTGTATCTCCCACTTCCTCACCCCTATATTGCCCCACCCAACTGATAACCACTAGTTTGTTCTCTATATCTGTGATTCCACTTCTTTTTTGTTACGTTCACTAGTTTGTTGTATTTTTTAGATTCCACATGTAAGTGATTTCATACAGTATTTGTCTTTCTAGCTAGAGTTAGATGGACTAAAAATGACAGGACACCCAAAGGCACAGTGGCTTAGATAAGAGAGAGAAGTGTTTTCCTCTTGTACACACACAGGCCATCCAGGGCCGGTATGTTGGCTTCACCCCCAGGAAGAAGGGTGAAGTGATAGTTGCCTATCACTATCCAAGGCAGAAGGTTAAATTTTAGACATTGTGTTCATATTCCAGCCAGCAAGGACAAGGTGGGAAGGGGAAAATGCCACACTCTCTTTTTGTGGGTTTTTCCTTGAAGTTGCACACAACATTCTACGTATATCCTTTTGCCCAGCACTTACTCACGTGGCACCTTCAAGGGAGGTCAGCAAATATAGTCTGTGTGCCAAAAGGTCTTGTGCCCAGCTAAAAACGGAGGGTTACTTTGCTACCGCAAGGGAGGAACAAAGTCCTGGAATAACAGCCTCCTGCCCCCGCTCGGGCAACTGGATGATAACTGTTAAGTTACATGTAAATGGTGTGTTTGATTGGGGTCCTGCTGAAAACCACTAAAATGAGGTGATTTTTCTTGTATCCCAAATTTCTATGGGTCTTGCTCCCACCGCGCTAAAGAAACACCAATCCTACAAGAAACGTGTTCCAGGGAGTCCTTCGGAAAACCAAGCCTCAGATCTACCGCCCCTCCAATAGGGTAGAGAGGATGTTTACATTTAGAGAGAGAGGAAGTGCCGCCTTCTCTGCAGGTTAATTCCTCCAGATCTACACTGGTGGCAGCAGCTCTCTCTTGTTCATTCTGGAAGCAGCACAGATTATTTTCACTGGGTCATAAATATGTTTAACCCTCTATTATATAACCTTTTAAACCAGTTGTCTTGGGTGACTGCAAATCATAGTTTAGAACCAAATTTTTTTTTTAACATCTTTATTGGAGTACAATTGCTCTACGATGGCGTGTTAGTTTCTGCTCCATAATGAAGTGAATCAGCTATACATATACATATATCCCCATAGCTCCTCCCTCTTGTGTCTCCCTCCCACCCTCCATATCCCACCCCTGTAGGTGGTCACAAAGCACCGAGCTGACCTCCCTGTGCTATGCGGCTGCTTCTCACTGGCTATCTATTTTACATTTGGTAGTATACATATGTCCATGCCACTCTCTCACTTCATCCCAGTTTACCCTTCCCCCCTCTGTGTCCTCAAGTCCATTCTCTACATCTGCTTCTTTATTCCTGTCCTGCCCCTAGGTAGAACCAACTTTCTAAGATTTAAAGGCCCGTGAAATTCCTGGGTGCTCTAGCTACATATTTGAGATTAAGAGCAGAGAGTGTAGAACTTGCTGCAAAATTCATTTCAAGGAGAGGAAGCAAAATCCTTTGGGCTGGTTCCTGGGTATTCTTCCTTTTTTATTTTTATTTTTTTTTCTTTTTTCACTCCTGAGTCAAGCCAAGGCTAAGGTAAGAATCAGCAGTCAAATGTGCTACTGTCCTATGCAGGGTCTGCTTTCTCTTCCTTCCCCAGTGTTCCAGGACCTGCGGAGGGGGCATCCAGAAGCGCGAGGTTCTTTGCAAACAGCGCATGGCTGATGGCAGCTTCTTGGAGCTTCCAGAGACCTTCTGTTCGGCCCCCAAACTGGCCTCCCAGCAAGCCTGCAAGAAAGATGACTGTCCCAGCGAGTGGCTGCTCTCTGACTGGACAGAGGTAGGTATGCTTCTCAAAAGGAGATAACAAAAGAGGCATAAGGAGGAGAAGGCACCCAAGCTTATAGATACAGAAGGCAAGAGGAGAACAAAATAATCCTCCTAACACTGTGGAACAGAGTTTTGCTTTTTAAATTTTTTATTGGAGCATAGTTGATTTACACTTTTGTGTTAGTTTCAGGTGTACAGCAAAGTGAATCAGTTCTGCATGGAACAGAGTTTCTGTAAGCACTGATACCATACTGAGTAACTAGATTTTAACTAGGCTGCAGGGATGGGGGTTAAGCAGCCAGCCCTCACTCAACAGTCAGAAGCAGGGAACTGTAAACGGGCCCTTCGCGGAACAAAACCAGGCCTCATTCATTTATACTGTTCGGGCCCAGGATTCTACTCAGAACACCAGGTTCTTCCTCTACCTTCACTCCCGCCTTCTTGACCCCCACCCCTGCATCTCATACTCCCAGATGTTTCTAGTTTCTCCTCAGGAAAGGCAAAGCCTCTCTAGTTTTTCTCTTCCAAGTTACTGGAGAATGAGGCACATGATTTATTAGGAAAAGAAGGCCAAGGAAATCCTGCCTCTTTCCTGTCAGTTTCCTGGCTCCAAAACATCAACAGCTTCCCAGCAAGAGAAGTTGATTTCCCCCGTTGCCCAGCATCTGGGGAGATGGCTGCATCGGCATTACCGTTCCTGACTTACCTCGTAAGTTAGGGCTAGACTCCCAACTAACCTACTTCTCTAAATCATTCCTACCTGAACACTAGCATGAACTAATTCATTGATACCCAGCTTCAACTTGTTTTCAGCCTCTTCTCCTTCTTTGACTTGCCTGCAACTCCCCCAGCTTCATGGGCCTATGTGTCTTTCATAGAGAAATCCCCCTCGCAAGCAGATACAGCCAAAAACAGAATGACAAGGCCTGAAGTGAACATCTCTGTGTCCCAGGCAGATTCGAGCCCCTCTCCTTTCTTGCATAGAAGCATCTGAACTGGCCTTGGTGATCTCACTGCCTCCTTTGCCATCTGTCCAACTCACAGGACAGAGCTGCTGCTGGTTAAAATACATCACAGAGGGGAAAGCTGCCTCTGAAAATTAAGATGCCGTGTCTTTCAACCTACATTCTGAGAATTCTTGCCCCGTGTTTTGTCAACCCGTGTAGAGGTCCATCAGATGGTGCCTGCAAAGGGCACTGAAATTGAGAGGTAACTGACATCACCATAGATTTTGTAATTTGGCAGTAAAATTGCCTTCTGATGGTAGCTCCCTGCAAATGGCTCAGAACAGAAGGGGCAATGATTGTTATTTCATCTTTTAGAAATAATTTTGTTTCAGAAGGATAAAAGATTAAATGTGTGGAATGAGCGTATCTGTATGTGCATGTGTGAACATGTCAGTGACAATTTTTCCATGGAATGCTGATTTGGGGTATGGTATCATATATGCAAAATCATTAGCAAAACTAGCAGTGCAGACGAGGGCACTGATGTATTTGCCAAGTAAGTGACTCTAGATGAAGATTTCCTCCCAGGGGCGTAGTGTAAAAGGCGCTGCTCTTCTAAGTCTGTCAGTGATAGTCTTCCATGAGTGGGATGCTGAGAAAGGGACCTGGGTGTATTAGAATTGTCCTCCCAACTTCCTGGAGTTTGTGGCCTCTGAGCATATGGAACACGGAGAAGATCTGAAGGAGGGACCCTGTGATTAGGCACTAAGGAAAGGAGACTGCTGCATTGCAATCCCATGGGTCCCATTTAGAACAGTATCACGTGTAGTTAAGAGTTCAGACTCAAAGACAGGCAAACTTAGGTTCGAATCCTGACTTTGCCACTTACTAGCTATATAACCTGGGCTAGTTACTTAACCCTTCTAGGCCTTAGTTTGCTTAGCTAAATATTGGAGATGATAATAGTGTTCACTAACATGGTTATTGGGAGGCTTAAAAATTAAATGATGCACATAAAGTACTTTGCATCTAGTAAAAGTTAACCTTTACCATTGTTATGATTTTCTTCCATCCCTCCTCATTGTCGGGAAAAAGAGAGGAAATAAAAGAAAGCACTTGACTGGCTGGACCCAGGATCATGACCAAGGCCTCCCACAAGCTTTGCTGGTCTTCCTAGGAGGTGGAAGTTACATTTGGGGAGCTAGGAAGAGTTAGCCCTTATCCAGCGAATGTTACTAGGTACTGCATTATCTGGGCTGATGAATGGAAATTCCAAACATTGAGAAGGGGCTGGGAATGGTGGGATTTTAACCCCGATTCATTGGGGTTAAACTCAAGCTGGTGCCATACAAAAGTGCTCCTGGGGGTGTTCACAGGGTTTCCAGTTGCCCCTATTATCCCAACAACCTTTCCCTCGGCCCCTCTGGCTGGGATGAGATGTGCATTCCACACCCCCGCACACACGACTCCCCTTGGAGAAAGGAAGACCTGGATGATCTATGGGTGTTTTTCATCCTCAACTATCTGGGTGCAATCTCATGGTTACTGCACAGAATCCCTCAGAGACAGAATTAAGCCAAAGTTTTAAACACTTCAAATAAAATTACTTTCAGATTCTATTCTGAGGAAAGGCCTCTCAAAAGACCTTACTTCTTTTCTTTAAAAGAAACATTTGCATCTCTTGAAAGAGTTGGCTATTCATTATTTTTAAGTCATATTTTTACGGAAATTCCTCCCTCACAAAAATATAAAAGAAATTAAACTCAATTTTCGAGCTAGAAGGAACATAGGAGATCCTATAACCTAGTTGTTCTTTTAAAAATTAAAGCCACGACCCTTTTTTCCATTGAAATGTTATTGTGAAGCCAGAAATCTAAAACAGAACGAATTAGAGCTGTTTTGGTTGAAGTAGGGGGTAGGTTGGGTAGGGGTCCCGGATCTCCAAGTGGTTGGGTCTCCTGACCACCTGAGAAGCCCCTAAACCACTTGTTCAACATAGTTAAAGAACACAGTTTGAAAATCCCTGCTCGAGTATAGTTTCCCTGTTTTAGAGATGTGGAAATTGAGAGAAGTTTAGAAATTGAGAATTTTAGAGAAAGAACTAGACTTGACCAAAATCCTAAACTCGTCTCTGACACACAGTCCATTTTTCCATTTTTCTACTTGGCAGCACTAAAATGACCAGGCTTTTAAAATTTCCAGGCTCTTTACCCCCATCCCACCTGATCCCTGGATTCGGTGCTGTCATTTACAATAAAATAAGGGATAGGTGGAATTTGGAATCCAGATTGTCAGGGAACAAAAGCAACGGGCTTGATTCTCATCCCCGTTTTTTGCATCTTAAATGTCTTTCAGGGTGTTGGATATCACAGTGCCTTGCGTGGAATAGTTCATTTCCATGGGCTAGCATACAAAACTTAGATACATAAGATAATATTTTTTGGTTTCTACTGTCATTTTTCAAGTTAACGTGGCATGCTGCCATGACCGTAGTTCAGGCCATTATCATCTCAAGCCTGGACTACCGTGGCAGCCTTCTTAACTGACATCCCTGTCTGCCATTCATCTCCTACTCCCATCCCTCCCAGACACTGTTGCCAGAATAACCTTCTCAAAATACCTCTTTCATCATTTCACTCCTCCCCTTAATGGCTCCTCATTGCCGTATGGACCAATTCCAAACCTTCTGTCTGAAAATTAAAAGTCTCCAACATCTGGCCCCAAACCACCTCTTGAGCTCCTGACACTCTCCACTTGGCCCCTCTGTTCAGTCAAACTGGTTTAGGTCTGCCCCCAAGCCTGCCTTGGCCTTGTGCACTGATCACTTCTACCTTGATTCTGGTTATTTCCCTGCCTCCCATGCTTATCCCTGGTTCTCTACACCCATCCAGACTCCAACCATCTTCCAGATTAGGCCAGGAAATCACTAGTATACCATAAGCATTCACCAATTGTTAGCATTAATATTTTAATACTTCACTTGACTTTTAGTTTTATATTTTTACTAAATTCTTTTATTACTATTTAATTCTTTAAACAGCTTTATTGAGATATAATTTATATACTACAAAATTCAACTTAGCATAATGTCTTCAAGGTTTATCCATTTTGTAGCACATTATCAGAACATTCCTTCTTAGGGTGGAATAAAATATTCCATGATACAGATATACCACATTTCATTTATCCATTCACCAACTGAGGGATATTTGAGTTGTTTCCACTTTTGCCTATTAAGAATCATGTTGCTATGAACCTTAGCATACAAGTCTTTATATGGATGTATGTTTTCATTTCTCTTGGGTAAGATACCTAGGACTGAAATTGCTGGGTCATATGATAAATGTATGCTTAACTTTTTAAAAAAACATCAAAATTGCTTTCTAAAAGGGCTGTGCTATTTTACATTCCCACCAACAATACAGGAAGGCTCTAATTTTTCCACATCCTCACTTATAATAATAATACTTATTGTTGTCTGTCTTTTTGATTATGGAAATTTTAGTGAATATGAAGTGGTATTTCATTGTGGTTTTGATTTCTATGTTCCCTAACATACTATTTCAACAATGCATTTGGATTTCTTCCCATTATTTGATGACATCCCCTTGAGGTTAGGAACCATCTTGCACATTTTGTCCCGGTTTTGATTTCTATGTTCCCTAACATACTATTTCATTTTAACAATGCATTTGGATTTCTTCCCATTATTTGATGACATCCCCTTGAGGTTAGGAACCATCTTGCACATTTTGTCCCATAGCCTTTAGCGCCCCACCTCAAAAAAGTAAATGCATAAGAATTATCCGATACTTGACATTAGAGTATTATAATTTATTTGTAAAGGAAGGAGAAAGGAATTAGCATTAACTGAATGTCATTTCTATGTGTGAAATTTTAAAATATATTATCTCATTTAATTCCCAGCCTTGCAAAATAAGTATAAGAAGTGGTAACAGACTCAGAGAGTTTAAGTGACTTGCCAACTAGTGAAATATTGAGTTGGACTCTGTGACTCTCTAACTCTAAAGCCCAGGCCACAAAAGTAAAAATAGGGAGCCCATTGGGAGGGAGGGCCCCCACCAGCCAAAGCTGCGACCGTCCTTGGGACCACGGGCCAGTTGTTGCAACAAGTAACTTAAAGACAAAATGGAAAAACAAGGAGGTTTGTGCCTGAGATCATGTTGATGTGAAACCAGGGATGGCCACCCTGGGCCAGTTCCCTGAAACCTGGACCTCGAAGGCCACCTTTATTCAAACAAAGAAAAGATTTTTCCATTTGGAGGTCAACATGTTAGAGCCGTGTGGCTGACAGGGTCTTGGTGCTCCGGCCTGATGTCAGGGCTGAGCCTCCGAGGTGGGAGAGCCGAGTTCAGGACATTGGACCACCAGAGACCTCCCAGGCCCACATAATAGCAATTGGTGAGAGCTCTCCCAGAGATCTCCATCTAAACGCTAAGACCCAGCTCCACCCAATGGCCAGCAAGCTTCAGTGCTGGACACCCCATGCCAAACAACTAGCAAGACAGGAACACAATCCCACCCATTAGCAGAGAGGCAGACGTGGCCCTGCCCACCAGAAGGACAAGATCCAGCTCCACCCACCAGAACACAGGCACCAGTCCCGTCCACCAGGAAGCCTACATAAGCCACTGAACCAACCTCACCCACTGGGGGCAGACACCAAAACCAACGGGAAATATGAACATGCAGCCTGCAAAAAGGAGACCCCAAATTCAGTAAGTTAAACAAAATGAGAAGACAGAGAAATAAGCAGATGAAGGAGCAAGGTAAAAAACCGCCACACCAAACAAATGAAGAGGAAATAGGCAGTCTACCTGAAAAACAATTCAGAGTAATGATAGTAAAGATGATCCAAAATCTTGGAAATAGAATGGAGAAAATACAAGAAACGTTTAACAAGGACCTAGAAGAACTAAAGAGCAAACAAACAATGATGAACAACACAATAAATGAAATTTAAAATTCTCTGGAAGGAATCAATAGCAGAATAACTGAGGCAGAAGAACGGATAAGTGACCTGGAAGATAAAATAGTGGAAATACCTACTGCAGAGCAGAAAAAAGAATGAAAATTGAGGATAGTCTCAGAGACCTCTGGGACAACAATAAATGCACCAACATTTGAATTAAAGGGGTCCAAGAAGAGGAAGAGAAAAAGAAATCGTCTAAGAAAATATTTGAAGAGATTACAGTTGAATACTTCCCTAACATGAGAAAGGAAATAGCCAATCAAGTCCAGGAAGCACAGAGAGTCCCATACAGGATAAATCCAAGGAGAAACACGCCAAGACACATATTAGTTAAACTATCAAAAATTAAATACAAAGAAAAAATATTAAAAGCAGCAAGGGAAAAGCAACAAATAACATACAAGGGAATCCCCATAAGGTTAACAGCTGATCTTTCAGCAGAAACTCTGCAAGCCAGAAGGGAGTGGCAGGACGTATTTCAAGTGATGAAAGGGAAAAACCTACAACCAAGATTACTCTACCCAGCAAGAATCTCATAAGGATTCAACAGAGAAATTAAAACCTTTACAAACAAGCAAAAGTTAAGATAATTCAGACCACCAAACCAGCTTTACAACAAATGCTAAAGGAACTTCTCTAGGCAGGAAACGCAAGACAAGGAATAAACCTACAAAAACAAACCCAAAACAATTAAGAAAATGGTAGTAGGAACATACATATGAATAATTACCTTAAATGTAAATGGAGGGGCTTCCCTGGTGGCGCAGTGGTTGCGCGTCCGCCTGCCGATGCAGGGGAACCGGGTTTGCGCCCCGGTCTGGGAGGATCCCACATGCCGCGGAGCGGCTGGGCCCGTGAGCACACATATCAATAATTACCTTAAATGTAAATGGATTAAATGCTCCATCCAAAAGATATAAACTGGCTGAATGGATACAAAAACAAGACCCATCTATATGCTGTCTACAAGAGACCCACTTCAGACCTAGGGACACATACAGATTGAAAGTGGGGGGTTGGAAAAAGATATTCCATGCAAATGGAAAGCAAAAGAAAGCTGGAGTAGCAATTCTCATATCAGACAAAATAGACTTTAAAATAGAGACTATTATAAGAGAAAAGGAAGGACATGACATAATGATCAAGGGATCAATCCAAGAAGAATATATAACAATTGTAAATATTTATGCACCCAACACAGGAAGACACAATACATAAGGCAAATGCTAACAGCCATAAAAGGGAAAATCAACAGTAACACAATCATAGTAGGGAATTTAACACCCCACTTTCACCAATGGACAGATCATCCAAAATGAAAATAAATAAAGAAACACAGCTTTAATCAACAGTTAAACAAGATGGACTTAATTGATATTTATAGGACATTCCATCCAAAAACAACAGAATACACTTTCTTCTCAAGTGCGCATGGAACATTCTCCAGGAGAGATCATATCTTGGTTCACAAATCAAGCCTCAGTAAATTTAAGAAAATTGAAATCATATCAAGTATCTTTTTGACCAGAATGCTGTGAGACTAGATATCAATTACAGGGAAAAAAAACTATAAAAAATACAAACACATGGAGGCTAAACAATGTGCTACTAAATAACCAAGAGATCACTGAAGAAATCAGAGGAAATCAAAAAATACATAGAAGGGGCTTCCCTGGTGGCGCAGTGGTTGCGCATCCGCCTGCCGATGCAGGGGAACCGGGTTCGCGCCCCGGTCTGGGAGGATCCCGCATGCCGCGGAGCGGCTGGGCCTGCGCGTCCGGAGCCTGTGCTCCGCAACGGGAGAGGCCACAACAGAGGGAGGCCCGCGTGCCACAAAAAAAAAAAAAAAAAAAAATACATAGAAACAAATGACAATGAAAACACGACGACCCAAAACCAGTGGGATGCAGCAAAAGCAGTTCTAAGAGGGAAGTCTATAGCAATACAATCCTACCTCAAGAAACAAGAAAAATTTCAAATAAACAACCTAACCTTACACCTAAAGCAATTAGAGAAAGAAGAACAAAAAACCCCAAAGTTAGCAGAAGGAAAGAAATCATAAAGATCAGATCAGAAAGAAATGAAAAAGAAATGAAGGAAACAGTAGCAAAGATCAATAAAACTAAAATCTGTTTCTTTGAAAAGATAAACAAAATTGATAAACCATTAGCCAGACTCATCAAGAGAAAAACAAAAGGGAGAAGACAGAAATCAACAGAGTTAGAAATGAAAAAGGAAAAGTAACAACTGACACTGCAGAAATACAAAGGATCATGAGACATTACTACAAGCAGCTATATGCCAATAAAATGGACAACCTGGAAGAAATGGACAAATTCTTAGAGAAGCACAACCTTCTGAGACTGAACCAGGAAGAAATAGAAAATATAAACAGACCAATCACAAGCACTGAAATTGAAACTGTGATTAAAAATCTTCCAACAAACAAAAGCCCAGGACCAGATGGCCTCACAGGCGAATTCTATCAAACATTTAGAGAAAAGCTAACACCTATCCTTCTCAAACTCTTCCAAAACATAGCAGAGG
>NC_041222.1:60923193-60937840 GCF_002837175.3 Physeter macrocephalus
GCACTGAAATTGAAACTGTGATTAAAAATCTTCCAACAAACAAGAGCCCAGGACCAGATGGCTTCACAGGCAAATTCTATCAAACATTTAGAGAAGAGCTAACACCTATCCTTCTCAAACTCTTCCAAAATACAGCAGAGGGAGGAACACTCCCAAACTCATTCTACAAGGCCACCATCACCCTGAAACCAAAACCAGACAAAGATGTCAGAAAGAAAGAAAACTACAGGCCAATATCACTGATGAACATAGATGCAAAAATCCTCAACAAAATACTAGCACACAGAATCCAACAGCACATTAAAAGAATCATACACCATGATCAAGTTGGGTTTATCCCAAGAATGCAAGGATTCTTCAATATATGCAAATCAATCAGTGTGATACACCATATTAATATATTGAAGGATAAAAACCATATGATAATCTCAATAGATTCAGAAAAAGCTTTCCACAAAATTCAATACCCATTTATAATAAAAACTCTCCAGAAAGTATGCATAGAGGGAAACTACCTCAATATAATAAAGGGCAATATATGACAAACCCACGGCCAACATCGTTCTCAATGGTGAAAAACTGAAACTTCCTCTAAGATCAGGAACAAGACAAGGTTGCCCACAATCACCACTATTATTCAACACAGTTTTGGGAGATTTAGCCACAGCAGAGAAGAAAAAGAAATAAAGGGAATCCAAATCGGAAAAGAAGAAGTGAAACTGTCACTGTTTGCAGATGACATGATACTATACATAGAGAATCCTAAAGATGCTACCAGAAAACTACTAGAGCTAATCAATGAATTTGGTAAAGTAGCAGGATACTACAGTAATCAAGACAGTATGGTACTGGCACAAAAACAGAAATATAGATCAATGGAACAGGATAGAAAGCCCAGAGATAAACCCACGCACATAAGGTCACCTTATCTTTGATAAAGGAGGCAAGAATAAACAATGGAGGAAAAGACAGCCTCTTCAGTAAGTGGTGCTGGGAAAACCTGACAGCTACATGTAAAAGAATGAAGTTAGAACACTTCCTAACACCATACATGAAAATAAACTCAAAATGGATTAAAGACCTAAATGTAAGGCCAGACACTATAAAACTCTTAGAGGAAAACATAGGCAGAACACTCTTTGACATAAATCACAGCAAGATCCTTTTTGACCCACCTCCTAGAGAAATGGAAATTAAAAGAAAAATAAGCAAATGAGCCCTAAACTTAAAAGCTTTTGCACAGCAAAGGAAACCATAAACAAGATGAAAGGAAGACCCTCAGAATGGGAGAAAATATTTGCAAATGAAGCAACTGACAAAGGATTAATCTCCACAATATACTAGCAGCTCATGCAGCTCGATATCAAAAAAACAACCCAATCCAAAAATGGGTCAAAGACCTAAATAGACATTTTTCCAAAGAAGATATACAGATTGCCAACAAACATATGAAAGGATGTTCAACGTCACTAATCATTAGAGAAATGCAAATCAAAACTACAATGAGGTATCTATCACCTCACACCAGTTAGAATGGGCATCATCAGAAAATCTACAAACAACAAATGCTGAAAAGGATGTGGAGAAAAGGGAACCCTCTTGCACTGTTGGTGGGAATGTAAATTGATACAGCCACTATGGAGAACAGTATCGAGGTTCCTTAAAAAACTAAAAATAGAACTAACACATGCCCCAGCAATCCCACTACTGGGCATATAACCTGAGAAAATCATAATTCAAAATGAGACATGTACCGCAATGTTCATTGAAGCACTGTTTACAATAGCCAGGACATGGAAGCAACCTAAGTGTCCATCGACAGATGAATGGATAAAGAAGATGTGGTGCATATATATAGTGGAATATATTGTATATTCCTAGGGGCATATACAATATGTATATGAACCTAGGGTCAAGACAGGAATAAAGACGCAGACGTAGAAAATGGGCTTAAAGACACGGGGAGGGAGAAGGGTAAGCTGGGACAAAGTGAGAGAGTAGTATTGACATATATACACTACCAAATGTAAAATAGATAGCTAGTGGGAAGCAGCCACATAGCAGAGGGAGATCAGCCTGGTGCTTTGTGACCACCTAGTGGGTGGCATACGCAAGTGGGAGGGGATGGGGTATATATGTATACATATAGCTGATTCACTTTGTTATACAGCAGAAACTAACACAGCATTGTGATGCAATTATACTCCAATAAAGATGTTAGAAAAAAAAAAGTAAAAACAGGTGAAAGGTCCACAGGAGACCTGAGACTAGAAAATCTTAAGAGTAGAATATGCCTACAGTATGGATGTGTCTTCCCACATTGTTACATAATTAATATTTCTCTGTCTCTCTTAGTTGCTATTGCTTTTCCAAGCAACTTCTTCCTTATTTTGGTGAGTTTCAGAGCCCACACAAACCCATTAGCTTTTAGTTAGCTGAATTTACATGCTTGGGCCCTTCTTTCCCCACCAGTGTTCCACGAGCTGCGGGGAGGGCACCCAGACGCGAAGTGCCATTTGCCGGAAGGTGCTGAAAACAGGTGTCTCAGCTACTGTCAATTCCTCCCTGTGTCCGCCCCTGCCGTTCTCTTCATCCATCAGGCCCTGTATGCTGGCCACCTGTGCAAGTGAGTATGTCAGAGCTCTGGGGATGGGGAGACGGCAAGAGCAGTAGCTTTCCCTGAACCCAAGACAAGCGGCAGATAGGCAGTAAAGCCCTCTGAGGGCATTAGGCTTGTGAGCTCAGCTGGAGATGGGAAAGGAATCTTAATTACACATGGCCAGGCAGGATGCTCTTCTCTGCTGGAAAAACAGTTTGCAGGAGGTAGAGCAAAGTTCACTTGCTGGCATATGGAGATCTGGAAGCTGGAGTCAGCATGTTACTAATGAAGCCTAATGTTACTCACTCCAGTGTTTTAAACTAAACAGATTTGTTTAATATTAATCCCTAGAGGTGTAACACTTCTAGGGTCTCCTCCCCATGTATACGGGGACCCTGGTGCTCTGCAGGACCCAAAAGGGATCCATTCTCCTTCTCTTTGTCCTCTGCCTCTTTTTATGATGCTAATTTCTTTTTCTTTCTTTCTTTCTTTTTGAAGTCCTTTTAATGAGAGGAACTGTCTTTCCCCTGGAATCGCCCTCCGTCTAGAACCCTGCATCTCAGCTTCTAGGGGCAGAAAACGCCAGCAGCATGATAGCAGGTTGCCCCACTGCACCTTATTAGCTCTCCCATGTTTCATTGTGGCAGCAGCTTGATGGTCCGCAGCTGGTAGCCATTTACTCCCGTAAAACAGAAGGTGGTAAATGAAGGCCCTGCCCAAAGCAAACTGAAGTGTTTTCTTTCCCTCTTCTCTCTTTTGTCCCCGTCTCTCTTGTCTTTGCCCTCTCCTTTTCACTGTCTCTTGTCGCTGCACCTCACTGTCCCTTTTCTCTGCTCTCCGCTTCTCTCTCTCCGCTCTCCGCTTCTCTTTCTCCATCCATCTGCCTTCCCTTTCATTGCTTTCATTCCAGGGCCCGGGTGGCCATCCACAAAGCACAGTCCTCACATCGCGGCAGCAAGGAAGGTATACATCCAGACCCGCCGGCAGAGGAAGCTGCACTTCATCGTGGGGGGATTCGCCTACCTGCTCCCCAAGACCGCAGTGGTGGTACGCTGTCCCACGCGGCGCTTCCGCAAGCCCCTCATCACCTGGGAGAAAGACGGCCAGCACCTCATCAGCTCCGCCCACGTCACCGTGGCCCCATTTGGATACCTAAAGATCCACCGCCTCAAGCCCTCTGATGCGGGCATCTACACCTGCTCGGCCGGACCAGCCCGGGAGCAGTTTGTGATTAAGCTCATCGGAGGCAACCGGAAGCTGGTGGCCCGGCCCTTGAGCCTGAGGGGCGAGGAAGAGGCCCTCGCGGTGAGGAAGGCCAGCCCGAAGGAGGCCCTGCAGACCCACAAACACCAGAACGGGATCTTCTCCAACGGCAGCAAGGCCGAGAAGCGGGGCCTCCCTGCTGATGCCGGGAGCCGCTATGACGACCTGGTCTCTCGGTTGCTGGAGCAGGGGGGCTGGCCAGGAGAGCTGCTCGCCTCCTGGGAGGTCCAGGACTCCACAGAAAGGAACACATCCTCAGAAGAGGACCAGAACGCCGAGCAGGCCCTTCTGCACCTGCCTTTCACCATGGTGGCCGAGCCGCAGCGCCTGGACGACATCCTCCGGAACCTCTCCCAGCAACCCGAGGAGCTCCGCGACGTCTACAGCAAGCACCTAGTGGCCCAGCTGGCCCAGGAGATCTTCCGCAGCCGCCAGGACGCGCACCAGGACGCGCTCCTCAAGCCATCCGAGCGCGGGATTCCCCCAGTGGCCGTCCCTCCTCATAAACACGTGTCTGGCTTCAGCAGCTCCCTCCGGACCTCGGCCACTGGGGAGGGCGGGGGCAGCTCTCGCCGGCCACACCGTAAGCCCATCATCTTGCGCAAAATCTCGGCCGCCCAGCAGCTCTCAGCCTCCGAGGTGGTCACCCACCTCGGGCAGACTGTGGCCCTGGCCAGCGGGACACTGAGTGTGCTTCTGCACTGCGAGGCCATAGGCAACCCAAGGCCTACCATCAGCTGGGCCAGGAACGGAGAAGAGGTACAGTTCAGCGACAGGTGAGCTTTGCAGCTACCGGGTCTGGGAAGGAGGGGCAAGGGGCCACACTGTGTGGGAGACACCCTATTCGTTCTTCCTTTAAGGTGTTTCCAAGGGTCGGGCTTAGAGCACTGGGCCTCAGGGATTGCTCCCATCCTGGGTTTCAGCCCTCCCTTGGTACTGATAGACTGTTGAAGCAAAGGCAAGGTATTTAATTTCTCTAAACTGTATGTTCTCATCTTTATAAGGTAATAGTAAGAATGCCTACCAACCCCAATCCCCGTAGGATCCCAAAGATTAATGAGATACTCTCTGGATAGCTTTGAACTGTTGGCAGAAAAATATCATTCCAGTCCAAGGCATTGTTACATTACCATTTTGTGAGATGAACCGCTGAAAATCTTGTACACCGGGATCCTGTCTCTGTGTGTGTGTGGGCCCCCAGGGCTGGGGAGAGAGTGCAGCCAGCACCTACTCCCCGTGGGTGAGCCCATCCTCTGTCTGGGCTGGACAAGGCTGTTTGTTCCAGAAAGCTTTTATTGCCAGTCGGACCTGTGATTAATTATCCTAATATCTCTTGGTGTCTCTGTTTTGATGTGTCTTTACTGGGATGACAGCATATATTACTTACTGGTTTCCTTGGGCCATGGCCATTCATAATGTAAAATCAATAGTGATAGAAGAGGTAATAAAAATAACAATATTTTTAATACTACCTGTGTGCCGAGCAGCATGCCATGCTTCCTATGGACATCCTCTTTAATCTTTATAGTGGCCCGGACAACAAAGACAGTTGGCATTGATTGAGCAGTGACTGTCCTCCAGGCAAGTGTAAACTCTTTATGTGCTTTATCTTACTGACTTCTAACAGTAGCCCTAAGAAGTAGGTATAATTTTTATCCACACTTTACAGAAGAGGAAACCAGTCTAGCAACTTGCTAAAGATCACATTTATTAGGTGGCAGAGCCAAAATATGTGACAAAAATAAGATGGGCAGCAAATAGAAGAATCATAGTCCATGGATGAGGGAGGAACCTTTAAGGTCCTCTGGCCCAAAGTCCTCATTTTAATTTTTTATCTTCTCTGAATCCATGGAGCATGCTCTTTTCATTAAATCTACTTTGAAATACTATTGTTCAGCTAATCCTCTTCACTGGCTCTCTAGCTTTGAGCGAGGAAGGAAAGATGGCAGGATTTATTGTGCCAGACAGGGTGCCAGGTTTATTTGTATGTTACTGCATTTGTTCTTCTGACAGTCCACAAGATTGACGTTACCCTCCAGTTTCACACAGAAAATTGAGGTTCAGCAGCTCACCCAAGGTCACACTTTAGTAAGGACCAGACTGAGGACTCAACATCAAGTTTATTTGATTCCAAAGAGTAGTTCTGTCTACTCTTCCGAGACTTGATGAACAAACATGACTTTGTCCATCCTGCCCACTTCTTTTGTGCTCTTGAAATGTCAATAATATTGCCTCTCAGCCTGAGCACTTACAGATCAAATAGCTTTAATAACAATACTAAGTATTTTTTCTTTGACACTGTGCTCAGTGCTTTAAAGATAATATTATCTTGTTTAATCTTTAAAAAAAAAAAAAAAACCATACGGGGTAAGTACTGTTATTGTTACCACATCAGTAATTAAAAAGCTGAGGCACCCACACAGAAGCACTGGAGACAAGGATTGAATGCACTATGTTTTGAGAGCCTATGGTGGTAACCTCTCCTCTTGTTTGCTTCTGGGTCCTCCCCAGCTTACACTTTCCTTGATCAGCTTAACTGCTATGATCCCTGCAGTTCTTTCCAGAAATCTTTGTAAGGAATTTGTGGGTCGGGCCAAAGTTGCAGTAAATCCCCTTGAGGCCACTGGGGAGAGAGACACCTCCAGCATCAGACCCCCAGGATGATGGGTGCTGATTGAAAGTGGTACCCTGGTGCTCAGGTGCGTGCTGCACTGGAACTCACCTCTGTGACTGTACCTGTCACACCTGTTGTGCCCAAATCATGCCATGCCTTCCACCAGCCAGTCGGTTTCTCAAGTGTAGATACTGTTGCATTCATACCCCCTGGCCTATTGCCCGAGATTGGTGTTATTGAGATCAAAGGGGGTAGCAGTTGGCTGTGTGAGGGAAAAGATGGGAATTAACATTTCTTGACTAACTCCAGATATTGTACCCCCATGCTAGCAACTTCCATAGCCATCATCTCTGTTAATGTCCACTGTAAGGTGTAACATATGAACTGATATCCCTATTTCAGAGATGAGGAAACTGAGGGTCACCATAATTAAGGAAGTTGGCCAATGTTAAGTAGCTAGTAAAAGGCAGAACCAAGAGAGTGGATTCAAACCCAGTTCTGCCAACTCAAGCTCATGCTCTTTTGAGTGATTAAGTTCATGTTTGCATGTATCTCCTATACTTCACCAGGGATACCAAGTTATCTCAAGATCCCTGCTGTTTTCTACCAGCTTCTTCCAGGATCCCTTCCTTTGCATAGTGACTATTTCCTCCTAAAAGCTGTACAGCAAGACAGGCCATTGGGGATGGGGGAGGGGGTGATTAGGACTCTTCTCTGCCTGGAACCGCAGGGAGAATATTGAGGTCATGGCTTACTCAAGGGTCCTGACAACTTCCTTGAGTGCTGGAGATTCTGAAATCCAAGGATCAGGGCCCATCCGGGTCACTGGTGACTACAGGAAAGATGTGGAGGGAGTTAGATGAGGATTGAGGGCTTCGGGCTGGTCTTGCCCTTTACTTTCCATGGCCTTAATCCTTTCGTTTTAAAAATGAGGGGGGTTGTAGCAGATCATCTCTGATCTACACCCTTCACTCATTTGTAGAAGGCCACAGAAGGTTAAAACCCATATGTTGGTGGAGAGTGGGGAGAGCCTTGAGCACAGTAACTTCAAAATTTGTCGTACGTTGTTTCCAAATGGCCCACAAAACAGGGATTCATCAATCACGTGAGTCTGAGACATGCTCGCTTAAAGCTAAACAGAGGTATTTACTGCTGGACTTTACTTCTATTTTTTAATATAGTATTTGATTTTTTTTTATTATAAAAGTAATGAAGAGTCTATAAAACAATTCAAATAATACCTGCATATGTACAGTAAAAGTGCAAGTCTCCTTCATGTCCTCAATCCTATTCCCCAGAGGCTGGTAGTCTTAATAATACGGTATACATCCTTTTGGAATTTTTATATATTTTACTGTATTATATATAAAACACATACACACATAGGATTTGTGTTTTTAATGGGAAATTACTCATGGTTAGAAGTTTGACTTGATTTTTATTCAACAACATGTCTAGGAAACATTTCAGAGTAGTATGTAGGGGTCTGTATCACCTTTTTCAACAGCTGATTACTATTCTTGAATGTATTTAATTAACCCCCAGGTGAAAATGATTTTGGTTTTTCCATGTTTTAACTCGTTTAAGCAGTCCAACATGTGTTGTGACTTTCCAAGTGGATGATATAGCATTCAGTGTTTTCCAAGTACTTCTTTGATCAGTGAACAATTTTTTGGCCTAGTAATCTCAAGGATATCGATAATTCTTGAAATACTGCTTAGAAATACGACTTTTGCCTTTTAATTTTCACCTTAATGGGCATTGAGAGTCTAATGGCTTTAAGATGAAGAAGTTTCAACAGAATCTTGCTAAAAAAAGAAACGCAGCAGCCAGGTGCTAAAGATATGAAAAGTTGTAGGCCTAGGACAGCAGAGGGCAAATCCTAGGTCTTGAGTCACCAGGACATTGGTGAGAGTGCTAGTGGAGGGTAGCATTCAGAAGGAAAGCACATGGGGGCCATGAGCAAACAGTATTACAATTCTTGCCACTCTCAAGACTTTTTTCCAGATCTAGCCTCAACAGAGCTTTTTAAAGCAAGTTAATGGCACGTGGTAGGGAAAAATAAGAGATTTCTGTTACTGATCCTTGACATCATAATTTTTCCATTTTACTTAGCTAGCCAGTAAGGAGTATGGCTGGAGCTTACTTTTCTATGCAGTTGTCCAAGTGGAGTTTCAGAAAATAAAATGGATGCATCTGTACAGAGCACACAGAAGGCACAGAACTGCCATTGGGACTGCTCTGCTATGGTTGTTGGTGACCTCTTTTGTGTTGGGTTTCATTGCTTGTCATCCTTAGTGTGTCTGGTAGGGGTTCTGAAATGCTTATTAATTTTCAAACAGAGAAGTGCTGAAATGCCCGGTGTTATAGTTCAGTTAGTCTGTTTTTGTTTAGTGCCCAAATCCATCTTTCTGAAAGAGTCTGCAAGCTTCAGCTGGCTATTGGTCTGTAGGACTTTGCAGATATATTAAAGTATACTGTAAATAGCCTGAGCCAGCAAGATAGGTCAAGGTAGAAAGAAAGTGACTGAAGTCTATTACTTCTTGGCTTTTAAATATGCCAAAGCTTGATTTGAAAGAAATTGGTTTTCAGAAAGACTCGCTAACAATTCAGATAGAACTGCATCTCATCAGATATATAACTTACTAGTTAAAATGAATTCACATCATTCTTAGAAGAACATATCAACTTCTTAAGCAATCATTTACAGGAGGTCCCTAAGTGTATTATGACAGACTGGTTCTTCTTAATCCCTACTTCTTCCTTTATTTCACAAACTTTCCCATGCTTACTCTGAGCCAGACCCTATGTTAGATATGAAGGATGGAGGAAAAGGAGACTCATTTCCTGTCAATGCAACTCAAAGTCTAGTTTGGAATCCAGAGAAGTAAATGCAGTGTTTAAATGCTAAGAGAGGGGTATGCATATTTATTCATGCCATAAATATTTATTAATCTACCTATCATATGCCAGATATACACCTACTTGCTAGGATATTGTGATGAATGAAACAGAAGTCCGAGTTCTCTTGCACTTTACGTACATTTAGATATCTGCTGAACTGGCACACATCAGAAAGATCTTTCCTGATCATTCTAGCTAAAGGAGCACTCTGCATCTTTCTCTAACCCTTCAACTCTATTTTATTCACAGAATTTTATCGTCATCTGACATATTATATATTTATGTGTCGATTGCCTGTCCATTAGGGTAGAGGCTTTCTTTACTGCTGTGTCCCTAGTGCTGGAAAGAGTAGCTGGCACTAAACAGGTACTAAATAAACAGTGAATGAATTAATTAGTGAGTGTGGAGTGAGACAGTAAACACAGAAAAGGACACAAAAATATCAGATGGTGATAAGTGCTGGGCAGAAAATGAAACAGAGCTTTGATAAGCAATGATCTGGTGACCACATTAGATGGGTACTCTGAGGAGGTGACCTGGAAGCCAAAAGCTGAATGATGACCAGTGTCCAGCAATATGACATCAGAAGGAAGAGCATTCCTGGGCAAGGGAAAAACGGTGCAAAACACCTAAAGTGAAAATGAGTTTATTGTGTTGAAAGAACCCAAAAGAAGCTCATTTGGCTGGAGTGTGGCAGGCTGAAGGTAGAGGTGATATGGGATGAGGCCATGGGGGCAACCAGAGACCAGGATGAGGAGTTGAGGTTTTAGTCTGAGCACCACAGGGAGATTTTGGAGGGTATTAATCAGGAATGTAAAATGATCTAATTTCCATTTTTATAGACGCACACTGGCTACTTTGTGGTGAGTGTATTTCAGAAGAGCATGAGAAGAAGCTGGGGGGCTATAAGGGGCCCTTTGCAATCATCCCTTCAACTCCCCAAGTATCTGTTGGGCATTAGGTACAGTGATGGGTGCCAGAAAGTAAGATCATGAATAAGGAAAGGTCCCTGCTCTTCAGAAACTAAGATACACTGAAAGGCTAATAGAGGACACAGTAACTTGAGCCTCAAGTTTTTTTAAAACTCCAATGATCACAATACTTCTCTTAAAACTTCTAAACTTTAAAAGGGGGATACGGGATTCCCTGGTGGCACAGTGGTTAAGAATCCACCTGCCAATGCAGGGAACACAGGTTCGAGCCCTAGTCTGGGAAGATCCCACATGCCACGGAGCAACTAAGCCCATGCACCACAACTACTGAGCCTGCGCTCTAGAGCCTGCGAGCCACAACTACTGAAACCCGCATGCCTAGAGCTGGTGCTCTGTAACAAGAAAAGCCACCACAATGAGAAGATGGTGAACCACGATGAAGAGTAGCCCCCGCTCACCGCAGCTAGAGAAAGCCCGCACGCAGTAACGAAGACCCAACGAAGCCAGAAATAAATAAATTAAAAATAATAATAATAATAAAAAATAAAAAGGGGATAGAGGAGGGGTTCCCAAATTCAGTGAGCATAATAATTGCCAGGAACTTGTTAGAAATGGAGACACCCACATCCTACCCTACCCCAGAAACTCTTTCTACAGTAGGGTCCCATCATTTGCATTTTTTTGCACTAAATCCAAACTCAACTTTATTTTTTCGTTGTTGTTTTTTTATTTTTTTTTTATATTGGAGTATAGTTGATTAACAATGTTGTGTTAGTTTCAGGTGTACCACAAAGTGATTCAGTTATACCTATACATGTATCTACTCTTTTTCACGTTCTTTTCCCATTTAGGTTATTACAGACTATTGAACAGAGTTCCCTGTGCTATACAGTAGCTCCTTGTTGGTTATCTGTTTTAAATATATCAGTGTGTTTATGTCAATCCCAAACTCCCAATCTATCCCTACCCCCCACCCTTCCCCCCTGGTAATCGTAAGTTCGTTCTCTAAGTCTATGAGACTGTTTCTGTTTTGTAAATAAGTTCCTTTGTATCTTTTTTTTTACATTCTGCATATAAGCGATATCATATATTTCTTTCTCTGAGTTACTTCACTTAGTACGATAATCTCCAGGTCCATCCATGTTGCTGCAATGGCATTATTTTGTTCTTTTTAATGGCTGAGTAATATCCCATTGTATATATGCACCACATCTTCTTTCTGTCATTTGCATTTTAACAAGCACTACAGGTGGTTCTGAGATCGGTGGTTCAAGGACCACCTTTTAGAAGAGCTGAGAGAGAAAAATGGGGGAAGGTTAACCTCAGAGTCGAATTAGGCACTTGCTATTTGTTCTGTTAAAAGATGTGGTAGAGACAGACAGAATTCCATGCCTAAATGACACTTAGGAATTCCAAGCACTCTCCCATCCGCCTGCCTCCTTCCCAGATTCCCACCAACCCACATCCCTGCACATGGGTTAGATTTAGTTCACCCTGAGCCTGGGATTTGAGAGAGACCACGAAGTGGAGGGAGCAGACATGGTGGAAGCTAACAGACTCCAAATCTGCCAATTTTCTGGAAAAATTCTGGATGGCTAGAGGTTGAGATAACTAAGTGTGGCTACCTTGTTCAGCCAGAGAACAAAGAAGCAGGACTGGACTTTGCAGCATAGCCATCGGGGGTGAGTTAGAAAGTGCTTTTCAGGGCTGTGTGCCAGTTGCTTGAGAAAACAAGAGAACTCTGCCTTGTTTTCCCTTTGCTTTCATTGCTGAGTCCATCTAGTTCGTGTGGATCTGTAATTGACTGGTTCCACCATATTGCTGCCTGCAAAGCCATCAGAAGACAAGTATTCTAGACTCACTCCACGGTCCTAGTGCAATACTGGCACCTGAGTGGTTTGAAAACATTACTCTTATAGCCCTCTACTGCTAATTTATAACCTAGAAATATTTCACGTATAGAAGGCTACTTTAGGAACCCCCTCCACGGTTGTTAATTATGAGTTTTTTCAATCCTGCCTAATATTTCCACTCAGTTCATTATGCAGTTGCTTCTATTTGCCCACCTCACATTCTAAGACCGCATGTAACATATAACATACACTCCTCTTGGGTAAAGCCCCCTCCCCACGCCCCCCTCAAAAAGTTATTTCTTGTTTGTTCAAAAAGAAGAAAATTGTCTCTCAAAACATGCCTTATCTAATCTCAGCTCTCAGCAACATTCTACACAGGCTGAGCCCTTCTTCCGAAAAACACTTTCTTGCTGCTTTAGAAACCACACACACTTGGCTTGCTTCTTACTTCTCTGGTTATTCTTTCTCAGCATCTCTGTGGATTCCTCTTCCTCTACCCACCTCTTGGCTAACCCCCTTAGGAGCCTCACTCTGTATACACCAGCGATCCCGTGGCTCCAGGACTCCTCTGTATGCTGATGATTCTCCTGTATCTAGCACAGAGCACATCTCTCTTCTGACTCAGATGTACAGTTGTCTACTAGGCATCCTAACCCAGATGCCCCACAAAAAGGTCAACTCAGTATCTCTAAAACTAAACTCCTGAATCCTTATCTCAGTAAAGAGTACCCCCATCCGTCCAACTTTCCAAGCCAAAATACAGGCATACCTTGGAGATATCGTGGGTTCAGTTCCAGAACACCATGATAAAGCAGGTATTACAATAAAGCAAGTCAATTTTTTTTTGGTTTCCCAGTACATATAAAAGCTGTGTTTACTCTGTACTGTAGACTGTTAAGTATGTGATAGCACTGTGTCTTAAAAACCAATCTATATACCTTAATCTAAAAATACTTTCTTGCTAAAAATGCTAACCATCATTTGAGGCTTCAGCAAGTCACAGTAGTAACATCAAAGATCACTGATCATATATCACCATAACAAATATAAGAATGAGGAAAAAGTTTGAAACATTGCAAAAATTGCCAAAATGTGACAGAGAGACACGAAGTAAGCAAATGCTATTGGAAAAATGGCGCCAATAGAATTGCTCCACGTGGGGTGGCCGCAAATCTTCAGTTTATAAAAAAATGTAGTATCTGCGAAGCACAAGAAAGCGAAGCACGATAAAATGAGGTCTGCCTGTATTTCTAGATTGTTCTCGCTCTTCAGTGGCTCTTTCACCCTCCACTGGTCTCTGTTCTCACTGCCTGTACTTGGTTTACCTTTGTCAGCTCTGCATGATTACAGCAGCCTCCTAACCCTATATTTGCCTTCTCGAGACCAGAGGTTTGGCAAATTACAGCCAGTGGCTTTACATTTTTTTAAAGGGCTTATTACTAAGAATGGCTTTTAAAGGATTATTAAAAGAGCCATTGAAATTGATCCCAGAGCTCTTTGATTAACTTGATCACACTTAATAACTGGTGGAGCTGGGGTCTGAGCCCAGGTTATTTAAAGAGTTATTAAATGAATGGCTTTTGCAGTTTTTTTTTATAATGAACCTAAACTTTATTTATTTTTTTTAATTAGTCATCCATTTTATACACATCAGTGTATACATGTCAATCCCAATCGCCCAATTCATCACACCACCACCAACAACCCACTGCGGCTTTCCCCCCTTGGTGTCCATAGATTTCTTCTCTACATCTGTGTCTCAATTTCTGCCCTGCAAACCGGTTCATCTGGACCATTTTTCTAGGTTCCACATATATGCATTAATATACAATATTTGTTTTTGCCCTTCTCACTTACTTCACGCTGTATGACAATCTCTAGATCCATCCACGTTTGTACAAATGACCCAATTTCATTCCTTTTTATGCCTGAGTAATATTCCATTGTATATATGTACCACATCTTCTTTATCCATTCGTCTGTCAGTGGGCATTTAGGTTGCTTCCATGACCTGGCTATTGTAAATAGTGCTGCAATGAACATTGGTTTGCATGCGTCTTTTTGAATTATGGTTTTCTCTGGGTATATGCCCAGTAGTGGGATTGCTGTGTCATATGGTAATTCTATTTTTGTTTTTTAAGAATGTCCATACTGTTCTCCATAGTGGCTGTATCAATTTACATTCCCACCAACAGTGCAGTAGGGTTCCCTTTTCTCCACACCCTCTTCAGCATTTATTGTTTGTAGATTTTCTGATGATGCCCATTCTAACTGGTGTGAGGTGATACCTCATTGTGGGTTTGATTTGCGTTTCTCTAATAATTAGTGCTGTTGAGCAGCTTTTCATGTGCTTCTTAGCCATTGGTATGTCTTCCTTGGAGAAATGTCTATTTAGGTCTTCTGCCCATTTTTGGATTGGGTTGTTTGTTTTTTTAATATTGAGCTGCATGAGCTGTTTATATATTTTGGATATTAATCCTTT
>NC_041222.1:60938994-60939779 GCF_002837175.3 Physeter macrocephalus
TTTGTCTGGTTTTGGTATCAGGGTGATGGTGACCTCATAGAATGAGTTTGGGAGTGTTCCTTTCTCTGCAAATTTTTGGGAAGAATTTGAGAAGGATGGGTGTTAGCTCGTCTCTTAATGTTTGATAGAATTCACCTGTGAAGCCATCTGGTCCTGGACTTTTGTTTGTTGGAAGACTTTTAATCACAGTTTCAATTTCATTCCTTGTGATTGGTCTGTTCATATTTTCTATTTCTTCCTGGTTCTGTCTTGGAAGGTTATCCCTGTCTAAGAATTTGTCCATTTCTTCCAGGTTGTCCATTTTATTGGCATAGAGTTGCTTGTAGTAGTCTCTTAGGATGCTTTGTATTTCTGCACTGTCTGTTGTAACTTCTCCTTTTTCATTTCTTATTTTATTGATTTGAGTCCTCTCCGTCTCTTTCTTGATGAGTCTTGCTAATGGTTTATTAATTTTGTTTATCTTCTCAAAGAACCAGCCTTTAGTTTTATTGATCTTTGCTATTGTTTTCTTTTAAAATCTATTTTAACTGTTATGAGTATAGCTACTCCAGCTTTCTTTTGATTTACATTTGCATGGAATATTGATCTATTTCATTTATTTCTGCTCTGATGTTTATGATTTCCTTCCCTCCACTAACTTTGGGTTTTGTTTGCTTTTCTTTCTCTAGTTCCTTTAGGTGTAAGGTTAGATTGTTTACTTGAGATTTTTGTTGTTTCTTGAGATAGGCTTGTATAGGTATAAACTTCCCTCTTAGAACTGCTTTTGCTGCATCCCACAGGTTTTG
>NC_041222.1:60939934-60965057 GCF_002837175.3 Physeter macrocephalus
TTTGATTTCTTCAGTGATCTCTTGGTTATTTAGTAACGTATTGTTTAGCTTCCATGTGTTTGTGTTTTTTATGTTCTTTTCCCTGTAATTCATTTCTAGTCCATAGCGTTGTGGTCAGAAAAGATGCTTGATGTGATTTCAATTTTCTTGAATTTCCTGAGGCTTGATTTGTGACCCAGGATGTGATCTATCCTGGAGAATGTTCCGTGCGCAGTTGAGAAGAAAGTGTAAACTGCTGTTTTTGGATGGAATGTCCTGTAAATATCAATTAAATCTATCTGGTCTATTTTGTCATTTAAAGCTTCTGTTATCTGTAAAGCTTTTGATTTCTCCATTGAATCTGAATGAGATCTTTGCCAGGTAGAGTAATCTTGGATGTAGGTTCTTCCCTTTCATCACTTTAAGTATATTATGCCACTTCCTTCTGGTTTGTAGAGTTTCTGCTGAGAAATCAGCTGTTAAACTTATGGGAGTTCCCTTGTATGTTATTTGTCATTTTTCCCTTGCTGCTTTCAATAATTTTTCTTTGTCTTTAATTTTTGCTAATTTGAATACTATGTGTATCGGCATGTTTCTCCTTGGGTTTATTCTGTATGTGACTCTCTGCGCTTCTGGACTTGGGGGGCTATTTCCTTTCCCATGTTAGGGAAGGTTTCGACTATAATCTCTTCAAATATTTTCTCTAGTCTTTTCTCTGTCTCTTCTCCTTCTGGGACCCCTATAATGAGAATGTTGTTGCATCTAATGTTGTCCCAGGGGTCTATTAGGCTGTCCTCTTTTCTTTTCATTCTTTTTTCTTTATTCTGTTCCGCAGCAGTGAATTCCACCATTCTGTCTTCCAGGTCACTTATCCGTTCTTCTTTTCAGTTATTCTGCTATTGATTCCTTCTAGTGTAGTTTTCAGTTATTGTATCGTTCATCTCTGTTTGTTGTTCTTTAATTCTTCTAGGTCTTTGTTAAACATTTCTTGCATCTTCTTGATCTTTGCCTCCATTCTTTTTCCGAGGTTGGATCATGTTCACTATCATTATTCTGAATTCTTTTTCTGGAATGTTGCCTATCTCCACTTCATTTAGTTGTTTTTCTGGGGTTTTATCTTGTTCCTTCATCTGGTACATAGCCCTCTGCCTTTTCACTTGTCTATCTTTCTGTGAAATTGGTTTTTGTTCCACAGGCTGCAGGAGTGTAGTTCTGCTTGCTTCTGCTTTCTGCCCTCTGGTGGATGAGGCTATCTAAGAGGCTTGTGCAAGTTTTGGCTTTTCATTTTTAAAGAGTTATTAAAACAAATAAAATCTAGAATATACAACAGAGACCATAGGTGGCCCTGAAAGCCTAAACTATTTGCTATATGTCCCTTTACAGAAAACGTGTGTGACTTCTGCCCCAGATCAGTTGATATGCTACTGCCAGAGCATCTTTCTTTCAAAATTGTCCATGCTGCTCCCAGGCTTAAAATTCTTTTCATGTCCAGCTAGCACTTGAGGATAAGTTCCAAATGCCCTAGCATGATATACAACGCCTTTTATCATCTTGCTTCATCTCTTACCAAATCCCCTCACTTCACCCCACTGAGCTCTGCCCTTCCGAGTTACCCACTTACTTGCTGTTTACAAATTTGCCTGGGAATTTCCAACCCACTTTGTCTATCTAATCCTGTCCTTCCTGACAGGAAACCTTCCCTGCAAGCCTAGGTCAGACGGCCCCCTCTGCAACCCACATGGTACCCTGTGCGTAATACTCTATCTCTCCCCTACCACTGTGTATTAGAATTAGTTATTTGTTTTTCTGTATTACCTTCCTGATTATGTTACTCTTTTTCAAAGGCCAATGTTTAAGAATGTATCTTATTTTCTCCACAATTCCAAGAACATAATAGACACTAGACAGATGATGAACTGATGAATGAAGGAAGGAAGAAAAGAATGATGGATGCCAGTGATGAGGAGGGAGGTTTCCTAATGGCTGGAGACAGCAGTCTGCATGGTTTTGCATAATCGGGACTTCCAGTCTCTAACGTGCAGTTATGGTGGAGTTCCACAGTGGTACCCACTCCCAGCTTAACATTTCTACCTTGCCCACGTGTTCTCCCCTTGAGAAGTTTCAGGAACCCCGAGGTTCTGTGGCACATGACTGTACAATTTGCAAAGTACTGCTATAGTGTGAATAAGTGCGAGAGTAGATTTCTTATGGTGTCCTGTCTCCCGTTACATCCAGGCCAAGGGATAAATCCTCCTCATCATCACCATCATTGCTAACATTTATTGAGCACTTGCTTTGAGCTATAAGCTGTTCTAAGTATCTTACAGGTATCCATTTATTCTTACAATAACCCTTTGAGGTTACTATCCCAATTTTACAAATGTTTACAAATTGAAGCACAGAGATGTTAGATTCAGTCTGGCTCCAGGGACCCTGTTTCTTTGTACTGATTTTAACCTTAGTTGAATACATGGGCTTGCCAGTATTTTAGAAAGAAGCCATTGGGGTCAGCTAGACCTAGCATAAATTAACATGTTATCTTCTAGCCAGCTGGCTTCCAATTTGTGAGGCTTTTGTTTTTATTGTGGCACATCTGTTTCAGGGAGAGCCTTTTCTTCTCTTGGTCACTCTACCTTTACATATACACCCCCAGCTGTAAAGATGCACAGTGCTCGGCACATAATAGGCACTTATAAACATAATTGTCACATCTGTGTTTGTGTCTCTAACCGTGTATGTTTACATTGTTGATGGCCTGTGTATGTGTGTGCTTAGATACCTCAACCACAAACAAGATGAAGCTGAACTGTTTCTTGCTTTTTGGTCACTCTGATAAATACTGAACACTTCCTAGGCCCTTCTACTCTTCACCACATTTTGAGCTGAGATTCAGGCAAAAGCTGAATTTGCATTTGGAGAGGGGGTAACCCTAGTTGAAGAATCTTGTAAATAACTCTTCCCCACATCTAATACCAGGAGGCTCATGTCATTATGGACAAATATATATGTTCAGTATTCTTACATCGGAATACAAACTCCAGAAACAATACCTGCAAGGACACTGCTAACTTCTTTATAGAAAAGTCAGATTTTCCAAAATTGCCACAGGGAGCTGGGTTACCAAACTTGGAAGGAAAGCTGCATGAAGATTGATCCTATCCTCTGAGAAGTATCTAAACACTGCTGATAGCCCCACTTCCCTGCCCGGGAAGTCCCTGCTTGCTACACAACACCTTTGGTCCAAGAGTGAGCTGGTAGTCACATACTCCTCATAGCTCAGCTGATAGAAGTCTTAAAGCATTTAAACAAGGCTTTCCTAAAAGTTATGGGTTTTTTCAAAGGAATGCAGATGAACATAATGAAGAATACGAAACTAGATACTTGGAAGAAAATATTGATTCCTTCATAGGGATGGAGAAGCAGCTCACAGGTGTCATTCCATCTATATGGAACCCTAGGGAACAGTCTAATGCCATGGAGTTTCTGCCTTTTAATCCCTAAGCTGGTCCCTACCTTCTTTCTATTGTGTGTCTGGGTGCACCCACCTCACTCCCCCACCCCCTTGGTCAAGAGGAGCAACCTAATGGTATATCAGTTAACCCTGGGGACAATCGACAGTGGTGGAGGACAGGAAGGCTAGAATCACAGCATCTTAGTTCTACCACGTAGTATCCACATAAGTCTAACCTCTCTGAACCTTGGTTTTCTCATTAGTTAAAATGATCATACCCACCCTGCAGAAAAGTGGAGTGAAGAACAGAAATATTATCTGTAAAGTGCCTGGCACACAGTGGATACACATTTGACAGTATAATTGTCACTTAGAGATGAGACCAGTGTAACACACCGTCTTCCAGGATGTCACAAAATTAGGAGTTTTACTCTTATTTTGAGGAACCCCTGGGCAGTTGTTCAAACAATAGCACTAGAAAGTTGTCTAGGAAAACACAGTGTGATTGAGAATTATCAGCCTAAATCCAGACAACAGGAGAGGATGCTTATACTCTACTGACAGTTTTTTGCTGACATTTCTGATCTGGTAGGAGAGAGAAATCAGTATGCTTTAAGTGTTTATACTTCCCAGAAAGCTCTGGACAGTGTTCCAAAGTGGCGTTGAGTAGGAGATGAATTAAGGAGTATTTGGAAGGCTTTAGCTTGGGCAACGCAGAGTATCCACGAATGGAAACTTCTTAGAATGGAGGAGAGAATCAGATGGAAAATGCCTCCAGGGTCAATTTCAGAACCACAGTTGTGAATAATGCTATATGTAAAAGTCATAAGCACATGAAATGCAGTTTCCAAGTTTGTAGATAATATAAAAACTGGAGGCTGGGCAGTTAGGGAGGGAAGAAGAAACCAGTTTCAATTTGGTTTGGCTTGTTTCCTTTATAGAACTAAAGGAAATGGGGAGGACAAATGTTTCTCCCTGTTGAAAAGAGTAAGAATAGCAAGTCAGAGAAAAAGGAGCCATCCCAGTAAATACATAAACTTAGCCAAAAAAAAAAAAGTATAGAAGATCAATGCAAGGTCACAGAAATGACTAGCATGAATCAGACAGCAGAGAATATTAGAGGACATCAGTGACAACCAGAGACAATCAGTGACAACCAGCCACTTTCTACTCTCTGAAAAGCTAGAGGGTCTCAAAAGATCCCCCTAGCAGTTAATTTATTCTTCCTAGAAAAGTGGTCCTAGCAAATAGCAGTTCTGAAAAAGTGGTTAACATTTTCATATAAATGAGGAAGTTCCTGAAACAAACCAGAAATGAAAGTGCTTCCATGTTCTGGGTCAGGGTCAGCAAACTTTTCTTGTAAAGGACCGGATAGTAAACATTTTAGCTTTGCAGCAATCCCGTCTCTGCCTCAACCACTCAATTCTGCCAACGTAGCATAAGAGCAGCCATAGACATTTCTTAATCTGCTGTGGCCGCATGCCAATAAAACTTTATTTACAAAAGCATGTGGCAGCCGACTGGAGTTTGGTGATCTCTATTCAAGGTAAATAGGAAATCCAGTCAGAGTCATTTCATGCAGAGGTCTGTAATTTGAAATGAATTACCCAGCAGGCAGATAGAACTACTCATATTAGCAAATTCAAGACTTTATGATTTTCTTAAGAGAAGCAAGCTGAAGGGTTTGGCAGAAAGTATTAGGACAGGGTTAAGAGTGTGTGGTTAGGTGACCTTTCCCATTCCAAAAATGTTTTCTATACTTCCACCTGGAGCAGTCATGGAGCTTCCGGCATTAAATAACTTTTAGTTACAATTAAATTAAAAACAGCCAAGGTTAAATAAAAAGTTGCCCTCACCAAATGGTGATACAGAACTCTTCATGAACCTCAAATCTGTTTCCTAAAATATCTGTACAAAACAAAGCTCTCCCTTGCAAGTCTCTGGGCTACTATATTTTTTGGTTTTGGAAAAAAATTCTTGCTCGCAGAGGACGTCTTCTCACAGCATTCTTTCTGTCCTCCAGCTTCAAGCTACTTAAAATCCAGAATGTTCTTGTTAGTGACTGTCCATTTTCCTGAGTAACTACAAATCTTCGCACAACTTACCCCCAACCCAAAATAAAGCCAAACCACAGGCCTTCCTATTAGTCCCCAGCGGATGCTTGAATAGAGTCAGTTTTTTTAAAAGTCAAAGGTCATTCCCCATTCCTGATTCCCTGCACCAGCTGAGCAAGCTACTTAACTTCTCTGAGCTTTTGCGTCCTCTCTAAAATGCGATGATAATATCAATCTAGTAACATGATAGAATAAAACTGTATAAAACTTGTCCACTTATCTACTAGATACCTGTTCCCACTCTCCCTTTGTGGTAGATTTGATTATCCTAATCTTAGGAATCCTTAAGCAGAAAAAAGAAAAAAAATCTGCGTTTCAGGGTAAGGAAAAGACCTTAACATGTCCCCCTAGGAGTTGGGAGCTGACATTCTTTGCATAGTACCCCTTAACTTACTCGCTTCTAAGTGCACTTTTTTCCAATTCTTATTCTTTCACTCTTATTTCTATACTTTTTTTGCAATTGCAGAATTCTGACTTTTTTTCGTTTAAGTGTTCTAAGATTTCAGTATTTGGTTACTAGTGTTAAAACAGTTATGGAAATAACTAGTTGTCCTTATTCCGAGATTCCTGAGTCAAGAATGGAATTGAGGCAGTTGCCAACCCAGTGTGCCATGTGGCCTCAGTCCTCTGCTCTTCTTTCCCATCCCCAGGGCTGCCACCAAGGTAAACACACTGTGGCCCATGCCCCGCTCTCTCACAGGGCAAATGCCTTACCACCTACCTGGCCATGGCCCTGACTTCTGTTTTTTTTCTTGGAAACACTACATTTCTCAGTCATTTACCCATGTCAAAGCAGCTCCTCACAACCTCCAGAATACATGGGTTCAGACATGAAGAGTGAAGGATGATGGCGATGGTGATGTCAACAACAACCAAATAATAATAGTAACCTGCACTTCTGTAGTATTTACTATGTCAAGTACTTTTCTATGTTCTTGAAATACCCGAACTCACGCAGAATATTCACAACAACCCTAGATTGGTGCAGTAATTCTCCTCATTCTATAGATGAGAAAACTGTGTCCCTGAGAAGTAAATTACTGATTCAAGGTTACAAAGCTTCTATGTGGTACAGCTGGGGTTGGGACCCAGTCACCATGACTCTGGAGTCTGTGCTCTTATCCACTGTGCTATATTGTCAAAATGATCATTTTCAGCTCCATTGCTTTGAAGGTCACTAAATAAGTCTTTATTAAGTATTTATTCAGCATGCCAGCACTATACTGAATACTGAAGAGATAACTATAAAAGAAGTAGGAGTCCCAGCTCTTGAAGTATTCATTTGCAATCTAACTGAAGGAATGAGATGTTGTAGAATGGAAAGGGCTTTGTAGTACAATTTACAACAACCCTGGAAGATCAGGAAGGGAAGGGATTCTTGTGGGCTGTGGTAACAGGAGGTTGAACTTGAACTTACTCTTAAGGGATGGGGAGAATTTGGAAGGATCAACAGGAGGAAGAACATGAACTCTGTCCAAAACTAATGACAAGGAGAGTCAAAGAGGCCATCTTGAATGGAAAGGCAAGTTTATGTTGGGATGTGGGACAGATAAGTTTGAAAAGATGAGGAAGACATTGTTCTAAAAAGAAAGGATGGGGCTTCCCTGGTGGCGCAGCGGTTGCGCGTCCGCCTGCCGATGCAGGGGAACCGGGTTCGCGCCCCGGTCTGGGAGGATCCCACATGCCGCGGAGCGGCGTGCTCCGCGACGGGAGAGGCCACAGCAGAGGGAGGCCCGCATACCACAAAAAAAAAAAAAAAAAAAAAAAAAGAAAGGATGTACCTATAATTTTTATGTTCTAGTTGTGTGTTGAGACCTAAAATGGGTTTAAGAATAATTTGTTAAGGTGAGAGGCCTGAGATGGTACATCATGGCCGATGTAACAAATGGGTATTTCTGTGTCCAGAGCTTGAAATTTTCCTCTGACAACTGGAAATTCCAAGGAGGACTTTCAAGATGGTAATGTAGGTTACCCACACCTGTACCATCAAAAATTACTAATTTACTAGATGTATCTGATGCTTAAGCTGATACTTTTTTACTTAGAAAACAGTAAGGAACTTTCTTAGAAATAGGTCCTCAGAAACAGTAAGCTCACTCCTTTATTTGATCCTCACAAGAACTCTCTGAGGTGTTATCCTCAATTTGCAGAAGGAACTTAGAGGCTCGCAGAGCTGAAAGGCTTGCCCAAGAACACCATGTGAGTCTATGTCTCTTGACTGAAGTCGGGAAGCCTTCCCCTCTACCGCAGTTTCACATGGTTGGTTGTGGACATTACTTTGAGAGGTGGGCCTGTACAAGATAGTGGTGTCACTGTTGAGCCAAGGATTTAGAAGGCATCATGATGCCACCCCACACACAGGATTGCTAGAGCCTTTCCTCTAGACACCCAGAGCGGCCTCCTTTTCAAATGAGAGTACCTTCTAACTATGCGTTGCAAATGCAGAGGAGCGAATTCCACCACAAGGAGCTTGTGCTTGGTAGGAATGGCCCACGAGCACTTTGTCCATATCGTACTCATTTGGACAACAAGGGCTTCACTTGTGTAACTAAAACAATTATCTGTATTCTCTCAAGTTGTCCTTAATTTGTAGAATGCTTGAGAAGACAAGCTGTCACAAAGAAGCTTACAAGTAAAGGCCACGAGACAAGCAAAACTGTGCTTTCATTTTCTAGCTGAAAATAATGACCAAAGAAATAAAGCCGTAAGTTTTAGCCCAGTAAACCAAAAGGGATTGTGGGTATGGGAGAAAAGCAGAGAGTATTAATATACCTAATATGACCACAGTACTATTTGCTATGTATGTCTTAATTATGCCCCAATCCATGTCCCCTCATCCTCTAATTCCATAAATTCCAAAACAACCCTGAGAAATCTTTCTGGTTTTGTTTGGAAAGCAGCACTATGTTTCTGTGCCTGTGCATTCTAAAACAGGCCTGTCAAATTTGAAACCTAAATTCAAGCTGACAGAAGTCAGCTACCAACAAATTAAGTTAAATTAATAGAGTTGATGCCTGAAATACAAAGAAAATGGTTTTTACCCCAGGAATCTCTCTCACTAGATGCCAGGCTAGATAGAGAGACTAAAGCAAACCTCAGTCTCCAGCAAGCCCTTTCCTTTGCCTTGTCATGTTTCCTAGAGAGTCCTGCATGGGAAGCCTCTCCAGAAGTATTGCTCCCCCTAGTGGCAGCCTCCAAACTCCCATCTACCAATTTTATGGGCATATTAAAGACCTGAGAGATTGGAAAAAAAAGTACTGGAACAAGAAACCCTATTTCAAATCCCTACTCTCACACCAAATAATTATGTACCTCCTTGAACTAAAGAGTTCAGTTTTATGACTAGAAACAATTTCTAAGTATACACAATAAATGAGAAATTCAGATTTTGTCCCATGTAGATTTTAACTTAAGACAATATTTAAGACTGTTTTATGAAGGCAAATATTTTAGCTTCTTTATCTTTGTATGCATTTTACGGAATAGAAGAATATATGAATGCTAAATTTTGAGATCTAGATTCCTTTGTTTTCCATTCCCATTATGCCCATCCTAGTTCAGACCCTCAGGGCTTTGTGCCCAGTGTGATGGAGCTCCCCCCTTCTCTTCACCAACTTTGTGGGAATTCTTTTCCAGGCTTCATACGGGCAGGAAGCATCAAGGCTCACTCAGTAGCACCGGTGCCTGGAGGAACTGATGCAGCTATAAAAGCTAACCACCACCTAAAAAGTTACATGTGTCAGGCCCAGTGTGGGAGTGGGATTTACAACTCCCTGCATGAGATCAGGCAGGTGCAGTAGTTCTACGGGAATAAAAAATGATCTGAATATAGAGAGCTAATAAATTGTCTGGCAGGGGGATATAGGCCAGTATCGTTAGCCCCTCTCCCTTTCTTCCTCACAACCTTTTCATCCCCTGTCCTTCCTCACATTTAATTCTTCATTCAGGGTGTCCAACATTACCAACAGAAGGGTCATTGGAAATACCAAAAGGTGGTTTGCAGCTTCCTTATATACCTCATTTTAACTGTTCCTTCTGCTGGATAAGAAAACATACTTCAACTGGGGTTTAGAACGTGATAAGCTGAAATGTAGAAAGAAGAAGGGATTTGCCAATGGTAAAACTTAGAAACAAAATCAAGTTCAGAAGACCTGTCTTCTAGTCTTGTGCTCTAAATGTTCACTTCAAGAACCCCTTCTGATAGGGCTCTGATAGGGAAGGAACTATGCCAACAGACTTAGGAATTTAGCAAATCTTAATCCCTGCCTTTTGAGGATGGTAAAACTGATTAATGATCCACTAAGTTCAGTCATCGAAAATTGTCAGTTCTAATGAAATTTGGTTAAGCCTGCTTTCAATATTCCCGTTTGGAAATTCTTTTGGAGGCATCCATGTTCCTGGGACATCATAAAGATTTAAATCATTAAATCAATGTTTCTTTTTTTTAATCTAAAACAGTCTGAACACCTGAAAAGATTTAGCAATGATACTATGATGCATCTATTAAGATTCCTACAAAGCAACAGTGATATTATTACTTAAAATATTGTATGGCTTACTAAAGATAAGCAAATTATATAATCATCTTTCTCTTATTAGCTCTTTGATATAAACTAAGCAGTTAGTATGTAATTGTTGACTTTGAGAGAAAACACCTAACATGGGTGAATGAGTGAATGAATGGGTGGATGAGTTCTATCACAATGTCTCGTAGCCTCTCTGTCATCCCCCACAAAATTTCAGCTCTAGTTCAATGCCACAGAAGCTAGACTGTCCCTGTAATAGCGGTGATGGTCTGGAATGGCACTGAATCAAACACAAACCATCCAGAAACTTCCCTTTAGCTGAGATTTTCTATTTCCTTCACTATTTTTATCTGAACTGCCCATACATAGCCAAATTGAAGAATGATTGATGTAAGCCTTGCTATTTCTCTCTCCTGCCTTTCCTCCAAGAGGAGGTAAGAAAAAGCAAAGCAACAGGTCCAAGGCCAAAAGCAGAGCTGAGGAAGCCTGATTCATTGGCAGACTGGTCACCCACCTCAGAATAATTAAGAGCTGACTAGAGGTGGCACCAAATTGCAAATACCATAGAGTCTGGAGAGGACCCATCAAGAGACATAGTAAAGACAAAGAATTGTATAGTGGGAGACTGCTGCTGGGACAGGAGATGTGACTCCTAGTCTTAATTTCACCACTAAGTCTTGTGAGCTCCCTGACCCTTTCATGATTTTTTTTCCCTTTCCTGAAAAACGACCCCTTACCTACTTTCTTCCTCTGGATGGATGTTAACATGATATTAGATGAACAGTTCTTGGAGCCTTTGGAAATCAGAGAGGTGGAAATAATCACAAAGATGGAAATGACTGACTGCAGGAACCCCAAAGCCACCACTAAATCATTTCTGTGCTATTGAATGATTTATTGACCTAAGGCCCTGCCAGGTCTGGCACTGGATCTCTGAAGTTCCCATCCAGTCCTCCCCCGAACCCTTCTAGTTTCCCACCTCTGCATACACACTCCAGTTATCATCAGCCTCATCAGGACATCAGCTTCAAGTCATCACTAGACATTAATCCACTTAACTGCCATCATGTCACAGGTAGTTCTTAGAAATGGCATGAATCTAGAAAAGAAAAAAATAGTAGACTGAGAGGAGTGGATTCTGAGGCTCATGGAAGGTACTGACAATTTGATTCTTATAATTCTTTTCAGGTAAAGTATCTGAACTATGTGGTGATTATTCTGGAATTTTCTCTACCATGGCCCTGAAGGGCAGGCTTTACCTTCATTCTGCTGGCACCTTCACTACAAAGAGCCCTCTGCCAAGCATTGCGGGAAATAAAACAATAAATAAGGTCTAATTTCTGTGCCCAGTGATATTTACAGACTAATGAAGGCAATAGAATTGAGATACAGTTACACATACAATTTCCTTCAAACGTGTGCATCAAGATCCTCCCGTCAGTATTCAATTTGGCTGCTTCTCTCCCACCTCCAAGCCTTAACAGATGCCTTTCTCCGTATCTGGAAGCTCTGCCTACTTTCCACCATCCAGCCAAGCCCCACTCCTCCTTTATAACTTTGCCTTTTCCTGAAGAAGCCTTCCCCAAATCCATCTGCAGCATTCGTTCTAGCATCTCCTCTCACCCCCGGTGTGTGTGTTATGTGGATTCAGGACACATATGCTGCCTGCTCCAACTGTTAGCATTTAGTCCAAGTAATCAACAAACTGCATAAGCAATCCAAAAGTTCCTTATTTGGGCTTGCTAACAGAATCACACCCATCAAAGTGGCAAGAGAGGCTGGTTTCCTGAGTGTCACTGTGGCTGGTTTCTGCCTGTTGTTAAAACAGGGTTCTGACTACCCTTGAGGTTCCTTCCAGCTTTACCAATATCCAATGCCAAAAAGGAGTCAACTGACCTGACCGGGCCTACGTTTCTTTTCTGTTGCTCCAGGATTCTTCTACAGCCAGATGATTCCTTACAGATCCTGGCACCCGTGGAAGCTGATGTGGGTTTCTACACTTGTAATGCCACAAATGCCTT
Source organism: Physeter macrocephalus (assembly GCF_002837175.3). Lineage (NCBI taxonomy): Eukaryota > Metazoa > Chordata > Mammalia > Artiodactyla > Physeteridae > Physeter > Physeter macrocephalus. The sequence continues at coordinate 60,952,026 of NC_041222.1, forward strand.
GGGATATGACTCTGTCTCCATTGCCGTCACATTAGCAGGTAACGTGGAAATCCCTGTTCAATTCAGAAACTGTTGACCGGTGCCTACAACGTGCCAAGCAGGCCCAGGGACACAGACATAAATGAGATCCATACCCTGCCTCCAGAAGTTTATAATCTGTAATTGTAATCAAATGGAGATAAAGTGTAATATGAGATAGAATGAAATAAGTGCTGATAACCAAAGAGGGTGCAGTTTCACTCTACCTGAGAGGTCTTAGACTTGGAGTAGAATTTTGATAAACAGAGATGCAGGAAATACTCCAGGCAGAGCGAACGTGAGCAAAGGAGATGTATACAAGTAAGTAGCCTGTTGGGGAACATGAATCATGACCTAAGATCATTGAATGAACTTTTCATTTCTCCTCCATCCACCTGTTGCAAAGAAGACTTTAAGACCTGGGTAGTTGGAATTCTGTGGCTGTGGGTTGGAGCACAGGTGTTCTTCTCTGTGACTGTTTATTTCAACCTCTTGGTCTAATACACCTGCCTACACTTCACCTTTATCCATAGAGGTTAGGCAAACCATTCTACACATAGCAACTTCAGAAAATTGCGATTCAGAGTACCATGCCTCCCGAGGTTGTGGTCTCGTAGTAAGGTACTCTTATAAAACCTCTCTTACGTAGGACAGATCCTTGCCTTTGAAACTGAAAGAGACCTTAGATACCAGCTAGACCAGAGCCCTCAGTTCTCAGAGGCCAGGCAACCTGAGGTCACATAGCCGCTCAGCTGGTGGCAGGGAAAAAGGGAACTGAGGTCTCCTAACCCCCAGATCATTGTTCCTCCTTCTCCCCACTGATGCTACCAACCCAGACTCCCTTTCCTCAGATCTGGGCCGCGCAGCCTTTGTGGCGGTGTGTTGCATGTGTTTGTATTTATTCTTTTCCATTGCCGCTCCCATCAGATGATTGAGTAGATGCTAGAAAAGCCGACATCACCCCACACTGACCTCATCCGTCCACGCCGGGATTATGTTGTCACACTGTTTTCCAGTCACACATGCTACTCGCTTGCATATCTGTTTAGCAACAGTATATCTACCCCATGACCTAAGGCTGATCTGGGAAGGGACCTTGAGTGGGACGCTTTGCAGAGAGGATGAAAGTCAACAAAGAATAAGGCGAGCTAAGGGGCCCTGGGGTGGATTACGGACTGATATCAATGCCTATTTGTGTGTGTGTGTGAATAGAACATTTGCTTTGCTCCTAATGTATTCCGCTCACAACTTTATGCCCCTCTTCGTTATACAGAGTCTAGATGCTCGGCACCCGTCTGGTTAATTCTCTTCTGCCTTACCCCCTCCCATCTGCCTTGGCCAGGGCACTGCTGACACCCTTCCAACTGCTGGCAAGTAGTGGCTCTTACAGGATTAACTCTCCCGTTTATATTTATCCAGATACGATTCAGCTCTGTCACAGACTAAATACCCTTTGTTCACCTGAATTTAATACTATTCACGGAAACCTGTCTGGAATTAAGCAAAGCAATTGTAACATCAGGCTTGTCTTCAGCTCTTTGAAGAGGAGCTATTGGAGGCTGCCAAAATATTCAAAGCCAGGGAAGAAAGAGAGCAGCCAGAGAGGCACCGGGGGAAAGGGAGAAAAGGAGCTGAGTGATGAAGTAGTTCACGCACACCACACCCAGGGCTTAGGAAGCTGCATCCATGGGCTTCAGTGGTGGGGTTTGTTCAGGTCTGCTAGCAGATCTGTCAAACAGTCCCTCTGAAAGGTAAGGCCCAAAATGGATACGCTGTTTTCAGACTGTATTTGTGTCTTTACCTGGGATTATCGTCTAGCCTGGTGTCAACGTCTGCACTCACAGTTTTAAGTGACCCACACCCTCTGCCAAGTATTACTGACGAAGAGCAACAAGTTAGACCCGGGTTTTGTGATTCGTGAAGCTTACAGACTAGTGAAGGCAATAGATGCATGCGTGACTACCTCGAATGCAGAGACAGTTACAGTTTCCTTCAAAAGTACCCCGCATAGGCGTATAAGATACAACCTAAATATAACGTAAATGGGTGCGGGGCAGCGGTTTGCAGGGGATAGATGTGGCGCATTTCTAAATCTTATTACCAGTTATACTGTTCATTAACCATGTGACCTTGAACAGAGTGTATAACCTCAGAGTCTTTGTTCTCAGCTGTAAGAGTGAAATTAATCCTATTTTACAGGATTGTTGTGAGGTTAAATAAGATTGCACGTGTGAAAAAGCCCTTAGCTCAATGCCAGGCACATAGTTCACACTCAATAAATGTTTCCTTTTCTTTCTCTAGCTCTCCTAAAATGAAACGCATCCTGAAAACAATTTTAAAATGTGTAAAACATTAGCCCAACTTTGCTTCCACGTATTTTCCACTGTAAGTCTTCACACTGAAAATTTTCAAGTACGGACTTAGGAGCTGATTCAGCTCACTTGTGATCAAATCCTCGTGGTAAATCTCAGTGCTTCTGATTTTGAACAGTTTTTTCTGTTTTTTTTTTTTTTTTTTTTTTTTTGGTTTTTTGACCTTGACTTCAATATAAATGTAGGCCAAAAGGAAAAACAAGATTTTTCTTGAGGCTCAAGCACTCAGGTATCCCCATGATTTTATAAGAAATGTGTGGATTTTAGCCTTGCCTATGCACCTGAATCAACCAGATGCAGGGAAATTTGTTCATAGTAATTCACAAGAGCAGGCATAGCATGGCAGTTAAGCCTGCAGGCTCCGGAGCCTCATGGTCTGGATTTGAATCCTGACTCTGTCACATCCAAGCTACATAACCCTGAGCAGCTTCTTCATACTCTCTGACTCAGTTTCTTTATTTGTCATATGGTGATAATAATAGTGTTTGACTCAGAAGGTTCTTGTGGAGATTAAATACCTTCATCATGTAAAATGCTTATAAGTATGCCTAGCATGTAGCAAGCACTCAATACTCATTAGCTCTTATTATTATTGTGAGGATAAAACAAAAGCCAGGTTATTTTTACAGTAGGGGAAATTCCTTTTCTGAGACCAGAATGCTCACAAACCCTTTGTAGAGCACCTCACTCTAATGTCTCAGTGTCTCAATGTCAAGGGGGAAGCTGAATTAGCTATCTGAAAAGCGGCTGGAGTGCCTGGGTCCAGAGCAAGGGAGGTGGATACCCAAGCAACATTTCACATGAGCCAGAGGAAGGGAGGTCTGGTGAACCCTCCCTGGCCCATAATTGGACCTCTCCTGTTGAGTTGCCCCATCCTCTGAGTTGAGTGTGTTGTCAATTCTTCTTAGGTTCATTGTAGGTCCATTGGTACTCTCTACACAGTTTTTGCTTAAACATATAAACACCATTTAGTTTTAGACACACCAAACCTTCCTTGCCCTGCCCTGTTTGAGCCTGTAAGATATTGTCTTTAGAGCCCTTTGCTTCTCTCCAAACTCATCAGTATGTGTTGATTTTATGTTTTAAGTCCCAAAGGTTTGAGAGTACTTTGCGAGTATGTCTCAGCGTGGAGATGGCTAATGTTTCCCTACCTACTTCCCTGGCTCCAGAAACTCACAGTCAGGTAGACCCAGTGGCACAAAATTCCCTTCTGTCCTAAACTGACTTAATTGGATGCATGTTTCACTGCTCAGAAGGTAAATGAGAGGGGAGGGTAGCAGGGGCTAGGGAGGAGTATAAGAATGTCACCAAAATGTCACATGCCTAACATGTTGAAGAACTGATTACTTTGTGTGAGGGTATAAACACAGGTAAAGAAGAGTTTCTGGTGTGTGCAAAGACAGGCACTAAGATTGGAGAGCCATCTTGAATAGTCAGATTCAGCATTCAGCCAGAGCTGCTCAGAAGGCTTCCAGATCTGAATGGTGTAGGCAGCGTTTTGAAGGAAAGCAGTAGTTTCCTGGTAAATTGCTTCAGTCTGGATCAGAGGAGGGGAGCTTTACTTACCAATGCAGATGGGGCTTGTCCAGGTGTAAGCCATTGATGAGGTCATAGCCATAAGGGAAACGTTTTTGGTTGTCATTGATTTTATAAGATCACAAAAGAGATACTGTAAGGCCTGCTTGACATCATCAATGGAAAATGAGAAGGAGATGGGGGCTGAAGGATGAGTGTATCTTTCATTGAAAGGAGAGAACACAGATGAGCTCATCCAAAGTTTTCACAGGAAAAGAGAGACAGAAAATATTCCTCCTTTCCTGGCATGTTTTTCTGAGTTTTTATGAGTTGAATAGCTGACACATATTGTGTCTAATAAAGAGATCACAGAAACCTCACTGGGAAAATAAAAATAAAAGGCAGTTGTTGTTTTTTAAAAATTCTTCTTTCTCTGCCCCCTCCTCATGATTTAGTAACTGCCATAAAAGACGAGCAGTTTTGTAAGCCTTTCATAACGTAAGTCATTTCAAATTGGCATTTCTGAATTTTTCATCCAGCCATTGTTAACCAGAGGAGGATTTTGCTTCATAGAGAGTTAGGCTCAGAGAAGGGTTTGTCACCAGCAGCAAAGACCGACAAAGGAAGGTTTGCCCCAGTGTACTAGATCAGAGGGAAAGGCACACAAGTTTGGCTGTCTTCCTAGTGGCGCTCTGAGCAACAGGGTAATGGCCATTGACTGATTCAAGCTGCCATCAAGGGACTTCATTATCTAATACAATACCAGGTAACCAGGTTCCTTAAGTTTTCCTCAATATGTATAGATGTGTAGCATGCCCACTAAAGAGGCCTAGCTTTTAGAGAATTCAGGTCGAATGGATGAGGGTATAGCAGGAGAACCCAACTTACTCTGCTCCCCAGTAGACTAGAGGAAACAAACAAGGAAGTACAAATGATCTAGGCTAACCCATCTCACATCCTGAAAAAGCAATTCCCACAACTGTCCAATGGAATGAAGGAAGGATGGGTGGTTGGACATGTAGTGGGTACCATATCCTTGGTTGTTTCTAGGAGAGGCTGCAACATCATGCAGCTGTACTGGGTATGGGGTCCCTCGTCTAGGACTCTGCAGTGGAACATGCAAAATAAGTTAGGTCAGCCCCGCTTGCTGCCTTAGTGTCCTGGGGAGTTGTCAACTTCAATTGAATAATCAGAAGAGGTAATGGCAGTAACCTGAGTAACCTGACACGCTGGCATTGGCAAAAATATCTTTAGGGAATGGTGATTGAACCAAGGGAGGAGAAGGAAGCCATGCAGCCCGGGGATGTGCAAGAAAGGGCAGTCTAAGCCTTACCCACTTCCTTAGATCCTAAGGGCCCTGCAATATTGATACCAACGGCACACCAGCTAAACAGAATCACAAAGGTGGAGAAATACCAAGTCCTTTTCATTTTTTCGTGCAAGATAATTAATTAGTAGTCACAGTGTGGACCCTGAATCATCAAGAAAAGGTTAAATTTGGTTAAAACTGTTTTATCAGCTTTATTGAGGTATAATTTACATCCCATAATATTCACCCATTGTAAGTGTTCAATTCAGTGATATTTTAGCAAAGTTTTTAAGTTGTGTAGCCATCACAGCAAACCAAGGTTATTGTTTGCTGAAAAACTCCATGGAGGTATAATTCACATACTCTACAAGTCAACCATTTAAAGTACACAATTCAGTGGCTTTTAGTACATTCAGAGTTGTGCATTCATCACCACACTCAATTTCAGAACATTTTCATTATCCCCAAATAAACTCCACACCTCTTAGCCATCACTCCCCAATCCCCCTATTTCCTCCAGCCCTAGGGAACTACTAATATAGTCTGTCTTCATAGATCTGCCTATTCTAAACACTTCAAATAAATAGAGTAATGCATGGTCCTTTGTTACTGACTTAGCATAATATGTTCAGGATCCACACATTTTGTGGCAAGTATGCTGCATTCCTTTTCATGGTGGAATAATATTCCATGGTATGAATACACCACATCTTCCGTTTGTCAGTTGATGGACATTTGGGTTGTTTCCAGTTTTTGGCTGTCATGAATAATGCTGCAGTGACCATTCATGTGCAAGTTTTTGTGTGGACATGTTTTCATTTCTCTTGGGTATATCTACCTAAAAGTGGAATTGCTGGATTGTGTGGCACACGTATGGTTAACTTTTTAAGAAACTGTCAACTATGTTCCAAAGTACCTGCCCCATTTTATATTTCCATCATCGGTGTATGAGGATTCCAGTTTCTCCACATCCTCACCAATGCTTGTTACTGTCTATTTTTTAAATTACAGCCATACTCATGGATGTAAAGTGATAATTCATTGTGATTTTAATTTCCATTTCCCTAGTGACTAACGATGTTTTCACGTGCTTATTAGTTGTTTATATATCTTCTTTGTTGGAATAGTAACTTTGGTGATAAAGGCAGTGTATATGGCCTGTGTATTAGTTTTTTATTGCTGCCCTAACAAATTACCACAAGCCTAGAGTCCTAAAACAACACAAATATATTATCTTACAGTTCTGTAGGTCAGAAGTCCAGTACAGTCTCACCAGGATAAAATCAAGGTGTCAATGGGGTACACTCCTTTCTGTAAACTCCAGGAGAAAATGCTTTCCCTGTCCATTTGGATTGTTGGCAGAATTTAGGTCTTTGCGACCTACGACTATGGTGCCTGTTTTAACTGAGTGTCATTCCCAGGTTCTAGAGGCTGCTGCATTCCTTAGCCCTTGGCCCTCTTCCTCCATCTTCAAAGCTAGCAGTTGGGGGTTGAGTCTTTCTCATGTGGCCTCTCTCAGACAAACTCTTCAGTCTCCCTCATTCAATTTTAAGAGCTCAAGTGATTAGACTGGCCCACCTAAATAATCTAGGATAATCTCCCTATTTTAAGGTCAGTTCATTAGCAACCTTAATTGCAGGGAAATGCAACTTTAATTCCCTTTTGTCATGTAATATAGTCACAGATTCCAAGGATTAGAATGTGGACAGCTTTGGGGGGGGTGGCGCATTATTCTGCCTACCACACCCTGTCTGAAGGGCACAGCTCATTTTCATCTTACTAATGTCAAAGGAAAACACAAATCTAATGTTGGTAGACCTTCCAATTTTTCCATATAAGCCAAACCAAAACACACACACGCCTGCACACACACGCACACACTCGCACACACATGCCTTTTGTTTTTAATCTCTCCACTTTTTTACTGAGCCCCACTAATTCAAAATTTTTTTAAAATTCTTTCCAGACCAAACATGTCAGTGGTCTGCACATAGCCTGGAGGCTACCAGTGCCCTCTGGTTAAATCATCCATTTTCTATATTCTCTGCTCATATATTACACCTCATTTCCCGGTATAGTCAAGAGTGTTACTAAAGTGTAATAATTTATTTTATTAGATTACACTAAAACCATGTCATGGTTTGGATGGGAGAGAAATATTTATTTTTTTACTACTCCTAAAAAGGAAACTTATTGTAACAATGGAATAGGTAAGATTTTAGGGAAAGTATTTGCCTCATTACAAAACTTAGAGCAGATTTAGAACTATAAACTTGTGTCCTTATTGTAAACAGAGAGGTTTTAAATAGATGCACACTTGGGTCTTTTTTTAGATCTAAAAGTTCTATGAATCTCTTACATACAAATAAAGTACAGCAATCTCCACCCACCACTACCAGCTCTAAACTCCCCTTACTTGAAATTCTAACATTTGCAAATTCTATCATTTACTTCCTTTATCTTTGGGAGACTAGAACACTAGATGGCAAAGGAAGGATAGCTTTTGCAATAAAATCTAGGAAAAATTACAGATGACAGGGAAAGGTATCAGTGGACTGGTGAGGAGAAAGGGTGTAGAGTTGACTAAAAGGTCAAACACTGATTCAGGAGGCAGGAAGTGGGAGTGAAGGAGACCTTGCAAGAGAGACAGCAGGACAGGAAGGAGTTAAAACTTCCTGAGCTATAAAATGTGAAAGGCACTTGGAAAGAGAACCAGGCTAAAGAAAATATCATGCATTTTAATATGACTATTATCTGTAACAAAGCAACTCTTGTTGAAATTGCCAGGTAGCCACATCCTGAAAAACTTCTGGCCAGCAAGGGATAGTAACTGGCCACTAATAGTCAGGATCCATCATTACTGATTTCAAATATACAAGATGTTGTTGGTATTTTTAGAAAAGTTTTCATAGGTTCATAAGACAAGTTTTCATAGGTTCATACTGATTGTGGTTCCTTAAACTTCATCTGACTCATGAGTTCTTCAGTTTGTCAACTGGGAATTCTCATTTCAGGGAGTTTTCACAGATTTCACTCCAGTGGCCCTTCTGAGAGACCTGTGATAGTTGCAGTGTAAGCAGAGGCTAGCATTTCTTAAGGTGTTGCTTTCATAGTCTCACTGATTACAAGGCATTATCCATGGATTAAATCTAGATTAAATACAATTTGCTTAGTTTTAGGTGGTGAAAGTATGTGAAATTTATAACACCTTATTGCTGTATATTCAAATATTTTAATTAGTGGGCGTCACTATCTTATTCACTTTTCTCTTGAATTAAGATTTGGGTCTCCTGTGGATCTCATTACGGTTTTCTTGAACAGAGTCATGGGGGCACCAGCAAGTCAGCCTGGCATGCGTTGTTTCACAACTTCTCTGGAAGTAGATACTTTCTGGGGACTCCAACAAGACCAGCCTCGGTGTGACTTGAAGCTCTGTCTGTCCGGAGACTGATACCAGTTTCAGGAGAAGCTGGAGTATTTAAATAATTTCTTCCTTGTTTAGCCTGAAACCCTCACAGTTCTTCAAAATAGAAGCACTTGAGTTCCTTCTCACTAAAAGATTTGTTCTCTCTCCTCTTTCCTGTTTTTTCCTCTTTCTTTCTTTAAACTTGTCCTTTCTTTGTGTTTTCTTGGTTTATCAGAAGTTCCCAACGCTGCTCCTCAGAGCATTTTCTCCATGTATCATAGCAAGGATAATGCCAATGATAGCTAACATTTATCCAAACTTCATGCTGTGCTAAGGAATCATTCCTACAGTTTTACAAGCATTAATGTGCTTATTGCTCTCAGCAACCGTAGAAGTAGAAAACCAAGGCACAGAGAGACTAAATAACTTGCCTAAGGCCACTCAGCTATTGAGGGATGGAGTCTGAACACCTGCCATGGAGGCACCACTTCTCATGCCCATGCCCCCTGCAGGCATCATTACTTATCATGCACTTTTGCTGCTCAGTCCTCCTGAACAGTAACCCAGAATCCATATCTGAGCAGTACTCCAGGAAGACTTTGACAATCACTGCAATCATAATCTCAGGTCTATTTGCCATTTTTGCATCCTCCCCGGAGTGCTTGGGTCATCTTCAAACCTGCCTCCTGCAGTCATGGTTTCCAAAATTGCCCAGTTTCCCCGTCACCGTCAATAAGTCTTCTCATTCTCCTTGGGAGTGAATGCACATGCACACTTCCTAGAATAGACTGCCTCTCCCTCAACAGTAAGCCTCTGAAGACTTTGAAGTACAATCCAGTTTTTTCTCTATTATTTTCAATTTTTTAAATTTAATTTATTTTATATTGGAGTATTCTTGATTTACAATATTGTGTTAGTTTCTGGTGTACCACAAAGTGATTCAGTTATACATATACATATATCCATTCTTTTTCAAATTATTTTCCCAGGCAGGTTATGACAGAATATGGAGTAGAGTTCCCAGTGATATATAATAGGTCCTTGTTGATTATCTATTTTATATATAATAGTGTGTATATGTTAATCCCAAACACCTAATTTATGCTTCCCACCCTTCATGTTTCCCCTTTGATAACCATAAGTTTGTTTTTGAAGTCTGTGAGTCTGTTTCTGTTTTGTAAGTAAGTTCATTTGTATCTTTTTTTTTTAAATATTCCACATGCAACTGATATCATTTGATGATATTTGTCTTTCTCTGACTTGCTTCACTTAGTATGATAATCTCTAGGACAATCATGTTACCGTAAATGGCATTATTTCATTGTTTTTCATGGCTGAGTAATATTCCATTGTATGGTACATATGTAACGTCTTTTTTTTAATTTTTGGACTTGATTTTATTTATTTTTTTATACAGCAGGTTCTTATTAGTCATCAATTTTATGCATATCAGTGTATACATGTCAATCCCAATTACCCAGTTCATCACACCACCATCCCCATCCCCCTGTGGCTTTCCCCCCCTTGGTGTCCATACGTTTGTTCTCTACATCTGTGTCTCAACTTCTGACCTGCAAACTGGTTCATCTGTACCATTTTTCTAGGTTCCACATACATGTGTTAATATACGATATTTGTTTTTCTCTTTCTGACTTACTTCACTCTGTATGACAGTCTCTAGATCCATCCACATCTCAACAAATGGCCCAATTTCATTCCTTTTTATGGCTGAGTAATATTCAATTCTATATAGGTAGCACATCTTCTTTATCCATTTGTCTGTCGATGGGCATTTAGGTCGCTTCCATGACCTGGCTATTGTAAATAGTGCTGCAATGAACATTGAGGTGAGTGCTTTTTTTTTTTTTTTCGCGGTACGCGGGCCTCTCACTGCTGCGGCCTCTCCCATTGCGGACCACAGGCTCTGGACGCGCAGGCCCAGCGGCCATGGCTCACAGGCCCAGCCGCTCCACGGCACGTGGGATCCTCCCGGACTGGGGCACGAACCCATGTCCCCTGCATCGGCAGGCAGACTCCCAACCACCACGCCACCAGGGAAGCCCCCGAGTGCATATTTTTGAATTATGGTTTTCTCTGGGTATATGCCCAGTAGTGGGATTGCTAGATCATATGGTAATTCTATATTTAGTTTTTTAAGGAACCTCCATACAGTTCTCCATAGTGGCTGTATCAATTGACATTCCCACGAACAGTGCAGGAGGGTTCCCTTTTCTCCACACCCTCTCCAGCATTTGTTGCTTGTAGATATTCTGATGATGGCCATTCTAACTGGTGTGAGGTGATACCTCATTATAGTTTGATTTGCATTTCTCTAATAATTAGTGATGTTGAGCAGCTTTTCATTTGCTTCTTGGCCATCTGTATATCTTCTTTGGAGAAATGTCTGTTTAGGTCTTCTGCCCATTTTTCGCTTGGGTTGTTTGTTTCTTTTATATTGAGCTGCCATTACTTATCATGCACTTTTGCTGCTCAGTCCTCCTGAACAGTAACCCAGAATCCATATCTGAGCAGTACTCCAGGAAGACTTTGACAATCACTGCAATCATAATCTCAGGTCTATTTGCCATTTTTGCATCCTCCCCGGAGTGCTTGGGTCATCTTCAAACCTGCCTCCTGCAGTCATGGTTTCCAAAATTGCCCAGTTTCCCCGTCACCGTCAATAAGTCTTCTCATTCTCCTTGGGAGTGAATGCACATGCACACTTCCTAGAATAGACTGCCTCTCCCTCAACAGTAAGCCTCTGAAGACTTTGAAGTACAATCCAGTTTTTTCTCTATTATTTTCAATTTTTTAAATTTAATTTATTTTATATTGGAGTATTCTTGATTTACAATATTGTGTTAGTTTCTGGTGTACCACAAAGTGATTCAGTTATACATATACATATATCCATTCTTTTTCAAATTATTTTCCCAGGCAGGTTATGACAGAATATGGAGTAGAGTTCCCAGTGATATATAATAGGTCCTTGTTGATTATCTATTTTATATATAATAGTGTGTATATGTTAATCCCAAACACCTAATTTATGCTTCCCACCCTTCATGTTTCCCCTTTGATAACCATAAGTTTGTTTTTGAAGTCTGTGAGTCTGTTTCTGTTTTGTAAGTAAGTTCATTTGTATCTTTTTTTTTTAAATATTCCACATGCAACTGATATCATTTGATGATATTTGTCTTTCTCTGACTTGCTTCACTTAGTATGATAATCTCTAGGACAATCATGTTACCGTAAATGGCATTATTTCATTGTTTTTCATGGCTGAGTAATATTCCATTGTATGGTACATATGTAACGTCTTTTTTTTAATTTTTGGACTTGATTTTATTTATTTTTTTATACAGCAGGTTCTTATTAGTCATCAATTTTATGCATATCAGTGTATACATGTCAATCCCAATTACCCAGTTCATCACACCACCATCCCCATCCCCCTGTGGCTTTCCCCCCCTTGGTGTCCATACGTTTGTTCTCTACATCTGTGTCTCAACTTCTGACCTGCAAACTGGTTCATCTGTACCATTTTTCTAGGTTCCACATACATGTGTTAATATACGATATTTGTTTTTCTCTTTCTGACTTACTTCACTCTCTATGACAGTCTCTAGATCCATCCACATCTCAACAAATGGCCCAATTTCATTCCTTTTTATGGCTGAGTAATATTCAATTCTATATAGGTAGCACATCTTCTTTATCCATTTGTCTGTCGATGGGCATTTAGGTCGCTTCCATGACCTGGCTATTGTAAATAGTGCTGCAATGAACATTGAGGTGAGTGCTTTTTTTTTTTTTTTCGCGGTACGCGGGCCTCTCACTGCTGCGGCCTCTCCCATTGCGGACCACAGGCTCTGGACGCGCAGGCCCAGCGGCCATGGCTCACAGGCCCAGCCGCTCCACGGCACGTGGGATCCTCCCGGACTGGGGCACGAACCCATGTCCCCTGCATCGGCAGGCAGACTCCCAACCACCACGCCACCAGGGAAGCCCCCGAGTGCATATTTTTGAATTATGGTTTTCTCTGGGTATATGCCCAGTAGTGGGATTGCTAGATCATATGGTAATTCTATATTTAGTTTTTTAAGGAACCTCCATACAGTTCTCCATAGTGGCTGTATCAATTGACATTCCCACGAACAGTGCAGGAGGGTTCCCTTTTCTCCACACCCTCTCCAGCATTTGTTGCTTGTAGATATTCTGATGATGGCCATTCTAACTGGTGTGAGGTGATACCTCATTATAGTTTGATTTGCATTTCTCTAATAATTAGTGATGTTGAGCAGCTTTTCATTTGCTTCTTGGCCATCTGTATATCTTCTTTGGAGAAATGTCTGTTTAGGTCTTCTGCCCATTTTTCGCTTGGGTTGTTTGTTTCTTTTATATTGAGCTGC
>NC_041222.1:60965083-60968130 GCF_002837175.3 Physeter macrocephalus
ATATCTTCTTTGGAGAAATGTCTATTTAGGTCTTCTGCCCATTTTTGGATTGGGTTGTTTGTTTTTTGATATTGAGCTGTATGAACTGCTTGTAAATTTTGGAGATTAATCCTTTGTCAGTTGCTTCGTTTGCAAATATTTTCTCCCATTCTGAGGGTTGTCTTTTTGTCTTGTTTATGGTTTCCTTTGCTGTGCAAAAGCTTTGAAGTTTCATTAGGTCCCATTTGTTTATTTTTGTTTTTATTTCCATTACTCTAGGAGGTGGATCAAAAAAGATCTTCCTGTGATTTTTGTCAAAGACTGTTCTTCCTATGTTTTCCTCTAAGAGTTTTATACTGTCTGGTCTTACATTTAGGTCTCGAACCGATTTTGAGTTTACTTTTGTGTATGGTGTTAGGGAGTATTCTAATTTCATTCCTTTACATGTAGCTGTCCAGTTTCCCCAGCACCACTTATTGAAGAGACAGTTTTTTCTCCATTGTATATCCTTGCCTCCTTTGTCATAGATTAGTTGACCATAGGTGCGTGTGTTTATCTCTGGGCTTTCTATCTTGTTACATTGATCTATGTTTCTGTTTTTGTACCAGTACTGTATTCTCTTGATTACTGTAGCTTTGTAGTATAGTCTGAAGTCAGGGAGTCTTATTCCTCCAGCTCCGTTTTTTCCCCTCAAGACTGCTTTGGCTATTTGGGGTCTTTTGTGTCTCCCTACAAATTTTAAGATTTTTTGTTCTAGTTCCGTGAAAAATGCCATTGGTAATTTGATAGGGATTGCACTGAATCTGTAGATTGCTTTGGGTAGTATAGTCATTTTCACAATATTGAATCTTCCATTGCAAGAATGTGGTATATCTCTCCATCTGTTGGTATCATCATTAATTTCCATCATCAGTGTCTTATAGTTTTCTGCATACAGGCCTTTTGTCTCCCTAGGTGGGTTTATTCCTAGGTATTTTATTCTTTTTGTTGCAGTGGTAAATGGGAGTGTTTCCTTAATTTCTCTTTCAGATTTTTCATCATTAGGATATAGGAATGCAAGAGATTTCTGTGCATTAATTTTGTATCCTGCAACTTTACCAAATTCATTGATTAGATCCAGTACTTTTCTGGTGGCATCTTTAGGATTCCCTATGTATAGTATCATGTCATCTGCAGTGACAGTTTTACTTCTTCTTTTCCAATCTGCATTCCTTTTATTTCTGTTTCTTCTCTGATTACCGTGGCTAGGACTTCCAAAACTATGTTGAATAATAGTGGCGAGAGTGGACATCCTTGTCTTGTTCCTGATCTTAGAGGAAATGCTTTCAGTTTTTCACCATTGAGAATGACGTTTGCTGTGGATTTGTCATATATGGCCTTTATTATGTTGAGGTGGGTTCCCTCTGTGCCCACTTTCTGGAGTCTATTAGGATGCTTTGTATTTCTGTGGTGTCTGTTGTAACTTCTCCTTTTTCATTTCTAATATTACTTTTTTGAGTCCTCTCCCTCTTTTTCTTGATGAGTCAGGCTAATGGTTTATCAATATTGTTTATCTTCTCAAAGAACCAGCTTTTAGTTTTATTGATCTTTGCTATTGCTTTCTTTGTTTCTATTTCATTTATTTCCGATCTGATCTTTATGATTTCTTTCCTTCTGCTAACTTCGGGTTTTCTTTATTCTTTCTCTAGTTCCTTTAGGTGTAAGATTATATTGTTTATTTGAGATTTTTCTTCTTTTTTAAGGTAGGCTTGTATAGCTATAAACTTCCCTCTTAGAACTGCTTTTGCTGCATCCCATAGATTTTGTGGGTTTTTTTCTTTTTTTTTATCATCTTTATTGGAGTATAATTGCTTTACAGTCATTTTCTTCTTATACAAACATATTGAAGACTTTGAAACTGTTACAAAGCCACCAAGGTAGAACTTGACTATAAGTAAGGTAAGTTAGTAATAAAACAATTCTTTCAACTTTAGCATGATTGGAGCCACGTGATATATTTCTAACAGAGTCTCTTGAGTATGAAGGGCTGTCACCGGCAATTATTTTGAAAGTTATTCATCCTTTTCTTTCCAATTTGGGAAAATAATAATTTTTTTAAAGTATTATTTATTTATTTGGCTGCGCTGGGTCTTAGTTGCAGCATGCAAACTCTGAGTTGCAGCGTGAGGGATCTAATTCCCTGACCAGGGATTGAACCTGGGCCCCCTGTATTGGGAGCATGCAGTCTTAGCCACTGGACCACGAGCAAAGTCCCAGAATGATGGTGGTTTTTTTTTTTAACATCTTTATTGGAGTATAATTGCTTTACAATGGTGTGTTAGTTTCTGATTTATAACAAAGTGAATCAGTTATACATATACATATGTTCCCATATCTCTTCCCTCTTGCATCTCCCTCCGTCCCACCCTCCCTATCCCACCCCTCTAGGTGATCACAAAGCACCGAGCTGATCTCCCTGTGCTATGCGGCTGCTTCCCATTAGCTATCTATTTTACATTTGGTAGTGTATATATGTCCATGCCACTCTCTCACTTTGTCACAACTTACCCTTCCCCCTCCCCATATCCTCAAGTCCACTCTCTAGTAGATCTGTGTTTTTATTCCTGTCTTGCCCCTCGGTTCTTCATGACCTTTTTTTTTCCCTTAGATTCCAAATATATGTGTTAGCATATGGTATTTATTTTTCTCTTTCTGACTTACTGCACTCTGTATGACAGACTATAGGTCCATCCACCTCACTACAAATAACTCCATTTCGTTTCTTTTTATGGCTGAGTAATATTCCATTGTATATATGTGCCACATCTTCTTTATCCATTCATCTGTTGATGGACACTTAGGTTGCTTCCATATCCCGGCTATTGTAAATAGAGCAGAAATGAACATTTTGGTACATGACTCTTTTTGAATTATGGTTTTCTCAGGGTATACTGACCTATGTGAGGTGATACCTCATTGTAGTTTTGATTTTCATTTCTCTAATGATTATTGATGTTGAGCATTCTTTCATGTGTTTGTTGGCAATTTGTATATCTTCTTTGGAGAAATGTTTATTTAGGTCTTCTACC
>NC_041222.1:60968162-60968988 GCF_002837175.3 Physeter macrocephalus
ATTTGTTTATTTTTGTTTTTATTTCCATTTCTCTAGGAGGTGGGTCAAAAAGAATCTTGATGTGATTTATGTCATAGAATGTTCTGCCTATGTTTTCCTCCAAGAGTTTGATAGTGTCTGCCCTCACATTTAGGTCTTTAATCCATTATGAGTTTATTTTTGTGTATGGTGTTAGGGAGTGTTCTAATTTCATTCTTTTACATGTAGCTGTCCAGTTTTCCCAGCACCACTTATTGAAGAGGATGTCTTTTCTCCACTGTATATTCTTGCCTCCTTTTTCAAAGATAAGGTGACCGTATGTGCGTGGGTTTATCTCTGGGCTTTCTATCCTGTTCCATGGATCTATATTTCTGTTTTTGTGCCACTAAAATACTGTCTTGTTTACTGTAGCTTTGTTGTATAGTCTGAAGTCGGGGAGCCTGATTCCTCCATCTCCGTATTTCTTTCTCAAGATTGCTTTGACTATTCGGGGTCTTTTGTGTTTCCATACAAATTGCGAAATTTTTTGTTCTAGTTCTTTGAAAAATGCCAGTGGTAGCTTGATTGGGATGGCACTGAATCTGTAGATTGCTTTGGGTAGTAGAGTCATTTTCACAATGTTGATTCTTCCAATCCAAAACATGGTATATCTCTCCATCTATTTGTATCATCTTTAATTTCTTTCATCAGTGTCTTATAATTTTCTGCATACAGGTCTTTTCTCCCCTTAGGTAGGTTTATTCCTAGGTATTTTATTCTTTTTGTTGCAGTGGTAAATGGGAGTGTTTTCTTAATTTCACTTTCAGATTTTTCATCCTTAGTGTATAGGAATGCAAGAGATTTCTGT
>NC_041222.1:60969452-60970283 GCF_002837175.3 Physeter macrocephalus
TACTTCTTCTTTTCCGATTTGGATTCCTTTTATTTCTTTTTCTTCTCTGATTGCTGTGGCTGAAACTTCCAAAACTATGTTGAATAATAGCGGTGAGAGTGGGCAACCTTGTCTTGTTCCTGCTCTTAGTGGAAATGGTTTGTTTTTCACCATTGAGGACGATGTTGGCTGTGGGTTTGTCATATATGGCCTTTATTATGTTGACGAAAGTTCCCTTTTTGCCTACTTTCTGCAGGGTTTTTATCCTATATGGGTGTTGAATTTTGTCAAAAGCTTTCTCTGCATCGATTGAGATGATCATATGGTTTTTCTCCTTCAATTTGTTAATATGGTGTATCACATTGATTGATTTGCATATATTGAACAATCCTTGCATTCCTGGGATAAACCCAGGAATGTAGTAATCTCTAATAATCTTTTGTATTTCTGCAGTGTCAGTTGTTATGTCTCCTTTTTCATTTCTAATTCTATTGATTTGAGTCTTCTCCCTTTTTTTCTTGATGAGTCTGGCTAATGGTTTATCAATTTTATTTATCTTCTCAAAGAACCAGCTTTTAGTTTTATTGATCTTTGCTATCCTTTCCTTCATTTCTTTTGCATTTATTTTTCTTCTGATCTTTATGATTTCTTTCCTTCTGCTAACTTTGGTGTTTTTTTTCTTCTTTCTCTAATTGCTTTAGGTGCAAGGTTAGGTTGTTTATTTGAGATGTTTCTTGTTTCTTAAGGTAGGATTGTATTGGTATAAACTTCCCTCTTAGAACTGCTTTTGCTGCATTCCATAGGTTTTGGGTCGTTGTGTTTTCAGTGTCATTTGTTTCTAGGTATTTTTTG
>NC_041222.1:60970863-60974361 GCF_002837175.3 Physeter macrocephalus
ATTGAGGTTCTCCTATGTTGGGTGCATAAATATTTACAATTGTTATATCTTCTTCTTGGATTGTTCCCTTGATCATTATGTAGTATCCTTCTTTGTCTCTTGTAATAGTCTTTATTTTAAAGTCTATTTTGTCTCATATGAGAATTGCTACTCCAGCTTTCTTTTGATTTCCATTTGCATAGAATATCTTTTTCCATCCCCTCACTTTCAGTCTGGATGTGTTCCTAGGTCTGAAGTGGGTTTCTTGTAGACAGCATATATACGGGTCTTGTTATTGTATCCATTCAGCCAGTCTATGTCTTTTGGTT
Source organism: Physeter macrocephalus (assembly GCF_002837175.3). Taxonomy (NCBI): domain Eukaryota; kingdom Metazoa; phylum Chordata; class Mammalia; order Artiodactyla; family Physeteridae; genus Physeter; species Physeter macrocephalus. The sequence goes on from NC_041222.1 coordinate 60,971,172, forward strand.
GGAGCATTTAATCCATTTACATTATGGTAATTATCAATATGTATGTTTCTATTCCCATGTTCTTGATTGTTTTGGGTTTGTTATTGTAGGTCTTTTCCTTCTCTTGTATTTCCTGCTTAGAGAAGTTCCTTTAGCATTTGTTGTCAAGCTTGTTTGGTGGTGCTGAATTCTCTTAGCTTTTGCTTGTCTGTAAAGCTATTAATTACTCCATCAAATCTGAATGAGATCCTTGCAGGGTAGAGTAATCTTGGTTGTAGATTTTTCTCCTTCATCACTTTAAATATGTCCTGCCAGTCCCTTCTGGCTTATAGAGTTTCTGCTGAGAGATCAGCTGATAACCTTATGGGGATTCCCTTGTGTGTTATTTGTTGTTTTTCCCTTTCTGCTTTTAATATGTTTTCTTTGTATTTAATTTTTGATAGTTTGATTAATATGTGTCTCCTAGGTCCTTGTTAAACGTTTCTTGTATTTTCTCTATTCTATTTCCAAGATTTTGGATCATCTTCACTATCATTATTCTGAATTCTCTTTCAGGTAGACTGCCTATTTCCTCTTCATTTGTTAGGTCTGGTGGGTTTTTACCTTGCTCTTTCATCTCCTGTGTGTTTTTCTGTCTTCTTATTTTGCTTAACTTACCGTGTTTGGGGACTCCTTTTCGCAGGCTGCTGGTTCGTAGTTCCCATTGTTTTTGTTGTCTGTCCCCAGTGTTTAAGGTTGGTTCAGTAGGTTGTGTAGGCTTCCTGATGGAGGGGACTAGTGCCTGTGTTCTGTTGGATGAGGCTGTATCTTGTCTTTCTGGTGGGCAGGTCCAGATCTGGTGGTGTGTTTTGGGGTGTCTGTGGTCTTATTATGATTTTAGGCAGCCTCTCTGCTAATGGATGGAGTTGTGTTCCTGGTTTGCTAGTTGTTTGGCATAGGGTGTCCCGCACTGTAGCTTGCTGGTCATTGAGTGAAGCTGGGTCTTGGCGTTGAGATGGAGATCTCTGGGAGATTTTCGCTGTTTGATATTACGTGGAGCTGGGAGGTCTCTTGTGGACCAGTGTCCTGAATTGGCTCTCCCACCTCAGAGGCACAGCACTGACTCCTGGCTGGAGCACCAAGAGCCTTGCATCCACTCGGCTCAGAATAAAAGGGAGAAAAAGTAGAAAGAAAGAGAGAGAGAGAGAGAGAGGGAGGGAGGGAGGGAGGGAGGGAGGGAGGGAGAGAGAGAGAGAGAGAGAGAGAGGGAGAGAGAGAGAGAGAGAGAGAGAGAGAGAGAAGATAAAGTAAAAAATAAGATAAAGTTATTAAAATAAAAAATAATTATTAAGAAAAAAATGTATATATCTTTGCTCCCAATGTCCACCTCCTCAATTTGGGATGATTCGTTGTCTATTCAGGTATTCCACAGATGCAGGGAACATCAAGTTGATTGTGGAGCTTTAATCTGCTGCTCCTGAGGCTGCTGGGAGAAATTTCCCTTTCTCTTCTTTGTTCGCACAACTCCAGGGGTTCAGGTTTGGATTTTGCCCCGCCTCTGCGTGTAGGTCGCCTGAGGGCATCTGTTCCTCGCTCAGACAGGAGGGGGTTAAAGGAGCAGCTGATTCGGGCGCTCTCGCTTGCTTAGGCTGGGGGGGTGGGAGTGTACGGATGCGGGGTGAGTCTGCGACAGCAGAGGCCAGTGTGACGTTGCAGCAGCCTGAGGCACGCCGTGCATTCTCCCGAGGAAGTTGTCCCTGGATCCCGGGACCCTGGCAGTGGCAGGCTGCACAGGCTCCCCGGAGGGGAGGTGTGGATAGTGACCTGTGCTCTCATACAGGCTTCTTGGTGGCGGCAGCAGCAACCTTAGCATCTCATGCCCGTCTCTGGGGTCCGCGCTGATAGCCGGGGCGCCTGTCTCTGGAGCTCCGTTAAGCGGCGCTCTTAATCCCTTCTCCTCACACACCATGAAACAAAGAGGGAAGAAAAAGGCTCTTGCCTCTTCGGCAGCTCCAGACTTTTCCCCGGACTCCCTCCCGGCCAGCTGTGGCACAGTAGCCCCCTTCAGGCTGGGTTCACGCCGCCAACCCCAGTCCTCTCCCTGTGATCCGACCGAAGCCCGAGCCTCAGCTCCCATCCCCCGCCCGCCCCGGCGGGTGAGCAGACAAGCCTCTCTGGCTGCTGAGTGCTGGTTGGCACTGATCCTCTGTGCAGGAATCTCTCCACTTTGCCCTCCGCACCTCTGTGGCTGCGCTCTCCTCCCTGGCTCCGAAGCTTCCCCCCGCCCCGCCACCACCACCCGCAGTCTCCACCCGCGAAGGGGCTTCCTAGTGTGTGGAAACCTTTCCTCCTTCACAGCTCCCTCTCACTGGTGCAGGTCCCATCCCTATTCTTTTGTTTCTGTTTATTCTTTTTTTCTTTTGCCCTACCCAGGTACGTGGGGAGTTTCTTGCATTTTGGGAGGTCTGTGGTCTTCTGCCAGCATTCAGTAGGTGTTCTATAGGAGCAGTTCCACACGTAGATGTATTTCTGATGTATCTGTGGGGAGGAAGGTGATCTCCGCATCTTACTCTTCCACCATCTTCGGGATCCCCCATAGATTTTGGATCGTCATGTTTTCATTGTCATTTGTCTCTACGTATTTTTTGATTTCCTCTTTGATTTCTTCAGTGATCTCTTGGTTATTTAGTTAATGTATTGTTTAGCTTCCATGTGTTTGTGTTTTTCTTACTTTTTCCCCTGTAATTCATTTCTGATCTCATAGCGTTGTGGTCAGAAATGATGCTTGATATGATTTCAATTTTCTTAAATTTACTGAGGCTTGATTTGTGACCCAAGATGTGATCTGTCCTGGAGAATGTTCCATGCACACTTGAGAAGAAAGTGTAATCTGCTGTTTTTGGATGGAATGTCCTATAAATATCAATTAAATCTATCTGGTCTATTTTGTCATTTAAAGCTTCTGTTTCCATATTTATTTTCATTTTGGATGATCTGTCCATTGGTGTAAGTGAGGTTTTAAAATCCCCCACTATTATTTTGTTACTGTCGATTTCCTCTTTTATAGCTGTTATCAGTTGCTTATGTATTGAGGTGCTCCTATGTTGGGTGCATATATATTTATAATTGTTATATCTTCTTCTTGGATTGATCCCTTGATCATTATGTAGTGTCCTTCCTTGTCTCTTGTAACATTCTTTATTTTAAAGTCTATTTTATCTGATATGAGTAT
>NC_041222.1:60975023-60993723 GCF_002837175.3 Physeter macrocephalus
GTGTTTCCCACTTTGAGAAGTTCCTTTAGCATTTGTTGTAGAGCTGGTTTGGTGGTGCTGAATTCTCTTAGCTTTCACTTGTCTGTAGAACTTTTTATTTCTCCATCGAATCTCAATGAGATCCTTGCTGGATAGAGTAATCTTGGTTGTAGGTTCTTCCTTTTCATCGCTTTTAGTATATCATGCCACTCCCTCTGGATTGTAGAGTTTCTGCTGAGAAATCAGCTGTTAACCTTATGAGAGTTCCCTTGTATGTTGTCATTTTTCCCTTGCTGCTTTCAATAATTTTTCTTTGTCTTTAATTTTTGCCAGTTTGATTACTATTTGTCTCGGCGTGTTTCTCCTTGGGTTTATCCTGTATGGGACTCACTGCGCTTCTGGACTTGGGTGGCTATTTCCTTTCCCATGTTAGGGAAGTTTTCGACTATAATCTCTTCAAATATTTTCTCTGGTCTTTTCTCTCTCTCTTCTCCTTCTGGGACCCCTATAATGTGAATGTTGTTGAGTTTAATGTTGTCCCAGAGGTCTCTCCGGCTGCCTTCATTTCTTTTCATTCTTTTTTCTTTATTCTGTTCCACAGCAGTGAATTCCACCATTCTGTCTTCCAGGTCACTTATCCTTTCTTCTGCCTCGGTTATTCTGCTACTGATTCCTTCTAGTGTAGTTTTCATTTCAGTTATTGTATTGTTCATCTCTGTTTGTTTGTTCTTTAATTCGTCTAGGTCTTTGTTAAACATTTCTTGCATCTTCTCGATCTTTGCCTCTATTCTTTTTCTGAGGTCCTGGATCATGTTCACTATCATTATTCTGAATTCTTTTTCTGGAAGGTTGCCTATCTCCACTTCATTTAGTTGTTTTTCTGGGGTTGTATCTTGTTCCTTCATCTGGTTCATAGCCCTCTGCCTTTTCATCTTGTCTTTCTGTGAATGTGGTTTTTGTTCCACAGGCTGCAGGATTGTAGTTCTTCCTGCTTCTGCTGTCTGCCCTCTGATGGATGAGGCTATCTAAGAGGCTTGTGCAAGGTTCCTGATGGGAGGGACTGGCGGTGGATAGAGCTGACTGTTGCTCTGATGGGCAGAGCTCAGTAAAAGTTTAATCTGCTTGACTGCTGATGGGTGGGGCTGGGTTCCCTCCCTGTTGGTTGTTTGGACTGAGGCAACCCAACACTGGAGCCTACCTGGGCTCTTTGGTGGGTCTAATGACAGTCTCTGGGAGGGCTCATGCCAGTCAGTACTTCCCAGAACAATGCTGCCAGTGTCCTTGTCCCCACAGTGAGCCACAGCCACCCCCCCTGCCTCTGTAGGAGCCCCTTCAACACCAGCAGGTCAGTCTGGTTCAGTCTCCCCTGGGGTCACTGCTCCTTCCCCTGTGTCCCGATGCACACACTACTTTGTGTGTGCCCTCCAAGGGTGGATTCTCTGTTTCCCCCAGTCCTGTCGAGGTCCTGCAATCAAATCCCACTTGACTTCAAAGTCTGATTCTCTAGGAATTCCTCCTCGCATTGCCGGACCCCCAGGTTGGGAAGCCTGACATGGGGCTCATAACCTTCACTCCAGTGTGTGGACTTCTGTGGTATAAGTGTTTTCCAGTGTGAGTCACCCACCCAGCAGTTATGGGATTTGATTTTACTGTGATTGCCCCCATCCTACCATCTCATTGTGGCTTCTCCTTTTTCTTTGCATGTGGAGTATCTTTTTTGGTGAGTTCCAGTGTCTTCCTGTCGATGATTGTCCAGCAGCTAGTTGTGATTCTGGTGTTCTCGCAAGAGGGAGTGAGAGCCTGTCCTTCTACTCCGCCATCTTGGTTCCTCCAGCTAACATGTCTTCTTTATCCATTCCTCTGTAGATAGACATTTAGGTTGCTTCCATGTTTTGGCTACTGTAGTAGATAATGCTGCAGTGAACACTGGGGTGCATGTATCTTTTCAAATTATGGTTTTCTCCAGATACATGCCCAGGAGTGGGATTGCTGGATCATATGGTAGTTCTGTTTTTAGTTTTTTAGGAACCTCCATATTGTTCTCTGCAGTGGCTATACCAATTTACATTCCCACCAACTTGTAGGAAGGTTTCCTATTCTCCACACCCTCTCCAGCATTTACTGTTTGTAGACTTTTTGATGATGACCATCCTGACTGGTGTGAGGTGATACCTCATTGTAGTTTTGATTTGAATTTTTCTGATAATTAGTGATGTTGAGCATCTTTTCATAGGCTTTTAGGCCATTTGTATGTGTTCTTTGGAAAAATGTGTATTTATATCTTCTGCCCATTTTTTGATGGGTTTATTTTTTTGATATAGAGCTACGTGAGCTGTTTGTATATTTTAGAGATTAATCACTTGTTGGTTGCATCATTTGCAAATATTGTTATTTTCTCCCATTCCTGGTTGTCTTTTCATTTTGTTTATGGTTTCCTTTGCTCTGCAAAACCTTTTAAGTTTAATTAGGTCCAATTTTTGCTTTTACTTTTATTACTTTAGAAGGTGAATCCAAAAATACATTTCTCCTTTTTTGTCTCTTGTAACAGTCTTTATTTTAAAGTCTATTTTGCCTGATACGAGTATTGCTACTCCTGCTTTCATTTGATTTCCATTTGCATGGGATATCTTTTTCCATTCCCTCGCTTTCAGTCTGTATGTGTCCCTAGATCTGAAGTGGCTCTCTTGTAGACAACATGTATATGGATATTGTTTTTGTAACCATTCAGCCAGTCTATGTCTTTTGGTTGGAACATTTAATCCATTTACATTTAAGGTAATTATCAATATGTATGTTCATATTGCCATTATGTTAATTGTTTTGTTTTTGTTTTTGCAGGTCTTTTTTCTTCCCTTCCTCTTTGGTTCTCTTCTCTTGTGATTTGATGACTATCTTTAGTGTTTCATTTGGATTGTTTTTCTCTTTTTTTCTGTGTATCTACTGTAGATTTTTGGTCTGTGTTCACCATGAGGTTTTGATATAGCAGTCTATATTTATACAAGATTGTTTTAAGTTACTGGTCTCTTAATTTCAAATGCATTTCCAATACCCTGTGTTTGTACTTTCCTCTCTCACAGTTGCTGGTTTTGATATCATATTTGTGTGTAAATGATTTCCTACCTCTACTGTATGTTTGTCTTTACTGGTGAGCTTTCCCATTCGTAATTTTCTTGTTTCTAGTTGTGTCCTTTTGTTTTCCGCTTAGAGAAGTTCCTTCAGCATTTGTTGTAAAGCTGGTCTGGTGGTCCTGAGTTCTCTTAGCTTTTGCTTGTCTGTAATGCGTTTCATTTCCCCATCGAATCTGAATAAGAGCCTTGCAGTGTAGAATATTCTTGGTTGTAGGTTCTCCCCTTTCATCACTTTAAATATATGGTGCCACTCCTTTCTGGCCTGCAGAGTTTCTACTGAAAAACTCAGCTGATGCCCTTATGGAGATTCCCTTGTATGTTATTTGTTGCTTTTCCCTTGTTGCTTTTAATATTTTCTCTGTCTTTAATTTTTGTTAGTTTGGTTAATATGTGTCTTGGTGTGTTCCTCCTTGGGTTTATCCTGTATGGGACTCTCTGTTCTTCTGGACTTGAGTGTTTCCTTTCCCATGTTAGGGAAGTTTTTGGCTATAATCTCTTCAAATATTTTCTCAGGCCCTTTCTCTGTCTTCTCTTTTTGGGACCCCTATAACGTGAACATTGTTGCATTTAGTGTTGTGTCTGTGGTCCCTGAGACTGTCCTTATTTCTTTCATTCTTTTTTCTTTATTCTGTTCCATGGCAGTGATTTCCACCACTCTGTCTTCCAGGTCACTTATTTGTTCTGCCTCATTTATTCTGCTATTGATTCCTTCTATTGTACTTTTCATTTCAGTTATTGTATTGTTCATCTCTGTTTGTTTATTCTTTAAGTCTTCTAGCTCTTTGTTGAACATATCTTGTATCTTCTCAGTCTGTGCCTCCATTCATTTCCCAAGATCTTGGATCATCTTTACTATCATAACTCTGAATGCTTTTTCAGGTAGATTGCCTATCTCCACTTCACTTAGTTGTTCTTCTGGGTTTTTATCTGGTTCCTTCGTCCGGATATTTCTCTGCCATCTTATTTTGTCTAACTTTATGCTTTTGTGGTCTCCTTTTTGCAGGCTGCAGGGTTGTAGTTCCTCTTGCTTCTGGTTTCTGGCCCCTGGTAGGTGAGATCTGTCCAGGGGCTTATGCGGATTTCCTGGTGGGAGGGACTGGTGCCTACCCACTGGTGGGTGGAGCTGGATCTTGTCCCTCTGGTGGGCAGGGTTGCGTCAAGGGGTGTGTTTAGAGGTGGCTGTGGCTCAGGACAACTTTAGACACCCTGTCTGCTGATGGTTGGGGCTGTGTTCCCACCTTGTTGGTTGCTTGGCCTAAGGCATCCCAGCAATGGAGCCTGCAGGCTTTTGGGTGGGGCCAGATCTCAGTGCCAAAATGGCGACCTCCAGGAGAGCTCACACCAATGAATATTCACTGGGCCCTCCACCACCAGTGTCTTTGCCCCCACAGTGAGGCAACGCCGACCTCTGCCTCCCCAGGTGACCCTCCAAGACCGCCGGTAGGTTTAACCCAGGATCCTATGGAGTCACTGCTTTGTGCTGGGTCCCAGTGCACATGAAATCTTATGTGCGCCCTCCAAGAGTGGAGTCTATCTTTCCCCCTCTCCTGTGGAGCTCCTGCAATCAAGCCCCACTGGCCTTCAAAGCCAAATGCTTTAGGGCTCTTCCTCCTGATGCCATACCCTCAGCCTCGGGAGCTTGATGTGGGGCTCAGAACTCTCACTCTGTGGGAGAACCTCTGCAATGTAATTATTTTCCATTTTGTGGGTTGTCTCCCCCACCCCCGGCATGTATGGGATTTGATTATATCATGAAAGTGCCCCTCCTACCATCTCTTTGTGGCTTCAACTTTGTCTTTGGATGTAAAATATGTTTTTTGGTAGGTTCCACTCTTTTTTGTCAGTGGTTGTTCAGCAGTTAGTTGTGATTTTGGTGTTTTCGTGAGAGAGGGTGAGCTCAGTTCCTTCTACTCTGCCATCTTGTCCAGAATTGAGGGGCCACTTTTAGTTTGTATGCTTGGTGCCTCTTTCTTCAGCATGTGCTGGCTGTTATCCCCTTGATATGGGGCATACAGGTACAGCCACCTGTGCGCACTCGGATGGTGGGGGCAACGATCAGTTCCCACTCGTGAGTCTCCTGCCACCGGCAGCCCACACTCCTCTGGTACAGCTGGGGTAGCTATTGGCACCTGCTCCCGGGTCTCTTGGCAGTGGCAGCAGGGGCAGCTATTACCATCTGTTCATAGCCCATGTTTTCTTCCCAGATGGCATGGGCAGAGATTGGTACCTGCTCGTGGGTGTCAGAGTAGTGGCAGCAGCTCATGCACTCCTGGGACAGCGGGGCCAGCACTTGGCACTTACTTGTGGGTCTCATAGTGGCAGCAGTGCCCCGCACACTCCTGGGACAGCAGAGGCAGCACTTGGCACCTGCTCGCGGGTCTTGTAGCAGCAGCAGCAGTGCACACACTCCTGGGACTCTTAGCGGTGGTGGCGGCCCAGGCCCGCCTCTGGAGCCCAAGATAGCAGCAGCATCTCATGCCTGCCCCCAGAGGTCATGTAGGCTGTGTCCTGTTGCCTGAGAGTGTGCACAGATAAAGAAGCTCCTATTGTGGTCCTGCCCCTTTCCTCCTGTGCCCCCTCAACAATGGTGCCTTGCCTCTCTGGTGGGCCAAGGCTTCTTCCAAGTATGCCCTCAGTTGCCACATTCCAGCCTCTTCAGGCTGTCTCGGGGCAGCCAACCCCAGTCCTCTCCCTGAATCTGACCTCCAAAGCCCAAGCTCCAGCATCCAGCACCCCCTGCACCAGTGGACAAGCGTCTGAGACTGGGGAGCACAGGGCGGTGTTACCAACCATCTGTGCAGGTCACTTTTCTGCCTACCTCAAACCAGTTGCTGCACTGTCCTCTGAGGCTCCAAAGCTCCCCCTCCATCCAGGCTGATCTTCCCACTAGTGAGGCGACTTCCCAGGGTGCAGGAACCTTCTTTCCTTCACAGCTTCCTCCCTGGGGTGCAAGTCCCATCCCAATTCCTTTCTCTCTTTTTCTTTTTTCTTTTGTCCTACCCGGTTACATGGAAGTTTTCTTGCCCTTTCGGAAGTCTGAGGTCTTCTGCCAGTGTTCAGTAGATGTTCTGTGTGAGTCGTTCCACTTGTAGATGTATTTTTGATGTACTTGTTGGGGTCGGCGAGCTCCATGTCCTTCTCCTCTGCCATCTTGATCCCCCCCTCAAATTTTGTTGTTGTTGTTGAAGTATAGTTGATTTGCAATATTTTCAGTGTACTGCAAAGTGATTCAGTTATACATATATACATAGGTATGTATTCTTTTTCAGATTCTCTTCCATTATAAGTTATTACAAGATATTGAATATAGTTCCCTATGCTATACAGTAGATCCTTGTTATTTTTGATGGCTAAGAATCGTAGAGAACCATTTTCAAATGCCATTTGTGACTCATAATGTTAGAAGAGTTGAAAGAAGACCCTTTTGATTCATTCATTCAATGAGTCAATAAATATTAATTAAACATGGATTAATTAGCATCTGTGCTAATTTGGCGCTTTTTTCTGTTTGCCTATCTCACAAACAAAACAATAAATATATGACGGTTAAAATATGATAGATTTTTTCTCACTCACCTAAAGTCTAAAACGAATTATTGCACAAGAGGTTTTTTGTGGTTTGGGTCAAGAAGTGGCACACTTGACTTCTGCTCCCATTCCATTTGCTACAATTCATTCTCTTGCCCACCCCTAACTGCAGAGAGGCTGGCAAATGACCTGACTGTGAGCCTAGGAAGAAGAAGAAAAGTATTTGGTTGGTAGCAGATCCATCTCTGCCATCACTTCTAAAATGGAAGGCATTGTGCTGTTGAAAACAAAGTTGCTGTTAGCAGAGGCCTAGACTTTGGCCCTGAGAAAAAGTTACTTACAATGCTCTCTGTTCTTGGCTGCACTCAAAAAACAAGGCTTCATCTCTTCTGGCTCCTCTCTCCATCTCCTTTATACTGGGCCAAATATATTTTTCAAGCACATATGTTCAGATTTTTTCCCATTGGGTTTTGATTTTACCCAGAGTCACACATGAGTGAAAGAGGTGTGAGCCAGAGCCCAGACTGTGCACAGGAATGTATTTCCAAGATTTGCTCCTAGGGCTGCTCATCTGTCCCTGCCTGTCTCTCCAGCTTCTGGTCCTTCCAGGTCAGGACAGTGCCTGTTTGGTCGAAGGCCTCTGCTCTAAAGGCAACACAAGATGGCACTCCTCCACATCGGTGCATATTGACATGCAAGTGTTAGTGGACCTTAGGTTCACCCTTGTACCAGGGCTTCCCTTCCTTTTACCACTGAGGCTCTGGATCCCCTGTTCCATATCACTTGAACAGGAGCCATAATCCAAAAGCTCAAGGGTATGATGAGGTCTAAAGGAGATGAACAATAAATCATTCTCTTAACGCTTTCTTTTCTGTGTCTGACTCTGTTGAAGAGACTTGATTCCTTATATTGGGCCTGATAAATTGAAAAGCTTGCCTTTGTTTCTATTTCCTTGTTCTTCTTATATATATGCAGATATAAAACTAAGCATAATCTCCTTTGATGTATAGCTCTCATGCGACTATAACACCAATTTACAGATTCAATGAAAGAGTAATCTGTAAACCCTATCAATTTACAGAAATCAACATGAATGTAATCTGCTAGCTGATGCTGACCCACAGAGATGACATGGTGGACATGGGCCTGATGTCTGAGGCTCTGCCTACACTGCAGAGGCTCTGTGATCATGGCTCAGCCTCTCTTTTTTTTGTTTTGCCTATTGTGAAAAACTTTTTGGTCAGGCATGCCGTGACCTTTTTTAGCATTCTCTTAGCACAAATACATAATTTATCACTTCACTCCCTCTCTGCATCTCTATTTTATTTTCTTCTTAGTTGATTTCCATAATTAGAATAATACTCGCTAACAGGATTATAATCAAGCATAAACATAGGCGTGGCATCACACAGCAGTACTCACCTCACTAGGTGACTATCTAGGTGATCTAAAGTGGACTTAAATTATTTTTGTTTTGTTTTTTAGTTGACCATTAAAATAAGAATTCCAACCTGAAATTTTCTTTTTTTTTTTTTTTTTAAATTTTTATTGAAGTATAGTTGATTTACAATGTTGTGTTAGTTTCAGGTGTACAGCAAAGTGAATCAGTTATACATATACATATATCCATTCTTTTTCAGATTCTTTTCCCCTTTAGGTTATTACAGAATATTGAGTAGATTTCCCTGTGCTATACAGTAGCTCCTTATTAGTTATCTCTTTTATATATAGTAGTTTGTTAATCCCAATCTCCAATTTATTATTTCCCCCCCATGTTTCCCCTTTGGTATCCTTAAGTTTGATTTCCAGATCTGTGAGTCTGTTTCTGTTTTGTAAATAAGTTCATTTGTATCATTTTTTTAGATTCCATATATAAGTGATATAAGATGATATTTGTCTTTCTCTGTCTGACTTACTTCACCTAATAAAATAACCTTTAAGTCCATACATGTTGCTGCAAATGGCATTGTCATTCTTTTTTATGGCTGAGTGATATTCCATTTTATATATGTACACATCTTCTTTATCCATTCCTCTGTCGATAGACATTTAGGTTGCTTCCATGTCTTGGCTAGTGTTAATAGTGCTGCAGTGAACGTTGGAGTACATGTGTCCAACCCGAAATTTTCTACTATTGAACTAATGGGCTCTCAAAAAAACCTCAGCTCTCACCAGGACGCAAGAAAAACTAACACAGTGTATTTCACTGATGATCAAACCTGGCTGAATGTCAGAATCACCTCAGAACTTGTTCAAAATAGAGATTAGAGCTTCCATCCCACCACTGAGATTCAGGTTTAGTAGGTCTAAGAGTGCAACTCAATAACATGTACAAGCTTTTTCTAATAGATGTAAGAGGGTCAGTTGATTAAGGACACTGTTTTCATTATAAACTTCTATTAATTGTAGATACTTGGGTAACTCTGTGCTTTGTCTTAACAGTGGATTATGAAGGTAATGAGAACGTATAAGTAGCCTGTGCTAACAACAGCGCCTCTAGTGACAGGACGAAAGGTCGTTACTTTTCAGCAAAAGCTCAATATAATTAATTAAGGGCTGGATTTAATTCAGTGACATTTGAATTTTATAGCTATACACTTGCAGCTATAAAACCACCTTTATTATTAAAATTCCTATAGGAAAAATAACTTGGTAATTGTGAGTCTGAAACTGGTCCCTAACTTGCTTTTCCCCATTGGCACAGTTGTTTTTATTACACACAGTGAGGCAACTATTATATATAGCAGGACAGATTATGTTTTTAACAAGTGCCCTGGGGGTTCTGAGGCAGCTAGTCCACAGACAAGGATTTGGGATCTCCAGTTACAAGCACTGGACTTGAGGACGAAGTTCTGGGGTCTACTTCAGTCCTACTACTTGCTTGCTCTCTGGCCTTGGACAAACCATTGGGCCTTTCTGAGCCTAAGTTCCTCATCTATATAAAAGATGGAAATTCTTTACCTGACTCTCAGGGTTGTTATGACAACAAAAACAAATTCAGATAATGTGCATAGTACACCATATGCACACATATATTCATTTACGAGATATTTATTGAGGACCTAGTATGTGCTAGGACTGAGTGGTAGGAACAAAGAGGAGAACAAGAGGGATGTGACCCCTGATTTTATGGAAGTTACAAGGTGAGGGGTGGGAGGCAGAAAACACACAAATAAGGTAAATTTTGATAATTCTAGTGCTTAGGGAGAAAATAAAATTGGCATTGAGCTATGTAATGACTGGTAAGGGAGGGAGGGCATGTATGCTTTAGAAAGGCCCCTGTAAGAGGTGATATTTGTGTGAAGACGTAAATGACCAGGAGAAGATAACTGTGCAGAAGTCTTTGGGTGGAGGATATCAGAGAAAGGGAACAGCTGGGACAAACGTGCTGATGCTCTGGAAGAAGGGATCGAAGGGCAGTGTGGCTGCAACAACAGTGATCAACTGGAAGTGTGGCCTCAGGGAGGTAGAGGAAGGGTAAACAGCTGGGCCTGAACACGTAGGGGATGGTTGGGCATGAAAAGGAGCTTGAAATTTCGCTCTAACTGCACTGAAAAAGCACTAGATAATTTAAGCAGAGGACTTGTGTGATCTGACTCATGTGGTGGGAGCAAGGAGACCAGTTAGGCTGTGGAATAGTCTACCCAGAGAACATGGCGGCATCAGATTATAGCAACGGAGGGACTGGTTAGATTTAGGGTATAGTTGACGTGTGAGCCGAGAGCTTCTTAGGGTCAGGAGGTAAGGTAAATACACCCGTATTAATTGTGTCATTCCCGCTGCACTCTTGTTATCACCCTGCGTTAGTCTCAGAAAGCATTATAGTACAAAATCACTCACCTTCACATCAGGTCATACATAATCTCAAACACATTGAATATAGGTGAGATAAGAAAAAGGATCCCAGTCAAAACAGATAGACAGCCTATGCATATATTCAAAGGTGAACTCCTCAGAACCTTCCTCAAGTTTCTGTCCTTAAACATATTGATAGTTCTAATGAGCTAATAACTCATGCCTAGAAGGCAATTAAAGGGGAGAGAAAAAGAAAGAAGGACAGCTTCTAATGTGAAGCTGTGTGACAGTGCAAGCAGGAAGAAAGGATAAATAGATGATGAAGGAAACAAAAAGTATGAAAAGCAGGTGTGAGACTCCAAAGGGTATTGGTGAATTATGGTTTTCTTCACAGTTAACGAAGGCACAGAAGAGTGAATGCCATTGTAGATTGTCCTACCTATAAAATGGTTGAAACAAAATTAAATCCATTTGGCTTACAAAAAATTAAGCTTTGGGTGTATGAAAATGATCTCATGTGGACCCTTATTTCCCCAAGGTGCTCAATAAATGAATTTTTTCATTGTATTTTGTGGTCTTGTACATGAAGTGCTGTATTTTTATCCCCAGCTGATAATGGCCTATTAAAGAGTAATGTACACAGAACTTCCACTTCTGGGAAGATGCCATAGATGTATTTTTTCCCTATTCCTCCTGGTAAATACAACTAAAATCCAGACATTGTATATAAAACAAACATAAGAAGACTGAAAAGAAGAGAGGAGAAAACAGACTGGCTAGGGACCTTGGGTACTGAGGAATGACACAATTGTGACTTCATTGGGTTTTCTGGGCTGTTTGTTTGTTTGCCTCATAAAGCCCAAACTTGGAGCTGAAGAAGGCGGCTGCCAGGAAATGCAACAGAAACAGAAAAAAAATGTCCCAGCTTAAGCCTGCTTCCTCTACCCCAAGGAACAGGAAAGGGGCAACCTAGCAGGAAAACTAGAAAATGCTGCTCGACTCCAAACACCACCCACACCAGCAAAGCCTGAATGGGAAGACTGGACTCCTTGTAAGACTGAAACATGGCTCCCCAACACCCCCATGGACGTGGCATCAGAGAAGATGGATTTTATCCCCACAGGGTCACAATGTGGAGACCACATGGGGATCCTAGACTTCTACCCTCATCCTGCAGTGTCCCTCTTCCTCTTCCTGCTGGGGTGGTGGTAGAGAAAGCCTCCTGGAGAGTTAGGACTTTCACTCATCACCAGCAGTAACAAGGCTTCTCCCACGGCAGGGTCAGTGGAGAGCAGGGGGGCAACAGAAGCTCCACTCAGGCCCAGCAGTTAAGAGGAACCCCCCACGTGGGTCACAAAGGAAGCCAAGTGGAGAACCTGGACTTCTACTTGCACTGGGTAGTAACCAGGTGGCATCTCCCTGCTCCCCAACCTGAGTGGTTTCAGAGAACAGCAGCTAAAACAGATTTAAATAAGGTCCAGAGTTGTATATCATGATATAAAAATGTCCAGGTTTCAACCGAAAAATCACTCATCATACTAAAAACCTACTTTTAACACTTTCATTCAATGTAGTGATGGAAGTTCTATACAGTGAAATAATCCAAGGAAAGGAAATAAAATGCATATAGATCAAAAGGAAGGAATAAAACTGTTTGCAGAAGAAATGATCGCCTACTTAGAAAATACCAAGGAATCTACAAAAAAAAGTTCTAGAACTAATATATAAGTTTAGCAAGGTCACACGCTATACAAAACAACTGTTTCTGTATACTAGCAATGAACACATGAACACTGAAATTGAAAATACAATATCATTTACCATCCCTTAAAAAATAATAATAATTGGGTATAAATCTAACAAATTATGTCCAGCACTTGTACACTGGAAACTACAAAACTCTGATGAAAGAAAGTAAAGGAGATCTAAATAAATAGACATACAGTGTTCATGGATTGGAAGACTCAACACAGTAAAGATGTCAATTCTCTCTAAACTGATATACATGTTTGTATATTTCCTATCTGAATCCCAGCAAAATTTTATAGTTGTAGACAAGACTATTCTAACATTTATGTAGAAAGGCAAAGAAACTAGCATAGCAAAGAATAATAAAGTGGGAAGAATCAGACTCAAGAATCAATTTCAAGATTACTTATATAACTACAATAATTAAGACTGTGTGGTATTGGTAGAGAGATAGACACATAAATCAGTGGAATAGAAACAAGAACACAGAAGTAGAGCTACAAAAATATACTCAGCTGATGTTGACAAACACAAAAGCAATTCCATGGAAGAAAGATAGCTTGTTCAATTAATGGTGGTGGAGCAATTGGACATCCATAGGCAAAAAACAAATAAACTTTGACCTAAGTCTCATGCCTTATATGAAAATTAACTCAAAATATATCACAGAGTTAAATGTAAAATGTAAAACTAGGAAACTTTTAGGGGAAAAAAAAGGAAAAAAATTTTAGGATCTTGGTCTAGGTAAATAGATCTTACACTTAACATTAAAAGCATGATCCATGAAAGGAAAACTTGATAAATTGGACTTCATCAAAGTTAAAAACTTTTGCTCTGTGGAAGATCCTGTTAAGAAGATAGAGGAGGGCTTCCGTGGTGGCGCACAGGCTTCCCTGGTGGCACAGTGGATAAGAATCTGCCTGCCAATGCAGGAGACACAGGTTCGATCCCTGGTCCAGGAAGATCCCACATGCCGCAGAGCAACTAAGCCTGTGTGCCACAACTACTGAGCCTGCACTCTAGAGCCCGCGAGCCACAACTACTGAAGCCCACGCGCCTAGAGCCCATACTCTGCCACAAGAGAAGCCACCGCAATGAGAAGCCCATGCACCGCAACGAAGAGTAGACCCCGCTCACTGCAGCTAGAGAAAGCCTGCACACAGCAACGAAGACCCAATGCAGCCAAAAATAATAAATTTAAAAAAAAAATTTTTTTAAGAAGATGGAAATAAATCTATAGACTGGGAGAAATTTATTACAAACCACATATCTGACAAATGAATTACATCTAGAATGTAAAGAGCTCTCAGAACTCAATAGTAAAAAATAATCCAATTATAAAATGCTAAAGGACATGAAGAGACATTTCATCAAAGATATAAAGATGAAAAATAAGCACATGAAAAGATGTTCAATATCATTAGCCATTGGGGAAATGCAAATTTTAAAAAACCACAATGAGATATCACTACACACCTATCAGAAAGGCTAAAATTAAAACTAATGATAACGTCAAATGCTAACAAGGATACAGAGAAACTAAATTACTCATACATTACTGGTGGGAATGTGAAATGATACAGCCACTCTGGAAAACATTTCAGCAGTTCCTTAAAAATCTACTGTATGACCTAGCAATTACACTCCTGGGCATTTATCCCAGAGAAAATGAAGACAAATGTTCACACAAAAACTTGTACAGGAATGTATATAGATGCTTTATTTGAATAGCCAAAATGTGGAAACAACCCAGATGTCCTTTAACATGTGAATGGCTGAACATACTTGGTACATCCATACCATGGAATACTACTCAGCAACAAAAGGGAGCAAACTATTGATACATGCCACCACGGTACCATGTGAGACCTGGAAGAATCTCCAGAGAATTATTCTGAGTGAAAATAAGCCCATCAAAAAAAGTTACATACCGTATGATTCCATTTATATAACATTCTTGAAATGCCAAAATTATAAGAAATGGAGAACAGATTAATGGTTGCCAAAGGATTAAGGCAGGGCTGGGGACAGCATAAGGGATCCTTGCAGTGAGGATTTTTTAAAAAAATTTTTTTAAGAAGATGGAAATAAATCTATAGACTGGGAGAAATTTATTACAAACCACATATCTGACAAATGAATTACATCTAGAATGTAAAGAGCTCTCAGAACTCAATAGTAAAAAATAATCCAATTATAAAATGCTAAAGGACATGAAGAGACATTTCATCAAAGATATAAAGATGAAAAATAAGCACATGAAAAGATGTTCAATATCATTAGCCATTGGGGAAATGCAAATTTTAAAAAACCACAATGAGATATCACTACACACCTATCAGAAAGGCTAAAATTAAAACTAATGATAACGTCAAATGCTAACAAGGATACAGAGAAACTAAATTACTCATACATTACTGGTGGGAATGTGAAATGATACAGCCACTCTGGAAAACATTTCAGCAGTTCCTTAAAAATCTACTGTATGACCTAGCAATTACACTCCTGGGCATTTATCCCAGAGAAAATGAAGACAAATGTTCACACAAAAACTTGTACAGGAATGTATATAGATGCTTTATTTGAATAGCCAAAATGTGGAAACAACCCAGATGTCCTTTAACATGTGAATGGCTGAACATACTTGGTACATCCATACCATGGAATACTACTCAGCAACAAAAGGGAGCAAACTATTGATACATGCCACCACGGTACCATGTGAGACCTGGAAGAATCTCCAGAGAATTATTCTGAGTGAAAATAAGCCCATCAAAAAAAGTTACATACCGTATGATTCCATTTATATAACATTCTTGAAATGCCAAAATTATAAGAAATGGAGAACAGATTAATGGTTGCCAAAGGATTAAGGCAGGGCTGGGGACAGCATAAGGGATCCTTGCAGTGAGGGAAATGTTGTTCTGTAGCTTAACTTCATCAATGTCAGTGTTCTAGTCATGACATTGTACTCTAGTTTTGTAAAATATTACCGTTGGGGGAAACTGGGTAGAGAGTACGCAGGATTGCTCTGTGTTATTTCTTATAACTGCATGTGAATCTAAAACTATCTCAAAATAAAAATTTAATTAAGCCCATAAAAACAGAATGTATTGGATCATTTGTTAGTTTAATGATAAGATGCACAAATCATCCCAACTTGTTGGATACCATGCTGTCTCCTCAGATTCTTTTTGTGACAGTTCTATAGTAGCTAGACAGGTGGGTGTGTGGACGGATGGTTTTTATAGTATACAGTTAGAGTTTTTTCAAAGGAAAACATGGTCGGTGGAAAAAGCCTGGGTATGTCCCTTGTTCATTGTTGGTCATCTCGTGTTTCAAGGGAATACCCAAAGCCACCATCTAATAAAATGTCACGCTCCTTCTCACCCTCAGGAAAGCCACTAGTGAAAACGTCCCGAGGGACTGTGTTCAACACGGAGGAGCCCGAGATCACAGTTGATGTAGGAGGCACCGTCAAAACAGTTGGAGGCGTGAATGTGACTATTAACTGCCAAGTTGCAGGTGAGAAATGCATTCATATGTTAATTCATTTGTTCAAATATTAATGGAGCCCTGTGCTAGGTTGGGGGCTGAAAAGATAAGTACAAATTCTGCTCTCAGGGATTTGGGGCTAGTAGGAAAACTCAAGCATGAACCTCAGTCACTCTGAAAGTGGAAAGTGCTGCCGGAAGTTGAGAGGAGGAAAACTGGGACAGATGAAGGGAGAAGAGGTGGTTTTTATCTCCATCTTGCATACTGGTAGAATGTGAGCATGCAAGATGGGGGCAGAGGGTGTTCCAGGGTGACAACAGAGTGAGAAAATTCATGGAAGTAGGGAAGCTGCAGGACTTCAGGGGAACAGCGTGTGCTTTGGTCTAGCCAGAGCCCAGAGTGCATAGATAGGGTGGTGGGGCTTAAACTTTAGTAATGTGGGTTGCACCTGTGCGGTGGGAGACTTTGAACGCTTGGATGAGGAGTTCAGACAAAGGCAGATTGAAAGTGACATTAAGGGGCCATGCAGTGCATAAAATGGATTGAAGGAAAGAAATACAGGGACAGAGAGTCCAGTTAAGAAGCCATCATAGTAGGGCTTCCCTGGTGGCTCAGTGGTTAAGAATCCCCCTGCCAATGCAGGGGACACGGGTTTGAGCCCCGGTCCAGGAAGATCCCACATGCCACAGAGCAACTAAGTCCGTGCGCCACAGCTACTGAGCCCGTGTACCACAACTACTGAAGCTCATGCGCCTAGAGCCCGTGCTCTGCAACAAGAGAAGCCACTGCAATGAGAAGGCCGTGCACCGCAACAAAGAGTAGCCCCCGCTTGCCGCAACTAGAGAAAACCCGTGCACAGCAACAAAGACCCAACACAGTCAAAATAAATAAATAAATAAATTTATATCAAAAAAAAAAAAGAAGCCATCATAGTAGTTTAAAGCAGAGGTGCTGGGGCCTGAACTCAGGGCAGTGGTGGTGGAAAGCTCGGGAGTGGATGGCAGGGGTAAGACCAATAGGAACCTGGAGCTTACTATAAATAAATAAATAAATTTATATCAAAAAAAAAAAAAAGAAGCCATCATAGTAGTTTAAAGCAGAGGTGCTGGGGCCTGCACTCAGGGCAGTGGTGGTGGAAAGCTCGGGAGTGGATGGCAGGGGTAAGACCAATAGGAACCTGGAGCTTACTCACATCAGAAGTGGGTAGGAGTCATTAGTGAAAACAGTCAATGCTGTTAGGAGTGTGATACAGGCATTGCCCTTGGGTAGGCCTTGCAAACTCAGAGACCTAAAGGGACCAGAAAGTCACAGGGAAGTGGAGGAGTAGTGGACCAGAGGAGGTTGTAGTATGCTCTTCATAAAGGCATCTACCGTCAATTAAAAAATAAAAAACACCCACATAGACTGGAACAAAGCTCAGCTACCAATTCTCCCTTCCTGTGAACTGCTAGCCTGTCTACCCTAAGGGTTTTCACACCCACAGTGCAAAGAAAAAATGGATGGCTCTTGTGCCCAGCCACAGTCCCCTGATTGCTGTCCTCATCAGATATACCTTCCTGCGGCACCCAAACCACCGTTCCCCAGTCATACCCTGTCTGCAAAAAGGATAGGCATTGGCACCCCCTGCTCTGGGGGTTTCTTCATCTTAGATCTCAGCCCCAACATTGGAAGATTTACCTCCACTTGTGATTTATAAGGCCAGAGAGAACCGATTTTAAAAGAAGTAGGAGGAGAATCTTCATCTAGAGCATGTTGTTTCCAAAGAACAGCCAGGTCTGGTTTTTCTCTGAAATGTTCTGGTAGCTCCAGGAACCCAAAACTATAAATCTCTCTCTGTCATCATGCATTAGCTTCTTCTTGGTAAAGCTTCCCTTGGCCTGTGCACCCAACCTCATCAGTGAAAGCTTCTGGAACTAAATCCCTTCAGGCCCTATACTACGAGATTGGGAGTAGGACAAAACCTCTGACAGGGCTTCCCATGAATGAGTTGCCTCTCTATACACAGACTGGTGGTAGAGGCAGGGTCCTTTGTGCAGGACCATCACTCCTCACGTGATCACTAGGAACATGGGCCTTGGAGACGGAACACCAACTGGAGATACGATGGACCATGTTGGGTCTCCTCTTGAGCGCTGGGATTGGTAGGACTAAAAGAATGGGAAGCAAAGGGCAGCAAAGCAAGGAATTGGCATTTGAGGGAGACTGAGAGAACCAGAATCCAGGTGGAGAAGTATTTATCATGGGGAACCCAAGACAGTCAAACCAGCTTTGGTCAACTCTTCCATGCCACTTAAGGCCATGTCTCCCGACTTCATCCAGAGGCTCACTCTTGGTAACCTGATGGTGAAACCCTAGGTTGTTAGGTCCAGTTTTTGCCTGACCATGTACATTACGTTCTTTGCTTTTATGTTTATTCATAGGGCCATTTTTATTAATCATAGTTAACGAAAATAAATGTGTGTCTCTGCCATTATGCCTTTTGTTAAGTAAGATTTTTATTCAATGTAGATGGGAAAGAGCCTGCTTTTGATTAAACTGTTGGTCTGTGAATTTACTGGACAAAGAAATCATTCTTGAGCTGAGTCTCCAGTCAAAATACTGACAGCTATAATGCTAAATGGCAGAAAAAACTAGTTTTACTTTGATGCTACAGTAGCTTTTATGGCTCTCTTGTGACATAATTTTAATGGCTATATAATAGTGTATTTTAAGAATATTACATAATTTACCTAGAATAACTCATGTCCTTACATGTTTGAGTTGTTAGCAGTTTTTCATTAAATAACTTTTTGCATACATATGCTTTCAACATGTAAAATTCAGCCTCACAAATTCTTCCCAACTCTTAAGCATAAAAAGCATTAAGCATGGGCTTCCCTGGTGGCGCAGTGGTTGAGAGTCCGCCTGCCGATGCAGGGGACACGGGTTCGTGCCCTGGTCCGGGAAGATCCCACATGCCGCGGAGCGGCTGGGCCCGTGAGCCATGGCCACGGAGCCTGTGCGTCCAGAGCCTGTGCTCCGCAACA
>NC_041222.1:60993882-60999291 GCF_002837175.3 Physeter macrocephalus
CACACACACACACACACACACACAAAAGCATTAAGCAATGAGTATGATGAGGCTTTTTCTTGAAAAGTGATCCAATCCCTTAATACCACTCCCAAACTTGTTCTCTATTTAAGAAAATTCAGAAAACTGAGTAGGAGATAAAGGGTTGGAGGAGGAGGGAGTGTTTCAGTCATTGGGAACAGGATGTGCCTGAGGTAGAAAGAGTGTATTGCATCTGAAGGAGTGAAATGTGGCCGGTGTGTCTGTAGGATGGAGAGCAGAGAAGAAAGTAGTGTGACATGTGGCTGGGAGGTGGGGAATAGTACGCAAGGGCTAGATCTTACATGCTTTCCTAGATTATGGTACAATTTGGAGCAAGGGGAGCTTTTGCAGACTTAGGATATAAAATTGTGAGGACTGGTCATGTAGAAATAACTAGTTGAGGAGTCAATGATAGGCAGTGTATTAGCTAGGGAAGGCTAGACTCTGGTAACAAGTAGACTCCCAAATGTGTAATGACTCAAACACAATAGAAGTTTATTAGTGCCTACCTAGGAGTCCAAAGAGTGGTCCTGGTCAGCTGGAGGGGATCTGCCCCCCACAGTCCTTCAGCATCACAGAACACTGGTGGCTCTGTTATCTTGAATACATGCCTTCCAAGGTCTCCCCAGAGGTTCTCTCTATCCTGTCAGCCAGAAGAGGGGAAAAACAAAGTGTAGACGATGGTTGAGAAGATTTTAAGGGTGACACCTGGAAGTAGCACACATTACTACTTCTCACATTCCTTCTCAGTCACATGGCTACTCACAGCTACAAGGGCTGTTGGGAAATATAGCCAGGCTCGGTACCCAGGAAAAAGAAGAAACAGCTATCAGTGTCTGCCACAGTCAGTGTGAAGAAATTTGGAAGGCTGAAAACCTTTCCAGACTTACATTGTCCTTTAGAATAATTGCCAAGGCTGACATTTAAGTTACTGTATCGTTTCCTTGTCTTGCACCAAGCCATCAAAGAAACTTCTAGAACTTATCATGTCAAGGTGTACCTTTCAGTGGATGCCCCACTTCAAGATGTTGACAAGTCGCCATGGTGCAAGCAGCCTTCCAAGTGTAACAAGTGGTCTAGTTAACAAGAATATCCTGTCTGGGGTTTAAAAAAAGACGATTATACATCACCCTACCTGGCAGCTCAGTGGAGATTAAAGACACTAATCCTCATAATCTTATCAAGTTACATCCCATTATAACTACACTCATTTACTGATCCTTTCAAGCAGCAGGGAGAGCACTGTGTTATTGATAAGATATGCCACAAAGTAGGAAAAGTAAAGGCAGGTCCTTTTCCTTCCTTTTTTAGACACAAATCATACCAGAGAGTCCAGAGTGTGGAGCCTATCCAGCTAACTTGTCAACAGCATAGCTTTGGACTTTGTTCTGTGGTGGAGTATATTTTTTGTCATTTTTCAGACATTTCTTTCTGTAGAATGTGCTGTCACATCAAAACAGGCTTGGGAAAAAAAAAATCTTCCACAACCTGACTAGGCTTCTCACCAAGAAGACCACTAGCAAAGCCAGCACAAATGGATTCTAGAAAGTTCTCTCTTAACAATAATCTTGGTGTTACAATTACAGCAGAAAGGTTAATCCCAAAAGTAGGAAATATTTAAGGATTTGATACCAGAAATAATAGTGCAGCAATTCATACCTTTTCTAAGGAAGCAGCCTGGTATAATGGCAGGCGGTGTCATGTACTTGTTAGGAAGGGGATCCCTAGCATCAAATGTATCTGAGCTTGGATCCCCGCTTGCCATTTGTAGGTCACTGATTGACCATGAGGTAGAGAGGAGGTACAGGGACTCTGTCCCCATGTAATCATTCAGGAATCCAAACTAATGTCATTTTAGGCAGATTTCATAATCTCTTCAGGTCCCAATTTCCTCATCAGTAAAATGGAGTTAATAACAATGCTTTGTAGGACCTTTGTGAAAAATGAGTGATTATGTTTATTAAATGTTTGGCTGATAGCAAATACTCAGTAAATGTTCTTTATCCATCTACTGTGTTCAGGATATTTTTGTATAGCTCCTGACCTTGGTGCATTCCCAATGTCTAGGTATTCTAAACATCATTGTTAGGTATGTATATCTGGTACCTTTTCCAGGGACTCTGGCATATATGAGTGCTGGTGATATTTTCTGAAGCATCATTGTCATCTCTTGAGAGGAAAAGAAAAAAGAGATCTCTGGTGCATCGTTTATTTTTCTTCTCCCCTTGTTCCAACTTTGTTTGTAATATGTCAGAACCAGTCATGGCAGGACTGGCTGTCATTCCAAAGTATCTTTTTGGTGTCATTCTCTGCTTAAGGCACATGATCGCAGGCAGGAATCCCCCAAAATGTGACACCAGCAACTCCATCTCCATTGGCAAATTCTTGATGCAGGTCCGTGTTTGAGGGAGTCTAAGAGAGGTTTGCTAATCTATGTATTAAAGAATGATTACTACTTCATTTGGCTTCCCTCAGCACTGCTGTCACTTCTGTGGTCCCAGTTTTACAGAGACTGGAGGTCAATTCCTTCTACGCTTCGTTATCCTGAACATGTCCATTTTTCCCATGAACTCCCCTGCTCTCAACTGAGGAATTCAGCCCTTTTGGCAAAGACTCTGTTTTGTCCTGTCAAACAGACTTGCTTTCAAAGGGGCATGAGGCCAAGAGTGATGAAATGATGAAGGAAGAAGCTTACACCCACTTCCTGGAGACATGAGAAATGGCTCCATCCCTGGGTCATCTCTCTCTCCCTCCTCCTCCTCTTTCTCACCATCCGTGTCTCCCCTCTGGCTGCCCTACAGTCACATAAGCCCTGACCAGTGAATGACACATAGGGGAGCAGCAAGTCTTGCTGCAGGCGCTGACCATGTAAACACAGTGTTGGCTCTGGAGACACACACGCCATGGCCCATGGACAACGTCATGGAGAGAGAGCATTCCCCCCCGACCATTCACTTAGTCATCACGCTTTTGCTGGTGGAACTGACAGCCCATTAGTCTGGTTCTCTTACTCTGCCTCCTCGCTCTAGAACAGCCTCAGTTCCTATCAGGGATTGTGTGCTTACTGCCCACAGCCCTCCTCCGAGGAAGGTGCCAGTGACAAGTGCTACGTGTAATCAGTTCATGGTGAGGGACAGTGGGTGAATACTTGCAAAAGATGGTTTGCAGGACCTCATTTTTCCTTGCACTTTCAGGAGAGAAATGACTGGAAGGGTTTTCTTCAACTTACTTTTCGGAGGATTTCTCCTGAATGCCATGGAATTTTTTTTTTTTTTCCCAACATGAAAACAGAGCTCAGGGACCAAAGTCTAAGCTGGCATGGCTGGGCATCATGATGCTTTTGCTCTCCCTAGTGGTGCTGCAATGAAAAATCAGCTTTTCTGCCTCTCACCTGCATCTTTTCTCCAGGTGTATTTAGAGATATTGCCAGCCTGGCCCTTCTCATGCACCTGAACCTTAAGTTTCACAGTGTGTGCCCCTCCCTGATGGGACAGGGCTGCAGTATCCAAGTCTCCACCCCTTTCAGCAGCCTTGCCTCCTTTCTCCGGCCAGCCTGCCAGTCCCTAGTGATTCACATTGGATTATGGGTAATCTGAACAACAACAAAAGAGAGAGGACCAGAGAGTCACTCTCCTGTTCCCCATTAACAGGGAGAAAAGCCCTACAGATTGGCCAGACACTTGGGCCACACACCTTAGGCCACCATTCCACCACTGGAAACTCCACCTGAGGCAGCAGGCCAGCAAGGACACCAGTGCATTCACACAAGGTAGCTCATTGTTAGTGAGGGAACATATGAGACCACCTTTCCATCCCACCCCACTTCCTGACACTGGGAGTTCAGGAACAGCAAGTGCTCAAGGGGTCATAATGAGGGCTGATGAGCTGACTGTTACAAAGTAGACTGTGGGTAAATTTTGTTCATCAAGGACAAGCAACAGGTACACAGGAGTCTTCATTTTCAACAGTAGGCTGCCCATGAAGGGTAAGGCTGCCCTTGCCCCAAGGGCAAAATCCATCCCCAACTCAGGGAAAGCACAGGACTAAAGCTCTGGCTCTGACTGTTCCTGGCTTTGACCCTATTTACCTGGATCTGACATTCTAAACCTGCCCTGGATACATGTCCAAGAGTTTTATGAGCAAACGTTGTGAGCTGAGTCAGCAGACTAGACAGTACAAGGGATGGAGCTTTCTACTCCCTGGAGACCTGTGAATTAATGCCACACACTTTCTGTCTCTCAGCTCACTCAGAGCTTGGCCTCCTATGCAGACCATCTCAGAAGGCTTGTCCTAAACTGGGGCCTGCTTACCAGCATGTGACCCACAGGGAAACTTCCTCAGGAATTAAAGCCATTCTTTTGTCTTAGTCTACTCAGGCTGCTGTAACAAAATGCCATACATTGGGTGGCTTAAACAGCAGAAGTTTATTTCTCATGGTTCTGGAGGCTGGGAATTCCGAGGTCAAGGTGCCACCCCATTCAGTTTCTGACCAGGACTCTCTTCCTGGCTTGCAGACAGCTATCTTCTTGCTGTGTCCTCACATGGTGAAGAGAGAGAAAGAGAAAGAGAGAAAGAGAGGGTCTCTTCTCATAAGGGCACTAATCCCATCACAAGGGCCACCCCCCTCATCACAATCTCATCTAAACCTAACAATCTCCAAAGGCCTCACCTCCTAACACCATCACACTGATGGTGGTTAGGACTTCAACATATGAATTTACAAAGGACACAAACATTTAGTCCATAACACTCCTAGAGGATAGAGCCTGACTTCCAAAGACAGGAACCCCATCCCAATTCAGATGTGCATACTCTCCCCAGCTCTTTCTCACAACAATAACTTAGATTAAGGAGAGAGCAGAACACTTTCTTTTTGTCTTTCTTTTTCTGTGGTGATACTGATAGTTCAATCTTTTCTTGTTCTAAGAAAATACTTAGGCTTCAAAAAATACAGGCTTGTTTTCTACATGGAGTGTCAACTCTGGTAAGGATCTAGCAGCTTTCATTTGTCTGGTTCATGAATATATCAACATTTTGTAGCTTTTAACTTTCTACTGAGATATAATATTTATACAGAAAAGTGCACATATCATAAAGGTCCCAAGCCCACCAAACCAGCCCCCAAGTCAAAAAACAGAGGATTACTAGCAACCAAGCTCCCTGTCCCCACTCTCAGTCACAACCCCTCCCAGTCCATCCCAGTCTCTCAGAGGAACCCCCCACTCTGACTGCTGACAACAGAGTACTGATGTTACCAATTTTGTTTTCTACTTTCAGAAACAAAATCAGGGCTTCCCTGGTGGCGCAGTGGTTGCGCGTCCGCCTGCCAATGCAGGGGAACCGGGTTCGCGCCCCGGTCTGGGAGGATCCCACATGCCGCGGAGCGGC
>NC_041222.1:60999395-61010846 GCF_002837175.3 Physeter macrocephalus
ACAACAGAGGGAGGCCCGCATACCAGAAAAAAAAAAAAAAAAAAAAAAAAAAGAAACAAAATCATACTGTGTACTGTGTGTACTCTTTCACGTCTGGCTTTTCTTATTTAACGTTAGGTTTGTTTCATGTAGTTGTCAGTCATTCATTTGCACTGGTGTATACATTCGGTTCTGAGGTGTTTTCTCCAAAGAATTTGAGTTCACTCCTTCCACTCTGGCAAGTGCCCTTTTCCCAGCTGCCTCCTTCCTCTTCTTTGAACCGGCCTCTCTCTTCCTGCCTCATTAGTGTAAGGTTTAAAAGGCAAAAGATCTCAAGACAGCTGAGAGGTCAGAGGCATTATTTAGTTTGGCTGAAGGGGAGTAGAAGACGCCCAGGCACATGCTTCCTGCAGAGCAGCCCTGGGGCGGGCCCTGGCAAGAGGCTATGAATGCCTCCAGGGTCACCTGAATGTGTTGGCTGATGAGTTTATTTTTTTTCCTCCTAGGTGTGCCTGAAGCTGAAGTCACTTGGTTCAGGAATAAAAGCAAACTGGGTTCCCCTCACCATCTGCACGAGGGCTCCTTGCTGCTTACAGCCGTGTCCTTCTCGGATCAGGGTCTGTACTCCTGCAGGGCGGCCAATATGCACGGGGAGCTGACTGAGAACACCCAGCTACTGATCCTAGGTAAACACCTCGAGGCCAGCTGCCCCCTGTGGACCCCACTGGGGGTGACTGTCTAACCCACCCTCTACCTCCTCCTGTCCCTGATCCAATTAAGTGCATAAAGGTAAAATCAATATCCCTTCCCTTCTCCCCACCTTAGGGCCTCCCAGTAGAAAGAACACAGACCTTGGGGCCAAGCAAGCCAAGCAGACGTCAGTTAGAACCCTAGCTCTACTGCTGAGTCACTGTGTAACCTTGGGCAAGTCACTTAACCTTGCTAAGCCGTAGATGCTAATCTCTGTGTAGAAATTTACGGAAAAAGGTTGCCCATATTTGGGTAGGGGTTGGCAAATAGAGGTAACAGAAGTACAGCAGTCGCTCTTAACTCCTTCTATGTTAAGGACTTCTTGGTGAATCAGACGAAAACTGTAGATTACCTTGTCGAGAAAAATTCATAAATGCAAAATTTTTTGTAAAATTTCAGGAAGTTCATAGTCTAGTCCACCTAAAGTCCACACGTGTACACCCCCTGTCTTTGTCCATTCCGGCTGCTATAGCAAAACAGCCACAGATTGGATGGCTTATAAGCAACAGAAGATTGTTTCTCACACTTCTAGAGACTGGAAGTTCAGAATCCAGTTGCCCTCATGGTCGGGCTCTGGTGAAGGCCCTCTATGTGGCTGCAGAATAATGGCTTCTTACTGTGCCCTCATATGGCAAAAGGGATGAGCCAGCTCTCAGGGGTCTCTGTTATGAGGACACTAATCCCAATCAGGAGGGCTCCACCTTCATGACCTAATCATCTCCCAAAGTCCCTACCTCCTAATATCATCACCTTGAAGGAGTTAGGATTTCAACATATGAATTTGGGGGATGCAAACATTCAGACTACAGCACCCCCAAACATAAGGACCTCTGATTAAAGAGTCTAACACAGTTCCTGGCATAAAATAGTTACTTAAAAATAACAACAATTGCTGAGACACCATCAACACTCATTGATGCCCAGGGCTGGACTCAGCCACGTGCAAGCTACAGCCCTTTTGTCCCCCAAATTAGGACTCTCTGCTTCTCTTCCCCACAGAGTCTGGGAATTAGTGGGATAGGATAACGAAGCTTGTTTTTGTCTTACTTTTTTTAAAAGGCAATTATTAGAGCACATGTGCTGGCTATCTCAGGAAGAGAAAGCCATCATTCTTAGGGGAAAAAAAAAAAGAAAAATGTGAGAAATATGAAAAATTACACACCATGCATACATACACATACATACATTATGGGCTTCCTCAGGGAAAAATAAGTAAACTTTATATTTTCACACCCCAAATTGATGACATACCAAAACATAGGGTCTTCCCCTGCCCACTCAGATTTCAGAGATGCCCACATGGGTTTTCATCTCAACAGTGGCTGAATAAACCTCCAGTTATCTTAGGAAGCCACAGAAAATCAGCTCCGTGAAGGATGTGATTTGTTTTGTGTTGGATTTCATCTGGCTGAGCTGCTCATCTGGAGCCTGGGGCCCAGAGACTCTTGCCCCACACTGAGTTATGGAGCTTACCGTGGGCTTTTCCTCCCTAATAACCCTTCCTTGTCGCCTCTGCTAACAGAGCTGAAAGCATAGGATGTGTAGCTGCTACTTAGCTCCACCAGTGAAGTGTGTACGGTCTGGGAGCCAGATCTGCAGCATTCCAATGCTAATGCAGTGTGACCGTGAACATGGAGTTTGAAGAGCATGACGTCTTCCCATTTTAATCAAACTGGATGGGAAAAAAAAATCACTAGTTAGATTCTTAATTTTAGGGCTTTCTGCAATCAGAAGTCTTGGTTTATTCATCAAAGTTTGTTACTTTCTTTAGGTACTTTTTGGACATAGGAGTAGTGTTTCTCTTTTTTTTTAATTAGCCCAAAATGTGACTTAATTTTTTTTTTTTTTTTTTGCGGTTCGCGGGCCTCTCACTGTTGTGGCCTCTCCCGTTGCGGAGCACAGACTCCAGACGCGCAGGCTCAGCGGCCATGGCTCACGGGCCTAGTCGCTCCACGGCATGTGGGATCTTCCCGGACCGGGGCACGAACCCGCGTCCCCTGCATTGGCAGGCGGACTCTCAACCACTGCGCCACCAGGGAAGCCCTGTGACTTAATTTTTAAATGAGGGATTTCATGTGTAAAGCTGAGGTTTCATGCCAAGGCCTGTGACTTAACCTGTAATGTGGAGACTTGAAGTGTCATGAGGCTGACTTTCACTCATGTGTTCATATAACTATTCATTAAGTGTTGCCTCGGAGTCCCATGTAGAGCTTTAGGATAAATACAAGCAGTGAACTCTGTCCTTGGGGAATTTACAGTTTCCCTCAGAAGATCAGCTGGACATGCCCTGAAGAAGTAAATTATGACAGAAGCTGTAAGGACATTAGGAGGGTGTGACATTTGGCCCCGAAAGATCGATGGTTTTAAAGATGGGACATAACCTCCCCTTCTGGCTCTTAATAAATAAGCAAAGACTTCTTGAATTTTAATATTCTTGAAGGAATATTCAATTTCAGTACTCTTGAGAGAATTCCATTTCCCTCAATATTCAATTTCAATATTTTTGAGGGAATATTAAAAAGGATGGGAGGAAAAGAGTCTAGGTTTGAATGAACTGTCACTATCAGTTCCTAAAATGATGGTATATCAGAGTAGAAAGAGACCTTGGAAATGAGGTTTTTCATCATTTTATAGATGAAGAAACTAAGGCTTAGAGGGATTAAGTGACTTGCCCAAGTTAGTGAATGAAAGAACCACAGCACAAATTGAGTTCCTGAATCCAATCATGATGTTTTTACCCTATACCATATAAAGAATATTTTTAAATTATATAGAATATATAGAGAATGTCTTTATAATTTTTAATTTATATCTATAAATATATAAACTCATCACCGTTTTCTGTATGTGATGGTCTTTTGCAGTCAAAGGCACAGTAGACAGAAGGCATGTTTCTGAAGTAGATTCAGGCACCACTGTGACTTATTTATTTGCCATCCTTAAAAAGAACTGAACAAGGTGACAAGCACACAGTAGGCCCTCACTGAACACTGTTGAAATGACCATCAATTATAAGGGCAACCCTCCTGCTTCTCTTTCCACTCCAACAAGTGCTCTAGAGAAAAAGGTGGGAGTTGCCCTTGGAGCGTGAAGCAGTGCTACAGGAGATGAAAGAAGAAGGGGAACAGAATTCTGCTTCTTTCCCAGGAGAATCTGGGATCATCCTACCACTAGGTTCAGCAGGTGCTTGCCTCTTTATTTGTTCAGTGGAAATAATAAGCAAGCCACTGTACTTCCCTTTTTGTCACTTTTACCTCTGGTTAACTGTGATTCCTGATGACGTCAGCCCTGATTCCTTATAAGATTTTGAATAATAAATCATCCCTATCCTGCTTCTCTGATCCTACTTGAGCATAAAAATCCAGATCACAAAGCAAATTCCCAGCCTCACAATTGGACCCTTTTCTTCCTAGAAAAAAGCCACTCACAGGATCCTTCGAAATAAGAAATTCCTGTGGTGTATCCCAATCTGTGGGGACAATAACAAAGTACCTCCCTCTAAAGGTTGTTATAAGAGTTAAATGAAAAATATTTTAGCACAGGACTTGGCATCTAGTAAATGCTGAAGAAGCACTGGCTTTTTTAAAGTGCCTTTATAATATAGTTTCATTTAACTATGAGTTTATAGAGTACCCAGTGGTACTGTGGGATAGAGTGGCATACAGTAAGGAATTCCGGAAATCAACATGCCTGATTCTTATTACTGACCTTACAGTTTCAGGCATCAAATATTATATTTGAAATTCAGACTCACCTTGATGGGAACACCTTCTCTATAGGAAAAATGATGTTAAAGGTAACAATAGTAACGCCTGCCTTACACACAGACACACTTACATGCATGGCCGCCTCTCCCTCTCCCCTTAACACAGCCTTTATGCTTTAACCTGCCTGATGCACCATCTGCCTTCTCACAGATCCCCCCCACGTCCCCACGCAGTTGGACGAGATCAGGGCCCTGCTCTCAGCCACTGGACCGAACCTTCCTTCGGTGCTGACGTCTCCGCTGGGAACACAGCTGGGCCTGGATCCTGGGAATTCCGCTCTCCTTGGTGAGTCCAACCCTCTGGAACATTGGGCAGAGATCCAGGGCTGGACAGGATTTATGGGTGGGTGACTACTTGCAGGTGGGAGGGAAGCAGCAGTCAGGGGTGGCCAACAGGAAATCACTAAATTGCCTACAGAATCCAGACTCACCAGTGGAAACTTGGCTGACTTTCCATATGAGGTGACTGAAGTTCTTAGTCTGGACCTGAGCTTGTCCAGAGTCTAATGGGGCTCCTTTCTAAATCCTCTTGGGCTGATGCCACAGTCCAGATTCTCTCAGTCAGATTGATGGCGCTGAATTTGAAGAAAGATACAGCAGTGCAGAACAGCTCCTATATCTCCTCACCCCTTGCCAACTGTATCCCAGTACTCCTCCATTACCTCTTCTTACCTAAATTAGAGCTATAACCAGCTTTCAAGGAGAAAACTGCAATATCAGTACCTCCCAAAAGCCAGGCAATCTATTTAAACCTCCTTCAGTAGGTGTGGTGTAAAACCAACCCAGAGAGACTCCTCAAGGCAAGTGTTTAAGTAACTCCACCAGGTACAACTTCCTTGGCATCTGTCATTGGTAACCTCCACCAAGTTATTGCCCATGTGGCTGGCACCCTCTTGTAGCAGAGAGTTGTTCAAGGGCATCCACATCCTGGGCACCTCACCCCAGAATCGTGGAGATGCCAGAGCAACCTCTACATTCCCAGCATGACCTCTGGAGATGGTCAAGGTGGAGAAGAAGTCCTCTGCCCTCAAAGGCCTGGGAAAAACAGGCCTACAAAATGGAGAAAATCTTCATGCTCACTGTATGTGGCCCCAAATGTTGGTCATGGTAGCTAGAATTATGTCCTTGGCTCAATGTTGAAATTTCCTCTACTCTTCTCCTTGCCCACGTGCAGGGAACAGGAAGCCAATGGGTTCTCAGGCATACTGGTCATAACTTAACAATACAGCCCCAGGGCTTGGTATCTTTAGGGTTATAGCACAGAAAGATTACCTTCAGTTTTTGTTAACATCTGAAATTAGCAAAGAATGCATACAGGCCTATGAAAAAAGCTTCTGATTTCTCTGTTTATGATCTGGGTAAAAATAAAACACAGATACAGTAACGAGTAGCACTGTTTCTGGTAACAAACTTGGCATTGAGTTTTTCCATGTCACATTGATCAGAATTCACAGAAGTTTAAACTTGCTTCTTTTTTTTGTTTGTTTTGGCATATAAAGGGTAAATTTATTCCAAATTAAACATGTGCATTGTAAACTTTTTATTTTAGGCCCATCACTATGAGAGATTGTCGTAACTTATTATCATTGTCCGGTCACTAGCAGGGTGTGCAGCAGTTGTTTATTTTCAAGTTCAATAACTCTTGGGTCACTCAGGTGCCAATTCAGCGTGCTGGAAAAGTTGACCTGCTCATATTTTCCATGATAGCTTTACTTTCTTTCTCCCTTATTCTGGAATAATATTTTGTCTTATTTTAGCCATGGGCAATAAGAATTTATTGTTCTTTATGCTGCTGCATTCCATTCCTAGTTTATAGTGCTTTGTTACCTTAGACTCATATTTAAATCTAACAGTTAAGAGACACCTTAATGCCCTAGTTCACATCCAGACCGCTCCACCTGAGTAGACCACGGAGGCAGTATGCATAACGTCCCTGAATGTAACTGCATGGGCAAAATGGACTCTAGTGGTGAATGTCAGCGTCTTGCCAACTCCATTGAACTAGGAGAGATCCATGTGGAACCGTGGAGATGAATTAGGGAATGGTGTCAAGTATCAGGACTCTGAGAAGTAGGTCACTGGAGACAGACCAGAGCCTCATTGTTACGCTTTGATGCTGAGCACTGAAGGATGGGGGGTAGGGATTCAAATAGGCACAAAGGAAAGGAAACAGGCCCCCAAGGTGAGGAAGATGCCAGGAGCCCGGAGATGAAAACGTGTGGGATGTGCATCAGGTGTCTGTTCAGAAACAGCTGTAAGACCCCACTGCTGATGACAGGCAGCTAAGCTGGGATAGAAACGAGGGCTTCACAAGGAGCAAGCCTCAGCCAGAGCTTGTCCACTCAGGTGTGACTCCAACCCTTACCGGAAGCATTCTAACAGCCTCTCTCCATCTTGGGCCTCCCTGGCTAGTGACTCATCCTGATCGGTTAGTCCATTTGCTGCCCTTTGGACCAGCTCCCATCCCTGGCTCCTGTTGGTGGCCCTTTCAGACCAGAGTATGCGCTCTGGGTACAAGAAATAAGCCAGAGGCCAGATCCAGAGAGGATCTTCTGTGGAGGGTTGCTTAGAACTCAGAATGGTAAACAGCATCAAATTGTGGAGGACCTTGATTATTAGGTATGGGGGTAGCTTTGCTATGTGGGAAATGGGGAGGTATCTTTAGAGGGTTTTTAAGTAGGAGGATGATGTAGTTAAAGTAATACTTGAAAGAATTAATCTGACATTCTATAAGAGTGAGTAATCAATAGTGAGAGAGATTGAATGAAGAAACACTGTGCTGAGGGTAACAGATGTTCTAGATCAGGATGGAAATATATGGCAAAGATATTTGTTAATCACCCCTTCCACAGCCAAGACACCCCTAATCAACCATGACACTCAGCCCAGGCTCTGCCTTGAAATTCATTTTTTTAACCCTTTTGTGTATGTGTGTGTGTGTGTGTGTGTGTTTAAAAAATTTTATTGAAATACAGTTGATTTACAGTGTTGTGTTAGTTTCAGGTGTACAGCAAAGTGATTCAGTTATACATATATATAAATATATGTATTTTTTAACATTCTTTTCCATTATAGGTTATTGCAAGATATTGAGTATAGTTCCCTAAAACAATTATACCCCAATAAAAAAATAAATTAAAAAAATATATATGCTACTATATAAAAAATAGATAACCAACAAGGAGCTACTGGAATTCATTTTAACATTCTGACCAAGCATGTTGGCGATTGATACATAGGATGAAAGCCATTTGCCAGCCCCATTGTAGCCAGTAAATGTTGAGATTCATGTGTATGTATTTCTCCCATCTACAAGGCTACTTGGCCACAACAG
Organism: Physeter macrocephalus; assembly: GCF_002837175.3. Lineage (NCBI taxonomy): Eukaryota > Metazoa > Chordata > Mammalia > Artiodactyla > Physeteridae > Physeter > Physeter macrocephalus. The sequence continues at coordinate 61,007,225 of NC_041222.1, forward strand.
ATTCAAAGAGCTCCACGGTTCTGTGGCACAGGGACAGTAACTCATGGGCCTTGATTCTCGTGTTTTCATGGGAGGAAGGGGAGAAGGGATATTTGGGGTTTTTAAAGCCGTATGTCAGCACCAACTCTTTTCCATAAAGGTTGAGTGTTGAGAGTCCCAGTAGGTGAGTCTACCCAGAAATGGCTGTCTTAGTTTTCAGACAGTCTAGCATTGTTTTCACTTCAAGCCACTGTTACAGCTTTCAAGAAGGAATGTTGATTGAGTGACACGTGCATGGGCTCATCTGAGCCTCACTTTCCATAACTGTAAATGAAGACTTGGGACAAGGGAGTCCCTTGCTGCTCTCACACTCTTTGCTATATGACATAGACATGGAAAATGCCCAGTAGAGGCTCGTCCATGCCGAGTTGACCTAGCCTAACTGAATCCCTTGTCCCGGGCAAGGCAGATGCTAAATTTTTTGTCCTTGTTTTCCAGTTCTTTGTGCAGGGAGGCCTAAACTGCGCCATCTGCTCTGGAGGGCAAGGCCAGCGCCCATGCCACCACCTTTGGTGTTCCAAGGCCAAGCAGTACCCTGCAGGGTTCCATTTTCAGAGCAGCAGCATCTCAGGCCTCCCCACAGCACCTAAACCCATTTGCAGCCTTCTGTCAAATATTTCTTTTGGCCACTAAGGCCCAAGATGGATATTTCTCACAGCATCATTTATAGGGCATTAGCATTGATATTTTTTGAAAAATAAGTTTTACTGGAGTTTTTATTATAAGAGCAATGCGTCTGCATTGTAGAGCAATTAAAAATAGAAGCAGAAAGAAGAAATGAAAATGATCTATAATTACCTGGCCCAGAGGTAACCAGCACAAATATCTTTTTCCTAGCCATTAATATATACATTATATATTTTTTTATCTAAAATGAAATCATACTCTAAGTACTGCTTGTAACCTTTTTCACTTAATGGTACATAAGAGTCATCTTTCCATGTCTCTAAATATTTTTCTACAGTTTTATTTTTGATGCCTGCATTAGTAGGAGGTATCATATCTTATTTAACCAATTCTCTAATGTCAAACATTTAAATTCATGCAATCTCTTGCTAATATAAAAACATAGATACTCAATACTCTGTAATGACCTGTATGGGAAAAGAATCTAAAAAAGAGCGGATAGGGCTTACCTGGTGGCACAGTGGTTGAGAATCCGCCTGCCGATGCAGGGGAGCCGGGTTCGCGCCCCGGTCTGGGAGGATCCCACATGCCGCGGAGCGGCTGGGCCCGTGAGCCATGGCTGCTTGTAACCTTTTTCACTTAATGGTACATAAGAGTCATCTTTCCATGTCTCTAAATATTTTTCTACAGTTTTATTTTTGATGCCTGCATTAGTAGGAGGTATCATATCTTATTTAACCAATTCTCTAATGTCAAACATTTAAATTCATGCAATCTCTTGCTAATATAAAAACATAGATACTCAATACTCTGTAATGACAAAAAAAAAAAAAAAAAAAAAAAAAGAGTGGATATATGTGTATGTATAACTGATTCACTTTGCTGTACAGCAGAAACTAACACAACATTGTAAATCAACTATACTCCAATAAAAATTAATTTTAAAATAAAAACATAGATATGAATATTCTTATTCCTCTACCCTTGTGTGCATCCCTGTTTACTTAGAATCAATTTCTGGAAGTGGAATTATTGTGTCCAAAGTTTTGTATATTTTCGGTTTTTGCTGTGTGTCGTCAAATTGCCCTCCAAAAAAGTTTTACCCATGTACGTATCCATCAGCACAAGATGAGAATTCCCATTTCCCGCAAATATTACCAATACTAGGTATGGCCAAGTGTTATTATATTTACCATTTTATTAGATGAATATACAATAGGATAAAATATAATACAAAAAAATGGTATCATTTTTTATTTTTATTCCTTCTATTATGATTTTCAGTCATTTTGTTTTTATTGCTTATCAGTCATTTATATTCATTTATGAGTTGCCTGGAAAGGTTCCTTGTTAATTTTTATAAGTATTTATCCTATTTTATTGATAAGATACAATACATATTCAGGTATTTTTGCATTTATTTGACATAGAATTTTTTTTAATTGAAGTTTAGTTGATTTACAATATTATATTAGTTTCAGGTGTACAACATATTGATTAAATTTTTATAGATTATATTCCATCTAAAATTATTATAAACTGTATTCTCTGTATGGCTATTTTCTCTGTTTGTACAATATATCTTTGTAGCTTATTTGTTTTATACATAGTAGTTTTTTGGGGTTTTTTTAACATCTTTATTGGAGTATAATTGCTCTACAATGGTGTGTTACTTTCTGCTTTATAACAAAGTGAATCAGCTATACATATACATACATCCCCATATGTCCCCCCTCTTGCATCTCCCTCCCTATCCCACCCACCTAGGTGGTCACAAAGCACCAGGCTGATCTCCTTGTGCTATGTGGCTGCTTCCCACTAGCTCTCTATTTTACATTTGGTAGTGTATATATTTCCATGCCACTCTCTCACTTCGTCCCAGCTTCCCCTTCCCCCTCTGCGTGTCCTCATGTCCATTTTCTATGTCTACGTCTTTATTCCTGTCCTGCCCCTAGGTTCGTCAGAACCATTTTTTTTTTTTAGATTCCATATATATGTGTTAGCATACGGTATTTGTTTTTCTCTTTCTGACTTACTTCACTCTGTATGACAGACTAGGTCCATCCACCCAACTACATATAACTCAATTTCGTTTCTTTTTATGGCTGAGTAATATTCCATTGTATATATGTGCCATTCATCTGTCGATGGACACTAAGGTTGCTTCCATGTCCTGGCTGTTATAAATACAGCTGCAGTGAACATTGTGGTACATGACTCTTTTTGAATTATGGTTTTCTCAGGGTATATGCCCAGTAGTGGGATTGCTGGGTCGTATGGTAGTTCTATTTTTAGTTTTTTAAGGAACCTCCATACTGTCTCCATAGTGGCTGTATCAGTTTACATTCCCACCAACAGTGGAAGAGGGTTCCCTTTTCTCCACACCCTCTCCAGCATTTATTGTTTCTAGATTTTTTGATGATGGCCATTCTGACCCGTTTGAGGTGATACCTCATTGTAGTTTTGTTTAGTTTTGTTTTTGGGGGTTTTTTTTAACATATTTATTGGACTATAATTGTTTTACACTGGTGTGTTAGTTTCTGCTTTATGACAAAGTGAATCAACTGTACATGTACATATATCCCCATATCTCCTCCCTCTTGCATCTCCCTCCCACCCTCCCTATCCCACCCCTCCAGGTGGTCACAAAGCACGAAGCTGATCTCCCTGTGCTATGTGGCTGCTTCCCACTAGCTATCTATTTCACATTTGGTAGTGTATATGTGTCCATGCCACTCTCTCACTTCGCCCCAGCTTCCCCCTCCCTATTCCGCCCCCCACCCCGAAGTCCTCAAGTCCTTTCTCTATGTCTACGTCTTTATTCCTGCCCTGCCACTAGGTTCATCAGTACTTTTTTTTTTAGATTCCATATATATGTGTTAGCATATGGTATTTGTTTTTCTCTTTCTGACTTACTTCACTCTGTATGACAGACTCTAGGTACATCCACCTCACT
>NC_041222.1:61011504-61012407 GCF_002837175.3 Physeter macrocephalus
CATGAACTGCTTGTAAATTTTGGAGATTAATCCTTTGTCAGTTGCTTCATTTGCAAATATTTTCTCCCATTCTGAGGGTTGTCTTTTCATCTTGTTTATGGTTTCTTTTGCTATGCAAAAGCTTTTAAGTTTCACTAGGTCCCATTTGTTTATTTTTGTTTTTATTTCCATTGCTCTAGGCGGTGGGTCAAGAAGGATCTTGTTGTGATTTATGTCATAGAGTGTTCTACCTATGTTTTCCTCTAAGAGCTTTATAGTGTCTGGCCATACATTTAGGTCTTTAATCCATTTTAAGTTTACTTTTGTGTGTGGTGTTAGGAGTGTTCTAATTTCATTCTTTTACATGTAGCTGTCCAGTTTTCCCAGCACCACTTATTGAAGAGGCTGTCTTTTCTCCACTGTATATCACCATGTCATCTGCAAACAGCTTCTTTACTTTATTTTACTTTACTTTACTTTACTTCTTCTTTTCCAACTTGGATGCCTTTTATTTCTTTTTCTTCTCTGATTGCCATGACTGAAACTTCCAAAACTATGTTGAATAATAGTGGTGAGAGTGGACAACCTTGTCTTGTTCCTGATCTTAGTGGAAATGGTTTCAGTTTTTTACTATTGAGAACGATGTTGGCTGTGGGTTTGTCATATATGGCCTTTATTATGTTGAGGGAAGTTCCCTTTATGCCTATTTCCTGGAGGGTTTTTATCATAAATGGGTGTTGAATTTTTTCAAAAGCTTTCTCTGCATCTATTGAGATGATCATATGGTTTTTCTCCTTCAGTTTGTTAATATGGTTTATCACATTGATTGATTTGCATATATTGAAGAATCCTTGCATTCCTGGGATAAACCCCACTTGATCATGGTGTATGATCCTTTTAATGTGCTGTTGGATTCTGTTTGCT
>NC_041222.1:61012680-61013499 GCF_002837175.3 Physeter macrocephalus
TTTTGTTTGTTGGAAGATTTTTAATCACAGTTTCAATTTCAGTGCTTGTGATTGGTCTGTTTATATTCTCTATTTCTTCCTGGTTCAGTCTTGGAAGGTTGTGCTTTTCTAAGAATTTGTCCATTTTTCCAGATTGTCAATTTTATTGGCATAGAGTTGCTTATAGTAATCTCTCATGATCCTTTCTTTGCATTTCTGCAGTGTCAGTTGTTACTTCTCCTTTTTCATTTCTAATTCTGTTGATTTGAGTCTTCTCCCTTTTTTTCCTGATGAGTCTGGCTAATGGTTTATCAATTTTGTTTATCTTCTTAAAGAACCAGCTTTTAGTTTTATTGATCTTTGCTATTGTTTCCTTCATTTCTTTTTCTTTATTTCTGGTCTGATCTTTATGATGTCATTCCTTCTGCTACCTTTGGGGGTTTTTTGTTCTTCTTCCTCTAATTGCTTTAGGTGTAAGGTTAGGTTGTCTGTTTGAGATGTTTGTTTCTTGAGGTAGGATTGTATAGCTATAAACTTCCCTCTTAGAACTGATTTTGCTGCATCCTATTGGTTTTGGGTTATCATGTCTTCATTGTCTTTTATTTCTATGTATTTTTTAATTTCTTCTTTGATTTCTTCAGTGATCTCTTGGTTATTTAGTAGCATATTGTTTAGCCTCCATGTGTTTGTATTTTTTATAATTTTTTTTACTGTAATTGATATCTAGTATCATAGCATTCTGGTCAAAAATATATTTGATATGATTTCAATTTTCTTAAATTTACCAAGGCTTGATTTGTGACCCAAGATATGATCTATCCTGGAGAATGTTCCATGAGC
>NC_041222.1:61013680-61070003 GCF_002837175.3 Physeter macrocephalus
AAGCATACACATACACACTCACAAAAAGAGAAAAAGGGAAAATATATATATATATCGTTGCTCCCAAAGTCCACTGCCTCAATTTGGGATGATTCGTTGTCTATTCAGGTATTCCAGAGATGCAGGGTACATCAAGTTGATTATGGAGACTTAATCCGCTGCTCCTGAGGCTGCTGGGAGAGATTTCCCTTTCTCTTCTTTGTTCACACAGCTCCCGGTGTTCAGCTCTGGATTTGGACCCGCCTCTGCATTTAGGTCGCCTGAGGTTGTCTGTTCTTCGCTCAGGCGGGACAGGGTTAAAGGAGCAGCTGATTCGGGGACTCTGGCTCCCTCAGGTGTGGGGGAAGGGAGGGGTACAGTTGCTGGGCGACCCTGAGGAGGCAGAGGCCGGCATGACATTGCACCAGCCTGAGGCATGCCGTGCGTCCTCCCGGGGAAGTTGTCCCTGGATCGCGGGACGCTGGCAGTGGCGGGCTGCACAGGCTCCTGGGGGGGCAGGGATAGTGACCTGTGCTCGCACACGGGCTTCTTGGTGGCGGCAGCAGCAGCCTTAGCGTTTCATGCCCGTCTCTGGGGTCTGCGCTGATAGCCACGGCTCGCGCCTGTCTCTGGAGCTCCTTTAAGCAGTGCTCTTAATCCCCTCTCCTTGCACACCAAGAAACAAAGAGGCAAGAAAAAGTCTCTTGTCTCTTCGGCAGTTCCAGACTTTTCCCCGGACTCCCTCCCGGCTAGCCGTGGCGCACTAGCCCCTTCAGGCTGAGTTCACGCCGCCAACCCCAGTCCTCTCCCTGGGATCCGACCGAAGCCCGAGGCTCAGCTCCCAGCCCCCACCCGCCCCGGCTGGTGAGCAGACAAGCCTCTCGGGGTGGTGAGTGCTGGTCGGCACCGATCCTCTGTGCGGGAATCTCTCCGCTTTGCTCTCCGCACCCCGCTGCTGCGCTCTCCTCCGCGGCTCCGAAGCTTACCCCTCCGCCACCTGCAGTCTCCGCCAGTGAAGGGTCTTCCTAGTGTGTGGAAACTTTTCCTCTTTCCCAGCTCCCTCCCAGAGATGCAGTTTCCGTTCCTATTCTTTTGCCTCTGTTTTTTCTTTTTTCTTTTGCCCTACCCAGGTATGTGGGGAGTTTCTTGCCTGTTGGGAAATCTGAGGTCTTCTGCCAGCGTTCAGTAGGTGTTCTGTAGGAGTTGTTCCACATGTAGATGTATTTCTGATGTATTTGTGGGGAGGAAGGTGATCTCCACTTCTTACTCCTCCGCCATCTTGAAGGTCTCCTGTACATAGTAGTTTGTACCTCTTAATCCCTTACTCCTATCTTGTCCCTCCCCTCTGCCCTCTCCCCATTGGTCACCACTAGTTTGTTCTTTATATCTGTGAGTCTGTTTCTGTTTTGTTATATTCATTCGTTTCTTTATTTTTTAGATTCTATTTGTAAGTGATAACATACAGTATTTGTCTTTCTCTGTGTAACTCATTTCACTAAGCATAATGCCCTCCAGGTCCATACATGTTGTTGCAAATGGCAAAAATTCATTCTTCTTTGTGGCTGAGTAATATTCCACTGTATAGGTATACAACATCTTCTTTATCCATTCTTCTGTTGATGGACACTTAGTTTGCCTCCATGTCTTGGCTATTGTAAATAATGCTGCTATGAACACTGGGGCGTGACATATGTTTTTTAACAACCTTATTGAGATAACTGACGTACAATACATGATACATATTTAAAGTCTAAAATTTGATGTTTTGATATATGGATGCACCTATGAAACCATCACCACAATCAACATAATAAGCATATTCATCATTCCCAAGAGTAACCTTGTGCCCCTTTGTAATTGTTCCTTCATGCCCCTGCCCCATCCCAGGTAACTACTGTTCTGCTGTCAGTATAGATTAGATTGGATTTCTAGAATGTTATAAAAAAGGAATTATACTTTTGGGAGATTTGGCTTCTTTCACTCAGGATAATTATTTGAACATTCGCCCCCATTGTACTTGCATCAGTAGCACATTTCCTTCTATTGTTGCTTAGTGTCCATTGTACAGATAAACTACAGCTTGTTCAACCACTCACCTATGGAAGGACAGAATGGTCATTTCCCACTTCTGGCTATTACAGATGAAGCTGCTCTACATATTCATACATGTCTTTGTATGGACACATGCTTTCATTTCTCTTGATTAAATACTTGGTAGTAAAATGTCTGGATCGTATGGTCAGTGTATGTTTAACATTTTAAGAAACAGCCAAACTGTTTTCTAAAGTGGTTGCCTACTTTACAGTCCTACCAGCAGCGTCTGATAGTTCTAGTTGCTCCACATCCTCACACACACTATAGTTGGCCTTTTAATTTTAGACATTCTACTAGGTGTGTAGTGGTTTCTCGTTGTGGTTTTAATTTGTATTTTCCTAACAACTGATAGTGTTGAGCTTTTCGTGTGCATGTTTGCCACCCTGATTTCTTCTTTGGTGAAATGTCGGTTCAGTTTTTGCCCTGCTTTTTTTTAAATTGGGTTTTTGGTTTACTTATTATTGAGTGTTGAGAGTTCTTTTTATATATTGGATACAAGTCTTTTATCAGATATATGAATTCCAATATTATGTGCCTGTCAGTGGCTGTCTTTTCAGTCTTTTAATGTCTTTCAAAGAGAAGATTTTAATTTTAATGAAGTTCATCTTATTAATTTTTTTCTTGTATAGATGGTTCCTTTGGTGTTGTGTTTAAAAATCTTTGTCACTTCAAGGTCTCAAGGTATTTTCTTCTAAAAGTTTTATCGTTTTAGGTTTTATAGTTAGGTGTATCATTTATTTTGAGTTAGGTGTTATATATGTGAGGTACACATTGAAGTTCATTTTATGCATACAGATACCCAACTTGTTCCACTACCATGTGTTGAAAAGATTATTCTTTCTCCACTGAATTGCCTTTGCACCTTTGTGGAAAATCAGTTGTCCTTATATGTCTGGATATATTTTTAGACTCTCTATTCTGTTTCAGTGATGTATTGGTCACCTTAAACTGCATTTTACCCAATGCCATACAAATCAGGAGGTTTTTCAGCCTGGCTCATGGGAACAGGATCTATTCCCTTTCAGCTCCTTCTCCTAAACTGAGGGAATCCACCAGGTCCACCCTGGTTTCCCTATACTGCAGCCTGCAAACGCTCTCAAGGCACTAAGCTAGGGCAACATGGGCTCACCTTGGTTTATTTCCCATTTCTCAGGGATCAGTGCCCTTCATTGCCTAATGTCCAGTGTCTTGAAAACCATTGCTTCATATTTTTCATTTTTTTAAATTGTTTTGGTCAGGAGGGTAAATTCAGTTACTCTATCTTGGTCAGAAACACATTTATATATATGTCACATGCACACACACAGGGGATGTGTGTACATATATATATATGTGTGTGTATCTATATATATACACACATACATATATCTATAACATGTATGTTTTAAATATTTTCCTAGACCAAGCTGACACTCAAATTTGATAATCTTGTTCTAGGATTATTACATAGATGCTTTTAAGAAATAATGTCTCCTAGGGTTGGCAGACTATGGCCCATGGGCCAAATCTGTTTCACCACTTTGTTTTTGCAAATAAAGTCTTATTGGCATGCAGCCACGGCCATTTATTTACCTAGGAATTGTCTGTCTGTGGCTGCTTTAATACCCTAATGCCAGAGCTGAGTGCTTGCTACAGAAACCATATGGCCCACAAGCCTAAAATATTTGCTATTGAGCCCTTTAGAGGAAACATTTGCCGACCACTGATCTAGTCCATGCAGCTCATTATGTAGAAAGCATGCCAAGGTCTCTGGTGGTGATCTCACGTCTCCTGTTTCCGAGGAGGACCAAACTCTGTGTCACTCTGTCCTTTATCCTGTCACTGTGTTAGGCTTTCTCCATGAAGTACAAGAACTTGAAAGAAAAAATATATATATAACTTGGAGGAGTAGAGTTCTTCCTCAGGAAGGCCAGGAAAGAGAAAATCTTATTATAAAGGCCCTGGATTTTTGTCAGAATTAGATGAACTTAGGTGTCTCCAGTAACAAAATACATAATTATATGTGGCTTAAGAAAAGCAGTTCAGTACCTTTGCTCATACCTTCTTTAGGTCCAGAACCTGTGAGAATGTCTTACAGGCTATCTATAATGTTTGGTCCTCTGTGAGTAGGTAAGCTCCGATGCCCAGTCAGAGGGACTCCCTGCGGCATCTCTGCTGGAAAGACATGTCATGCTAGCCCCACAGAGAACCAAACTGCACAAGCCTTGTCTCGTGTCTTGTGATTTACCAAGAGGAGAGCGATTCAGGCATTCAAACCTGAGTTTGCAGAGTAAAGTTTTTCCATGAAAGAAGTCATTGTGCCTAGCCCCTCTCCCCAGCTGGGGCTCGAGGGTCACAGCCAACACACACAGCCGCCTCTCAGCAGCATCAGTATGCTCCCCCCAGGCCCTGCACAGGGAACAGCTCCGCCTCTGAGAGCCCTTCCAGCCCTGGAGAAGCCGGGCCTTGAGGCCGAGGCCCGCAGTCGGGTGGTGGTGGGTTCCTTCTGGCATTTTCTCCTCTCCTCGTTTGAAGGGCTGAGGACCGTAGAGCCCGGCTGGGGTGACATGCAGTTCCAGATGTCTGCTAAGAGCAACAGTGCTCTTGTTGACCAGAATCTCAAGCTAAAAGGTGAAAAAGTGTTTCTGTCTCCCATCACTGAGGTTGTGACTAGGCCATGCCTACAAATCCTATCATGCCGATAAGGCAGCTATGGCTGGAATACAGGAGATCCAGGTCAGGAGTTGAAGGTGGAGCTTACAGTCATTGGTCACATGTCAACCCCTCAAGGTAGGAGGGTATATCAGAAAACATTTGAATAAATATTAATGTTCAAAGTGGAAAGCCTTGGTAAAGGGCCTAAAGAAGGCAAAATCTCACAGATAGATTGACTTACTCATTCAATAAATATTTGTTGAGAGCCTATCATGTGCCAAGTTGAATTCTAGTGGGCGCCTCTTGAGTCTGGTGGGGAAAGTAATTCAAGTTAAGAGGACTCTGATAAAAAGAGGAAGAACTGGGGGCTTTGGGGGCCTGTGACAGAACAGCACCCCTGCTCTGAGCTTTAGGCAAGGTTTCTCTGAGGAAGGGATATTTGGGCTGAGGTTAGGAGAGCGGATGGAAATAATCTGAGTGAATAGAGGGCATTCCAGACAGAGGAATTCCAGGGCATTCCAGGCAGAGGAACCAGCAGAGGTTTTGAAGCAAGAAAAGTGAAAGCATTTGAGAAACTGTCACAGGAATAACTAAGGGGAGAGTGGCCTAAGAGGAGGCCGAAGAGGGCAGCAGTAGCAAATTGCCAGCCTCTAAGCCACGGTAAGACCTCACACTTCGCTCTAAGTGTGATGGGAAATCTCTGAATGGTTTAAAAGCAGGAGAGAGACATCCTCTGATTTGTGGTTTTTTGTTTTTTGGGTTTGTTTTGCGGTACGCGGGCCTCTCACTTTTGTGGCCTCTCCCGTTGCGGAGCACAGGCTCCGGACGCGCAGGCTCAGCGGCCATGGCTCACGGGCCCAGCCGCTCCGCGGCACGTGGGATCCTCCCGGACCGGGGCACGAACCCGTGTCCCCTGCATCGGCAGGTGGACTCTCAACCACTGAGCCACCAGGGAAGCCCAAGATTTGTGTTTTTAAAAGCTTGTTCTGGCCACCGTGTAGAGGGTGGATTCTAGGGGAAGAGACAAGATGGAGTACTCCACTTAGGAAGTGGTTGCAGTACTGTAGGGAAGAGATAACCGTGGCTTAGACTAGAGAGCTGGAGAGAACAGAAAGAGTGAATAAATTCAGGGATATGTAGGAAGTGACATGGACGGGACTTGGTAAATAGATTAATGTGGGAAGCGAAAGAAAATCCACACAACCAATAGATTCTCAGAAGCATCTGATTGTTTAGGCTTTTCTCACTGCAATTCACATACCTCCTATGTGGTGAAGGATACGTTGAGGGCCATTCAAGTCAAGAGGTTAGAATAAAATGGAGAGCTACATAGGTGTGCAACTGCAGAAAGTGCAGCTACAAGGAGAAGAGTAGTCCAAAGCTTCTGTTGCTCAATCCTGACTCATTTCCTTAACATACACCTGTTCAGCACCACCAATGCTAGGTCCTGTGCCCCCCCCTCCCAGCCTTGGAGGAGCTCAGAAGTAGGAGGAGGGACAGAAAAGCTCTAAAGAGTTGCAGAAGAAGTCCGAGGGAAGAGAGGAAGGAGGTCTCTTTCTTCGGGAAATCGAAAAGGTTTAACAGAGGACTTTTCAAACTCAATCCTGAAGGATGAGTAAAAGCATTCCAAACACTGATGCAATAAACACATACTTATTGAGTTCCTTCTATGTTCTGGGCACCATTGAAGGCGCTCTGGGGATGCATCAGAGAACAAAATAGATAAAAGTCCCTTCTCTCATACTGCTTACATTGTAGCAGGAAAATAGAAAATAAACAGAATGAAGTAAAATGGCACAGTATGTGAGAAGGTGTTAAGTGCTATGAGAAAGGATAAAGCAGGGGAGGAAGGATGGATAGTGCTTCTGTGGGAAGGAGGATGCAATTTTCAATTAGATGTTGGGGCGAGGACTCACTGAGACAATAATCCTGGAGCAGAGATTTGAATGTGAGCTATAAGCCTTGTGTATGCCTGGAGGAAAAGAAGACGAGAGCACCCCAGGCAGGGAAAAAGCGAGCGTGGGGTCCTTGAGGCGGGCACATGCCTCGTGTGTTCAGGAGCGACAGGGAGTCTGGTGTGGGATGGTGGACGCAGAGTCATTGGGGTTGTGTTTGGAGAGAAAAGATCAGAGGTAACAAGGCTGAGGGCAGATTGTGTAGGGCCTCGTGAATGCTCGTGCTAAAATAACAGTGAGGGAAGAATCTATAGATGCCCAAATTTATAAACAGACTCAGTATTGCATCGAGCACCACGGGCTTTTCCAGGTTTAAGCAAGGGCTGGCAGAAGTGATCTCTTTTTTGACAACCATGTGGCCAACTGAAGGTTATAGAGCTGACTCCAGTTAAACCCAGGCTTATCGGGCTGGCTCTGCTACAAGCCAGTATTGCTGGCTCAATTTGACTCACATATGCTGTGCACCTGCTCCATCTACCTGGCCCCGAGCTGGGCTCCTGCAGGCACGTAACTAGCCATTTCCTTCATCTGGGCAGGGGTTCCCAACTGCACAATAGAGTCACCTGGGAAGTATAAAAAACAATGTTTCACCTGAGACTAATTCAGACAGAATCTCTGGGGGTGGAGCTAGGCATCTACTTTTAAAACTGATTCTCAGAACTTGAATGGAATTTAAAAGTCACTTCCTTATACTCTTCTACCCATGTAGAGGCTGGTATGGGAAAATGATGTGTTTTATCATTTAGAATATTTTAGCCTGGCATTCAAGGCTCTGTGCTATTCAGACTTAGCCTCTGTATTCATCCTTCCGTCTTTTTCCTGCCTCAAATACAGTTGACCTTTGAACAACACGGGTTTGAACTGCACAGGATCCACTTATATGTGCTTTTTTATTTCAAAAAATATATAGGTGGTCCTCCCTATTCGCTGGTTTCACATCCACAGATTCAACCAATGACAGATTGAAGTTTCCATCTACAGTTGGTTGAATCCCCAGATGGGGAACCCAAGGACATGGAGGGCTGACCATGCTATGCCTTTATATAAGGGACCTGAGCATCGTGGACTTTAGTTTAGGCAGGGGGTCCTGGAACCATTCTACTGAGGATACAGAGGGCCGACTAGAGTCCCTCCATTCCAGTCAAAGTTTTCCCTAGTAATTGCCATGGTCTTGAGCCTTCCTGGCCTGGAATACTATCTCCCATTCCTTCCTCTCTAACTAAATCCTAGAAGTCTTCAAGGCATAGTCAAGCCCTTCTGTGCAGCCTTCCTGTAGCAAACCAGCCTCAGTGATCTCTCCCTGCCTACCTCCTAAGGCACCTGCTCTAGACCAGGGTTGGGCAAATTTTTTTGGTAAAGGGACGGATAGGAAATTCTTTAGGCATCGAGGGCCATAATGTGTTGCAACGACTCAACTCTGCCCTTGTAGAGTACAGCAGCCTTAGACAATAAGTAAACAAATGGGTGTGCCCATGGGCCAGTAAAACTTTATTTACAGAAATAGGGCTGGACTTGGCACTCAGGCCATGGTTTGTCGACCCCTGCTGGAAACCACTGATGAGACACTTAGCCTATGATACCGTGTATTATTAAAGGTATTTCCCACCTGTGTCATATCTCCCAGCTAGATTCTAGGTCCTGGGGAGAGAAGACGCTGCATAGATATTCTCAGGCAATTTGAAACAGGGCTCAGGTAGCAGAGCCTTGGCTTAGAAGTCCTCTTGGGTCATTTCCATCTCTCATTTCTATTATAATCGTAGCTTTATCATCTGTCCCACATACTTCCACTCTCACCCCACCCTGTACACTTCCTGCTTCTTCTGGTACAGACTGGATTGGGCACTTCCTGAACCCAGTTAGGAGGAAATTCACACGGCAAAAGTCAGTGAGTACTGTAGGCCACATCTGTTGGGAAACCACTTTTCACATGATAGTTCAGAAGACTAAGATCATCACTACTTCCTCTCTAAAGATAGTTGTGGGAACAGCAAGTTCTGATGGTCAAAGGTTAGGTAAAAATCCACAGTACGGACCGCACCCCATCAGAAATTGCAGGTGTAGCAAGGAAAGTGATGCAGAGGAAAGACCAAAAAAGAAAAAAAACCATGAAGGAGAAGGCTAGCATACTTGATGAGGAAAGGGAAAGAAGAAAAACTTATCCTGACCCTTTTCAAAGAGACATGAGTTGGCATCTGTTTCCTCATTTATATTGGAAGCCTGAGGTTTTATGTCACATGGAAAATGCTTTTGATTTCCTATAGCTTTGTCCACAAAGAGAATATGCTTTGCTATTGAGAAAAAGGGTCAGCATTTTGTGGTTGTTTATGGCACATGTTTATGTACTCTTGTCCTTTTTTTATTTTAAAATAAAATCCAAAGTAGTGAATAGAGCCCCCATAGGAACTGCAGAAAGCTCTATAGCACATATAGTGTAAAATTAAATCGGTATTTCAGAGGGCATTTATGAGGAAGCCACAGGAAGGAGTATAGCGGTTCTTTGGACTGGGGTGAACATCCATAAATTTTAGAAGACACCAGAGCATAAGTGACCCTTAAAATAGTTGGACACAAAAAGCAAGGCAGTAAATCTCCCTGCCTAGCCACTGTTCCAAGCCACAGCAAGCATTCAGGCACAGGCTTCTTTTAAGACTCCAAATAGTCAGGAACTGGGGACCTTGAGAAACTCACTCCCACTTGCCCCTGCCCTTTCCTGGCACCAGGAAACAATTCCCAGGCCCATCTGCCGTCCTCACCATGTTTAGCAGGAATGACGTGAAAGAGTTGGATGCCCCTGAAATAGACAGGTATTGAAAGTCCATCAGTGGGAAAATGAGGAACTCTACACTTTCCCTAATAAATCCTTCCTCAACCCTGAACCAGCTCTTGAAAATATCCACGCTGGTCCTGTGCCTCCTTGTGTCTGTGTGGTGCTAGAGGCAGTTTTACAGCAGTCTCAGGGCCCAGAGGCCACACAGGCTCATGGTAGAAAGGAAGGCAGGATCAGGGCCTAAGACCTCCTGTCTTGGTTCCCAGGACACTCTGTAGAGCAGAGTAGAGGGTACCTCAGTTAGAAGATCCATTTTCAAATCCTTAGCATCTGCCTCCTCATTTATAAATAATTGTCTTAGTCTGTTCGGGCTGCAATAACAAATGCCACAGACTGGGTAGCTTATACACAGCAGAAATTTGTTCCTCACGTTTCTGGAGTCTGGAAGTTCAGGATTGTGGTACCAGCATGGTCACGTTCTGGTGAAGGTCCTCTTCCTGGTTCATAGCCAGCACCTCTTCATTGTGTCCTCACAAGGTGGAAAGGGCTAGGTAGGGATCTCTGTGGGGTCTTTCTTATAAGAACACTAACCTACTCATGAGAGCACCACACTTATGACTTAAGCAAAGGTCCCACCTCCTAATACCATCACGTTGGGCATTAAGATTTCAACATATCAATTTGGGGGACACTAACATTCAGACCGTAGCAATAATGCCCATCTCACAGAAGGAATTATACTAAGGGTTACATGAGATCTCGTATGCAACCTGCCCAGTTTAGGGCTTGGTCTAAAGTGGATCCTAATATATGTTCATTTCTTGCCTCTGCCCCTTACGTCCCTGTTGAATCTACCAATCAAGAAGTCCATTCTCTTCTCCACTATGATCTGCCACAAGTTCTTCCTTATAGGATCAGAACTTGTTGCTGTTGTGAGTGTGAATTACTGGGTGAAAATCCACAGGAGACAGGTACCTTATTGAAGGGTTCATTCTGTGCCAGGTTCTGGGTAGGAGGAAAGAAGCATGAGGTGTGTCCCCTGACATCAAGGAACTCTTTATCTAGTTAGAAGACATCAACACAGAAGGAATGGTGAGAAAGCAGTATGAAGCAGATGAGGTGGGAGAACAGCTCTGTGGATTTATAATAAAGGACCAAGGTTTCCATCCTCTCCTAGAATTTCTATTCCCATCTCTCCACCTGTCCCATGCTGTCTGTTGGGGTCTTGCACATGCCCATTAGAGCTTGCATAATACGGTCGTTGGGAGCACAGGCTCTGGAGCCAGAAGTCCTGGTTCTGTCATGTGCCAGCAGCTGCATGACCTCGAGCAAGTTCTCGAAGTTCTCTCTGCCTTTGAGTGTAAAGTGGAGGTAATAACTGCATATACCCCCAGGGTTTTTGAAAGGAGTAAATGAGGTAATATATGTAAAGCACTTAGAATAGTGCCTTGTCACACAGTAAGTGCTCAGTTAATGTTAGCCTTCGTCATCTTGGCAGTACATGCTCTTGCCCCAGCCCTCCCCTTCTTGAAGTAGAGGAACCAGGAAACTGAAAAATGCCCTGGGAGGCTGTATTATATACTTGCAAGTTACTGAGAGAGTAAATCTTAAATGTTCTCACCACCAAAAAGAATTATGTGAGGTGATGGAGGTGTTAGCTAACGCTATGGTGGTCATCATTTTGCAATAAATAAGTGTATTAAATCAATACTTTGTACACCTTAAACTTCTACAGTGTTATATGACGATTATATCTCAATAAAAGCTAGAAAAAAAAAAAAAAAGAATGCCCTTGGGGGCCAGGTCCTGGAGGCAGGGATAAAGAAGCTAGATTCAGGCCTCAGTCAACCTACCTTTTCCTTAACTGACCCATTTTATGCTATTTATATTTCCTTTGTGTATTTGCTAGTTGATTTAACATATTTAAGTCAAGTTCCCTTTGACAACTCCAGCCTATCTCAGATAAATTAAACAAGAAGAAGGAAAGAGCTTTTGCCCACTCCTGAACCAAAAGGATGAAAAGAGCATGAACTTTGGCATAGGAGATGAACCCTGGTCAAGTCATACAATCTTTATGAGTCTTCC
This sequence comes from Physeter macrocephalus, assembly GCF_002837175.3. Taxonomy (NCBI): domain Eukaryota; kingdom Metazoa; phylum Chordata; class Mammalia; order Artiodactyla; family Physeteridae; genus Physeter; species Physeter macrocephalus. The sequence goes on from NC_041222.1 coordinate 61,025,195, forward strand.
TTTCTGATGACTAAAAGGGGTAGGTAACCTGTCTCTTAGGACTGATTTGAGAGTCACATGAGAGTAAATGTGTGAAAACATACTGTAAACTCTAAAGCACTCTATAAAACTTAGTCTCTGTCTTATTTGTGGGGCTAGAAGCAAGGATGGCAGCAAAGGTCAGATTTCTAGGGACCCCAAGGAGAAGGCAAAGCCTGAGGGGAAATTCTGAACCACTTGTGAAGCCCCGTTCTAGCCAAGAGCAGTTTCCTTACTTGCTCCTCTTGGCTACCCAGTGGAATACAGATTTCACTGTTGTTTTTTAAGGGACCTTAGAAGAGGATGCTGACTGTCCTGGAGAGTGTCGCTCATAAAATACAGAGAACCCAACAGCATCTGAGTAGACTTCATGGGGAAATGGGACCTAGGCAACACTATGAAGGGATGGGATTGGACAGGCCAAGAACAGAACACAGGTGTGAATTAGACATCCCTCCATGGGAGGCCGGGAGTACTGGAACGCAGAAGACCAGGAACTGTTCTATATCCAGAGCTTGGCCTGTGGAGTCCAGATGCCTGGACTCGTTTGGTTTTTCGTGCAAATTTATGACTGTAATGGAATCAAAACTCAGGCAGGTTCTCATCTCTAATCAGTTACCTGTTGCCACTTGTAGGGGTTTGCAGCCTTCCACCTTGTCATGTGTTGTACCCTGGCATCTTTAGAAAACAATTGGAAAAGTTGAGTTTGGTAAATATTGTAAAGGTCAAGTTTGTTTAACTTCCTACCGTAATTAGCTTCAGTTTCTTCTACCTTTCGCGAAGCAGGAGAATTTCTACCCAGCTTCTGCCTTATGGTACCTTTTTGTCTTCTGGATAAAAGTATTGAAGTTATTCCCATCTCTCTGTCTCTCTCACACCCACACACACCCCTTAACTTCCTCTCCTTGTTGCCCATGGGTGTTGGCCTTGAGAGTCTAACTTTAGGACTTCCTTAGACCTTAAGGCCTCCAGAATTTTAAAAAAGCAGCCCATTTAATTGTACTTTGCTCTTGAAAAGAAAAAAAGAGCAAGGTATGGTTTTCTTCAGGGTATCAGTTTGAATATCTTTTTTCGTGTCAAAAAAGTACCTTCCAGATACATAAGAAACTGGGAATGCTGGTTGCCTGTGAGGAGAGGAACAAGGAAGTTGGGGTAGAGGGGTGAGAGGGAGAATTTCACATCATTCCCTTTTGTTATATTTAAATTTTGAATCATGTATTAACTATTCAAGAATAAATGAATAAAATCTAGATTGGAGACTAGTTCAATTCCACACATATTTCTAGTGCCTCTACTATGTGCCAAGAAATCCATGATTTCTTGACCATCACAGAGCTTCTGGGCTGGGCCTCCCATCTCATGGAAATACAGGACTAACCACTTGGGAAAACACTGGGGAGGGAGCCAGAATCTCCTTACAGCACCCTTAAAATCACAATAAGGAACACACAGGTAGAGCTGAGTTTTGTTTTATTTTTCAATTTTAGTGAAGTATATTTGATTTATAATGTTGTGTTAATTTCTTCTGTACAGCAAAGTGACTCAGTTATACATACGCACACACACATATTGTGTATATATTTTTTTTCATATTCTTTTTCATTATGGTTTGTCACAGAATATTGAATATAGTTCCCTGTGCTATACAGTATGACCTTGCTGGTTATCCATCCTGAGTTTTGTTTTTGTTTCAAAGTTTCCATGAGCATTCTGGGACAGACTTAGCCAGGACACCCCCCATGCTAGGACTGCAGGTAACATTCCTGAAAATAGAAAAAGATTCGCACTGTCTTTGAAAACCTATACAGCTTAAAAAGGATTTTGTTGACCATCTGCTGTTCCCTACCCACTTTAGCCTATGAAAGCACATCTTAGAAAGCAGACTGGACCAGAGGTAGGTTAGGCCAAAGGAAAAAAATGATGATAACAATAATTGTACTCTTATTCTAGAAACATAACCTAGTAATATGTCTATATCTGTTTGAAAGTTCAAACTCTCTTTTATCCTTCACCTTTAATACTTTATCTCTGAGAGGTATGTAGAAAGACAAGTTTTCATTCCACAAACATCATACTGTCAAGTATCTTTTTATGTGAAAATCCATTATGATTATGGAATTCTCCATTTCTCTGTTGGCAGTGCCTGCTCAGAAATAATGAGCTCCCTATAACTTTTGTTGCCAAGGAGATAAGACCAAAAATTCATTCAAGGCCCTTTCTGGAACATGGCAGGGACCCTTGTATCTAACGTGTGACTCTCTGAAATGCTATTGAGAGAGATAAGCCCGCACGAGACTGTGTTTCTGTTGGCCTGCCAGCTTCCTGAACCCAGAAAAAGAATTTAGGCACAGAAGAAAATGACCACAGTGTTCCTATCTGCACAATAAATGCTGCACCTCCTCTTAATTCTTCTCCTTGTAATCCTGCTGTTCTCGACTTTAATGAATTTTCGCAGCATCTCGGATCTTTGCTGAAAGCCACAGTTCAGAGACTGACTCTCACTAGGAGTTCAGAAATGCCTAACAGGGAGATGGAGAATGCCTAGGGATTTTGTTGAAAATTTTTCTTTGAAGCACACTAAAATTGGTCCTAAAATGGTGTTGTTGCAGTGAAAAAAAAATATTATGCACAGTTAAATTAGAGGTAAAATGAAGTAAAACAAAACATGTTAAGTAGGCTTTATGGGGCTATAAATATGAGCTTTTTTAAAAAAAACCAACAAACACATTCTGTTCCATGGCTTTTGAAGGATTTTTCCCTCCTTTCTCCACCTGGCTTCTCCTCTGAAAATGGGTCCTCTCTAGCCATTAAATACTACAGTCAACTCAAAGTCTGTGACATAATAACTTTTAGCCAGATGCTAACGATTTCTTCTCAAGTCTTTAAAAAAATCATTAAAATCTGATTCAACGTATGTAAGCTCTAACAACCCCATCTTCTGAGCCATCAACCATTTTGCTGCTTTGAATACTCACAGTTATCATTTCCCAATCCTCCAGATCCTGAGATCTTGGTGGATAAAGCAGGTTTTTCTCTCTCCTTTCCCATGTTGTTTTATTTCGTGATTGGTATAGGAATTTCTTTTTTCATTACCATACTTTTATTTTGAAATAATCTCAACTTTACAAAAAAAAAGTTGGAAGTGTAATACAAAGAACTTTTTCTACCTGATCCATTTGGGAGTGAGTTGATGACATGATACCCCATCACCAGTGTATATTTCCTTCAAGTTTTGCCAGTTGTCCCAATAATGTCTTTAATACCAAAAGCAACCAGTCCCTAATTACACATTGCACTTAGCTGTCATGTCTCTTAAGTCTTTTTCCATCTGGAACAGTTCCTCAGGCTACCCTTGACTTACACGACCTTAACCATTTTGAAGATTATGGGCCTGTTATTTTAAAAAATCTTCCTCAGTTTGGATTTGTCTCATGTTTCCTCAACAATTATATTCAAGTTATGCACCTTTGGCAGGAATGGCACAGAAGTGATGCTGTTTTCTCGTTGGCCCCAATCACATGACCATGACTGCCATTGTACCATTACGGCTGATGTTAATTCCAGTTGCTTGATTAAGGTTACGGTATCTGGCAGGCTTTTCCATCATAAAGTTACTCTTTTTTCCCTTGTAATGAGTATTTTGTGAAGAGGTGCTTTGAGACTATGGTAAATACCTCATTTCTTACTGCACTTACAATGTATTCATTTATTTATTTATATCTGCATGGACTCATGGATTCCTGTCATATCCAATAGGTTATAATCTACTACTACCCTTTTATTATTTTGATGTAAAAAATATTTCCCAGATTCAGCCAACGAGAGCCACTTTAAGATGACTCCTGTACCCTCTGACATGTCCATATCATTCTTTGAGAACTTCATTTCTTTCTGGCACAACAAGATATTCCACCTTGAACTTTCCCTGTTCCAGTCTTGGAGAAAAGTATTTAGAAACCAAGATCTCAAGGTCAGGTCTGTTCATTGCTATTGGAGGGTCACTACTCATGGGCCCTCTCAGTGCACAGAAGTAAAGAATGTATGTGTATAAGTATGTATATGCATACACACATGCACAAACACACTATATTTCTGTATTTATCTATACATTGGGACCTGTGGGTCCTTCCCTGTATCTATAATTCTTATCCAACACCACAGGATTTATTCTAATTTTCACCCTTTCCATATTTGTAATTCTCTGGCACCCACTCTCCTTAATGTATTTACTTATTTAATCAAGCCACCTCTATATAACCAATGTCCTATCACCACTGCCTCTAACCCCACACAGTGCTGGTGTGAGAATTTCTAAACAGCAACCAAAGTGCTCTAGGCTTCGAAGCTAAAGAACGAAACAGGTGGAGAGCAAGAAGAGTGGATGCTGTGCAGTGCCCAGCCTCTATACTCTGTGTTGCTGGAATGCTTAGCTTGGCCAGATCCCTGATTGCTACCCTCTAGGCCAGGCACTTTTTACAACATCAGATCTTAGGTTGCCAGAGAATGCTACCATGTTTCATGTTTCTGACTTTGAATGAGAGAATGCTATCACTGGGACCCTTTTCCCTCCTGTTCTCTAGCTCAGGAGTTCATAACCTGGGGTACATGAGCTCTGGGGACTCTATAAGCCCCCAGTATATGTGCAAGTGTGCTTTTCTCTGGTGACAGAATCACAGCTTTCTTGAGATTCTCAAAGAAATCCATGACCCAGCAACATTAACTATTTGCTATACATCAGAGGTTAAAAACAGATTCAATCTTACTAATAAGCGAAGCAAATAAAAATGACATATTTGTTGGATATGAGATTAGTAAAGAAAAATATTTATGAAATATGTATGAGTTTCCTATTGCTGCTGTAACAAAGTACCACAAATTTAGTGGCTTAAAACACCAGAAATTTATTCTTACGGTTCTGGAGGTCAGAAGTCTAAAGGAGTCTTACTGGGCTAAAGTTAAGGTCAGTCAAGTGTGTTTCTTCTGGAGGCCCTAGGAGGAAAGCCATTTTCTTGCCTTTTCCAGCTTCCAGAGCCACCTACCTCCTTTGGCCCTTCTTCTATCTTCAAGACCAACAGCTGGTATCTTCACATCTCTCTCTGACTCTGACCCTCTATTCTCCCAATTGTTAGGACCCTTGTGATTACATTGGGCCTACCTGGACAATCAAGGATAATCTCCCATTTCACCATCCTTTCTTTATTTTCTCTTTTTTTTTAATGTGGAGCCCATCCATCTAAACTACGCTTGACAGATGGTTGCCTATCTTCTTTTATTTTACATTGGAGCATAGTTGATAAACAGTGTTGTGTTAGTTTCAGGTGTACAGCAAAGTGATTCAGTTATACATATACATATATTTATTTTTTAGATTCTTTTCTCATATAGGTTATCACAGAATATTGAGTAGAGTTCCCTGTGCTATACAGTAGGTCCTTGTTGGTTATCTGTCTTATATATAGTAGTGTCTGTATGTTCATCCCAAGCACCTGATTTATCCCTCCCCCTCACATTTCCCCTTTGGTAACCATAAGTTTGTTTTCTAAGTCTGTCAGTCTGTTTCTATTTTGTAAATAAGTTCACTTGTATCATTTTTTTAAATTAGATTCCACATAGAGTGATATCACATGATATTTGTCTTTGTCTGACTTATTTCACTTAGTGTGATAATCTCTAGGTCCATCCATGTTGCTGTAAACGGCATTATTTCATTCTTTTTTATTGCTGAGTAGTATTCCATTGTATATGTACCACATCTTCTTTATCTATTCCTCTGTTGATGGACATTTAGATTGCTTCCATGTCTTGGCTATTTGTACCAATATTTTTTTTAATCTTTATTAGAGTATAATTGCTTTACAATGTTTTGTCAGTTTCTGCTGTACAACAAAGTGAATCAGCTATATGCATACATATATCCCCATATCCCCTCCCTCTTGAGCCTCCCTCCCACCCTCCCTATCCCACCCCTCTAGGTCGTCACAAAGCACCGAGCTGATCTCCCTGTGCTGTGCAGCAGCTTCCCACTAGCTAGCTATTTTACATTTTATACCGTTATTTTAAAAAATGATGCTCATTAGCCCAGTAATGCCACTTCAGTAATGTAACCTAAGGAGATATTTGGATACAGAGATGCATATACTAAAAAAAAAATGTCACCATACCATAGTTTATATTGGTGAAAAATTGAAACAATGTAATCATTTATAAATAGAGAATTGACCAAATAAAAGTTCTGGTACTTTCATGTACAGAATCTTAAACAGCTATTTAAAAGGATGATAATATATCTCCATTCATTGATGAGACTAGCCGAGATTTATCGATCTGTCCGGTGATATACGTACATATGTGAAGGAACAACATTCATAGTGGTTAGGATTTTTTTTAATTTTTATATTTTTCTGGACTTTTAATTTGTAATGAACACGCATTGGTATTCTTTAAGACAAGTTGAGCCTGTTATTACGGTGGCAAAGAAGGTATTGGATTTATCTCTCTTGTGAAAATGGCAGTTGTCTTTGGAGGTAAAGATACGTCTTGCACAGGCATTTAGTGATTTTACTACACTGTGTTCCCAGTGAACAGAAACGCTAATGATCTCATATCCTAGACCAGGGGTTGGCCCTTGGGCCAAGTCTAGACACCACCTGTCTGTAAATAAGGCTTTATCTGTGCCGGCTTTATCAGCCGCACCCATTTCATTTATGTATTGTCTATGGCTGCTTTCAAGTTACAATGGCACAGTTGGGTAGTTGTGACAGAGACCATACAGCCCACAACGTCTAAAATATTTGCTATCTGACCTTTTACTAAAAAAGTTTGCCCACTCCTGCTCTAGGCTTCCTTACCAACAACAATGGCAAAAGTCTTTCTACTGCTTTGTTTTTGAGAAGTTATTTGAGAAAGAGTCAGGTAGCAATGTGTGAGCACCTTATCGTAAGCTCTTTTCTTTCCTGCCACACCCTTCAAAGCCAGAATCCAAAAATGCATTTTAGGGGGAAAAAACCTTATTACTTTAGGAAAAAGTGGTCTTTCCTTCTCTATTTTCGGGAAATTCACGGCTTTAGTCTTTAAAAAGCTCTGGGAGCAAAGCTCTCACGGAACGCTAATTGCACATAGTAAAGTGGAGTAGAGGTGCCCGGTGAGGTTACTGTCTGTCATGCATAACCCCACCCCTCTATTGAGTGTCCTTGCTCTGCCCAAGCCTGGACATCGAGGCTTTCATCTCTCTGTGGTCCTTGGGATGCCTTTGAGAAGCTCAGTGGGAACATCAGTTCTCAATTCGTAAGTTGTCAAGAGACTAGGTAAACATCCCTGTTTCAAAATGCGTATTCCTTGCTAGACCCTCTGCCTTCACCCAGTGTAAGTGCTATGGAGAATGGGGAAGCCCCAAAAAGAATAAGTGTGATCAAGAAATGATCTGTTCCCAATAGAAACACCACACGTTCTGCCTCGGGCCTAGATGGCCTTGAATCTGGGGTTTCCTAAGGAGACTGCATTGGCTTTCAGGGTCTCTAAAGCCAGATGATTCTTTCAAAGATCAAAATTGGCCCCAAGGGTCTGGACCACACTACCTCTCCCTAAAGCCTGCAGGGAGCCCACTAAATGCTCCAAGGGAGCCTCTGGATATAGATGACCCCGAGGCAGATCTGGGAACCAAATGCAAAGAGGATTAGGATCCAAAACAAATCAATCCTAGAAATACTGCAAGCCAAAGAGGAAGCATTTGGACAGCTACTCTCTCTGCTTTTTAGAGGCAAGTGACGTTGCTGCCGTGGCCTTTCCCCTCGGGGTGGTAGGCTTCTGACCTCTTCTTCAGAGGACATCTCTATTTATGGGCCCTTGACAAACCACACAGTGTTCAGGCTCCGCTGCCGGAGGCCAGACATCGCGCGCGCGCCAGAACACACGATTACCCCAGCAGGGTTAGCCCGCGGCATCTTCACAAACACTCAGCAAGGACACCTCGCCTCACGCTCCTCTCTCCCTCTCCATGGCTCGCACCGACTTCAGCTCGCCTGCTTCACACCCCGCGCCCCCCTTATTCACTTCACTCACACTGTTTATTATTTACTTTACTTTGTCGAGAAGTTTCTGGAGCCTCCACACCCAGGAGGCTTATATGGGGATAATAAATTCAGGAGAGGTCTCCATGCTCGCCCCGGCCGCGGCCACGGGCTTTGGAATTCCTTGTCAGCGGTTGCTCCTTCCTGTGACTTGCCGCTGAACTCTGTGGCGTGCCCCGGTGAGGCCTCTCAGGATACGGGCTATGAATCTTAGCCATTCTTCATATCCACGGCTGTTCTGTGGCTTTGGTTCAACAGAAGAGAGCTGAAATGGGGTGTGTACAAGGCCATGAGCAAAGGCTCTTTTTTGGGGGGGTGGGGGTTGGGGTGGGGGTTTATTTCTTTTGCAAAGGCTCTGGCCCATAAACAGCGCCAAACCTAGGCTGAGTTCATGAAAGCATGTTGGCTCTGAGCTGCTGCTGGCTTTTGTTTTATTTCCCCAAACCCAATCTGGATATTTTCTAGCTTGTCTCGCCATTGGCTGGAGTGAGGGGGTTAGTCGGTTATATTACTTCAGGGAAGAGAATATTCACAGAGTCCACGGCTTTTACTCTGAAACTGTCGTTCTCACAGCAGTAGCACCTTGATTATACAGAGCACTTCTTCAAAGTCCTGAAATACTGTGCCATTTTGGACCAAAGGTAAACTATCAGTCTCGTTCCTTACAAAATCTAGTCTTGGTGGGTGTAATCAATAAACATACACAGAGAGGGGAGTTCTAACTTAGAACCCTCCTCAAAAGTATGGTATGGCCCAAGTATGATCCATGTTCTGGGGTTCATTCAAAGGCCATCTGATCAGTGGATTGAAACTCCTTCCTCAGCCCCAGGCAGCCTGCAGCCAGGCCTCCTCTGGTCATCCCTGTCTTCCCTCCTACAGGCCAGGTAGCACCTGCCAGCAGCCTGAGGGTAGATTCAACCAGGGACTTATAAACCCAGAAATCTGAAACTTTTTAAAAAAATGCTGAGGTGTCTTTAAAGGTGTGTTTCATGCCCAGAGCCTGCTGGCAGAGAAGGACACCTGGGAACTCTGTGTATTATCCACTTGAGATAGCTTCAATCCCAATCAACACTACTGTGAATTTAACAAAATTGGACCAGTTTCCCAGAGCCCCCTCCCCACAAGGTGGCCCAAGCAACCCTGGATAAGCACATGGCTCAGCACTGCCAGGCTCTTAACTGAGACCACGTAGTCATATTTTCACAGCCAATGAAACTGTATGTGCATGCACATCCTAAGTGGCACCTCGCCTCCGTTACCTCTAAGAGAGTTAACCAGGTCCTAAGGTTATGGATGAGGGCAGTGACCAAGCAATAAGCAAGGCATTTTGGAGAAGGCAAGGCCTTCATCAAGTCATAAATCTGGATGGAGCTACTTTTCATGCTGAGAAATATATCAAGTTCTTCCACCAGATGCCCAGGGAGATGGAGACATTAGCATGCCCCCTGCCAATGGAAACCCAAAGCTTGCCCTAGGGGTAAAAAAGACATTTGGGGAATGGAAAATGGGCTCGTATTTTTCCTTTTTTCCAGGAATGTTTTAATGTTAGTTTTCTTTGGGCAAATGTACATGGGAATAGTCTTGGCCTGGTTATTTGACCAGCTTATTGGGAGGTCCCAGAAATCAGAGTGAAAATTAAAGTCACTTGTCTTCTCCCACAGCCTTCTGGGGTCCAGCTGACAAATGGGGAGTGAGGAACGGAGTTTTTTCAGACATGAATTAATCATGTCTCTCAGCCTGCTGCCTGGTGCCAGCTCCCAGCCATTCAGTGCTGCTTGAGAGACCAGCTCTGTCACCCAATGGGGACACCAAACCTGAAAGGAGAGGGAGCCAGAAAATGCAGTGAGGCTGCTTCCCTACTTTCATCCAGTCACCCCACAGTGTTAGAGTGAGGCCATACCTACCCTATACCACGTGCAGCATGGAGATCCTGCCATCAGTGTTAAATGGCTGAGCGAGTGTTTTCCAGTTGTGCAAAATTAAATTAAGGAAAGGACTCCCAAACTGACTGCACCAAGTGCCAAGTTTCATCCCAGCACACATCATTTTTATAGTAAGTTTTAACTCTGCGAAAAAATACAGGATTATAATGGAAATGCTGACAGGCCTGGAGCCAGCTCGTGAAGTAATAATGCCACGTCTCTAATATTTTTACACAGCATGTCCTAATCTGCCACAGCTTTCTTCTCCTTTAAATAGCAGTTAAATAAGTGAAAACCCCTAGAGCACTGCTTTTCCCTCCTCCTCTTTTAGGTGGTGTGTCCCCATTTTCCAACCATCATTCCTTGAGAACCTCTTTCAGTCCATGTATATTTTCTGCTCTGTAGAATCAACGTCTCGAGCTCAGCTGCCTTTTTCTGAGCTGTTTGGCCGAGAAGGGAGAAGAGGAGAGAGAATATGCAAGTGTGAACTCTTCCCTTCTGCTCATTAAGGCTAAGAAGTCATGAAAATAAACTCTGGATGTGTGACTCTCATAAGTGACAGGCAGCTAATAAAGGCCTGGGTTGGCTTGATCTATCCTACAAAGAAGCCCACATATCAAGCTGCTTGCCTATCTTTTAGCAGGACCAGAATTCCTGCTAACTTTCAGCCCTTCCACGAAAATATCCAGTGAGTAATGACCATCATGAGTTCAGAGCTTCTTTCTAGACAGGAGACTCAAAGGCAGCCCTATCCCACCGCCTTTAAACTCTTCCACGGAGGGTGCAAGGAAGTTGAGGTCAAGGGCCACCAGGCCTCCCGGTTTTCCATCCCCCTATTTCCCTCACCTGTTGAACTCAGGCTGTTTCCCTGAGCAAGGCTATTTTAGTGCCAGAAACTCATGTGAAATAGGAGACAATGGGGAAGAAAGTCAATGAGGTCAATCTGACTTAATCAGGGATGTCAACTCATGGCAGGTGACAGCTAAACTGACTCCCAGCAGATACAATTTCATATATAATTTGATTTCTTATTGCACACATCTCCCCCATTCCAAACTTTTATCCCTCTCCAGTTAACGTGATTGAAAAAAAAAAAAAAAAAAAAGTAGGTGAAACTAGGAGGAAAACCCTCACACATATGTGAATCCCACCTGGCTCTGGCTCAGTGTGGAGCCACAGTGGACCCAGGAATGGAGGTCTAAAGGCAATATTTTCTTTCACTGGTTAAGAATGGTTGATAGGACTTCCCTGGTGGTGCAGTGGTTAAGAATCCGCCTGCCAGTGCAGGGGACATGGGTTCGATCCCTGGTCCGGGAAGATCCCACATGCCACGGAGCAACTAAGCCCATGCACCACAACTACTGAAGCCCGTGCACCTAGAGCCCGTGCTCTGCAACAAGAGAAGCCACCGCAATGAGAAGCCCGCGCACCGCAACGAAGAGTAGTCCCTGCTCACCGCAACCTGAGAAAAGCCTGCGCACAACAGTGAAGACCCAATGCAGTGAAAAAAAAAAAAAAAAAAAAAAAAAAAAAAAAAAAAAAACCAAATTAATTAATTTAAAATAAATAAAACAAAATTCTTAAAAAAAAAAAAAAAAAAAAGAACGGTTGATAGAGAGGGGCTTTTTGCTGCCAGAACCCTCATGATCTAAACCACCTTCCTAAGCACTGCTTCCCCCTCAGCCACCTACCCAACCCAAGACCTGTACTAACCAAGGTCTGAGGAGAAGAGAGCACCATCATTCCCTGGTGATGGACCGTTTCCTGGGGTGGCCGTTGAGTTTGGGAGGATGGAAATGGTCTGTGTTCACATAGCTGGGAGGGAAACAGAAAAAGAGATGCCAGCCCCTGCAGGAAACACTGTTAATATGTTCATGGAAGCAAAGGGGAAGAGGCGTGGCTTATAATCGAGCCTCTCTAGAGGTGTGGAATGCATTTGCACAGTTTTTGGTGTCCTTGCAAATGTCACCCAGAGAGATTGCTCACCTTCAAACAATGATTGATACTTCTCTTACTTTAACAAATGAGAAATGTCCGTGACAGAAAGGAACCCCTGTGACAAGCCAGGTTTTCTCATTAGCAGTGAAACATGGATAATTATTCACTGGGAACATACACAGTGGGAATTCACGTTGGATTCCTTCTTTTGACTCTTGCTGCTGGCAAGCCTCAGAGGCCACTGTGTACACACAGACGTGCACATAAATGTGTACATAAAAGCACAGGGGCCTGCACTCCATGTGTGCTGAGGGGGTACCAATTCTGAGTACAAAGAAAGTTTTTAAGAAGCTATGTGTTCAGTTAAAAGCACTGAAAGACAGATTTGTGATGAAAAAGGCAGATGACCTGCAATTTGGGTCATTCACTTTAGTTACAATTAGTTTACTTTGGTCTTTGCTTTCCCTTTCCTATTGAACGTAGACTTTCCTAAGAGCATTTTCTTTTTTCTTTTTCTTTTTTTGGCTGCGTTGGGTCTTTGTTGCTGCATGTGGGCTTTCTCTAGTTGCGGCGAGTGGGGCCTACTCTTCGTTGTGGTGCACGGGCTTCTCATTGCGGTGGCTTCTCTTGTTGCGGAGCACGGGCTCTAGGTGCGCAGGCCTCAGTAGTCATGGCATGCAGGCTCAGTAGTTGTGGCACATGGTTTGCGGGCTCTAGAGTGCAGGCTCGTTAGTTGTGGTGAGTGGGCTTAGTTGCTCCTCAGCATGTGGGATCTTCCCGGACCAGGGATTGAACCCGTGTCCCCTGCACTGGTAGGCGGATTCTTAACCACTGTGCCACCAGGGAAGTCCCCTAAGAGCATTTTCAATCCAAGATGAGTAGTCACATATATTCTCTGTGGTCAGTGTTCAGATGTGAAGGGAAATACAGTAACCTATCTAGCAGATGGAGGCTGCCTCAGTAAGGCAAGAATATTTAGGATTGTCATAGTTAGGATATACATTCAGCAACCTACAGCAAAGACCCAAAATAACAGTCAACAAGAGAGGAATATATTCCTGTCTTACACAGAAGTCCAGAAAAAGACATCCCAGGCATGGTGTGGCAAACTACCATGACACCTAGGGACCCAGGCAAAAAATGTTTTAAGCTCCTGCTGTTCTGCTATCCTGGAGTATTGCCCTCATCCACCTAAGCCAGGTGGTTTGCTCCACATACACGTTCTCAATGGCAGGATGGAGGAAGGGGGAAGAAAGGCAAGTTCTTTTCTTTGAAAGCCATGTCCCAGGAGGTTATACATATCACTTTCCCTCTCATGTCACTGAATGGAATCACATGGCCCACACCTTATTTCAAGGGGTGATGGGAAATGTCTCTATTCCAGGCAGCTATGTACCTACGTAAAAATCAGGGGTTCATGTACACTAAGAAGGAGAGGGAAGATATGAGGGGATAACTAGCAGTTTCTGCCATACAAAGCAACCACACTAAAGTTGTTGCAGTCAAGGGTGACACAAGTATCAATACAAGGGAAAGTGATCTCTGACTTCAACAGAGCTAGATGAATGAAGGTGAACATACCAGCATGAATTTTTTTTATTGAAGTATAGTTGATTTACAATGTTGTGTTAATTACTGCTGTATAGCAAAGTGATTCAGTTATATCTGTATCTATATATCTATATATCTATACATTCTTTTTTTATATATTCTTTTCCATTATGGTTTATCATAGGATATTGAATAAAGTTCTCTGTGCTATCCAGTAGGACCTTGTTGTTTATCCATTCCATATATAAAAGCTTACATCTGCTACCCGCAACCTCCCACTGCATCCCTCCTCCAAGCTCCTCTCCCTTGGCAACCACCAGCCTGTTCTCTATATCTGTGATTGTTTCTGTTTCATAGCTAGGTTCATTTGTGTCATATTTTATATTCCACATATAAGTGATATCATATGGTAATTGTCTTTCTCTTTCTGACTTCACTTAGTATGGTAATCTCTAGTTGCATCCATGTTGCTGCAAATGGCAATTTCGTTCTTTTTCATGGCTGAATAGTGTTCCACTCTACATATGTACCACATCTTCTTTATCCATTCATCTGTCAATGGACATTTAGGTTGTTTCCATGTCTTGGCTATTGTGAATAGTGCTGCTATGAACATAGGGGTGCATGTATCTTTTTGAATTATAGTTTTATCTGGATATATGGCCAGGAGTGGGATTGCTAGATCACATGGTAATTCTATTTTTAGCTTTCTGAGGAACCTCCATACTGTTTTCCACAGTGACTGAACCAACTTACATTCCCACCAACCATGTAAGAGGGTTCCCTTTTCTCCACATCCTCTCCAGCATTTGTTATTTGTAGACTTTTTAATAATGGCCATTCTGACCAGTGTGAGGTGGTACCTCATTGTAGTTTTGATTTGCATTCTCTAATAATGAGCATTGTTGAGCATCTTTTCATGTGCCTATTGGCCATCTGAAATGTCTATTTGGGTCTTCTGACCATTTTTGGATAGGGTTGTTTGTTTTCTCGTTGTTGAGTTGTATGAGCTGTTTATATATTTTGGAAATTAGGGCCTTGTTGGACACATCTTTTGCAAATATTTTCTCCCATTCTGTAGGTTGTCTTTTCATTTTGTTTATGGTTTCCTTTGCTGTGCAAAAGATTATAAGTTTGATTAGGTACCATTTGTTTACTGTTGTTTTTATTTCTACTGCCTTGGGAGACTGACCTAAGAAAACATTTGCACAATTTATGTCAGAGAATGTTTTGCCTATGTTCTCTTCTAAGAGTTTTATGGTGTCATGTCTTAAGTCTTTAAGGCATTTTGAGTTTATTTTTGTGTATGGTGAGAGGGTGTGTTCTAACTTCATTGATTCACACGTGGCTGTCCAACTTTCCCAACAGCACTTGCTAAAGGGACTGGTTTTTTTTTTTTCTTGCTGTATATTCTTGCCTCCTTTGTTGAAGATTAATCGACCATAGGTGTGTGGGTATATTTCTGGGCTCTCTAGTCTGTTCCATTGATCCATCTGTCTGTTTTTGTGCCAATACCATGCTGTTTTGATTACTGTAGCTTTGCAGTATTGTCTGAAGTCTGGGAGGGTTATGCCTCCTGCTTTGTTCTTTTGCTTCAGGATTGCTTTAGCGATTCTACTAGCAGGAATTTTTAAGTTGGGCAGGTTATAAAATATTTGAGGAAACATCTGCAAATAGCAGGGTGGAACAGCAATTTTTTAAAACTTGTTAAAATTTTAGGGCTTCCCTGGTGGTGCAGTGGTTGAGAGTCCGCCTGCCAATGCAGGGGACATGGGTTCGTGCCCCAGTCCGGGAAGATCCCACATGCCGGGGAGTGGCTGGGCCCGTGAGCCATGGCCGCTGAGCCTGCGCATCCAGAGCCTGTGCCCCGCAATGGGAGAGGCCACAGCAGTGAGAGGCCCATGTACCACAAAAAAAAATATATATATATATATAAAGAAGAAGCATAAAGCTGAATAAACAGAATATGTGAAAAGCAATTTTTTTGGACACTGAGTCATTTCTGATGATCAATAATTTCATGTTTTTTCCCTTTTTTATTAGGGGTAATTTCACATATATACAAAGTAAACAGAGCAGCATAAAGAACCCCGTGCACTCATCACCCAGCTTCAAAAAACAACTTCCTGCCATTCCTATTTTATTTGCACTTCCACCTACTTCCCACCCCCATCCCTACTCAATTATTCTTTTAGGTAAAATTTACAATTATTAAAATGCACAAATTTTAGCCAGACAATTTTGGCAGATATACCCATGTAACCACATCCTTGGCTAACATATGTTTGACCACTTGATTTTTTTTTTCTCAGTCTTTTTCTCTCTTTGCTTCAGTCTGGCTAATTTCTATTACTACATCTTAAATATCAAAAATCTTTTTTCTATAGTATTTAATCTTCTATTAATCCTATCAAGTGAATTTTTCATTTCATAAAATGTTTCATTTTTAGAAGTGCATTTGATTCTTTTTA
Source organism: Physeter macrocephalus (assembly GCF_002837175.3). Lineage (NCBI taxonomy): Eukaryota > Metazoa > Chordata > Mammalia > Artiodactyla > Physeteridae > Physeter > Physeter macrocephalus. The sequence goes on from NC_041222.1 coordinate 61,041,161, forward strand.
TAACTTCTACTTTCTTACTATGTACATTTTCCTTTAAATATTTAACTTATTTTTAATACCCTGTTTTAATATCCTTGTCTACTAATTCCATCATCCCTGTCATTTCTAGATATGTTTCCACTGACCGATTTTTGTCTTTGTTATGGGTCACATTTTCCTGCTTCTTGACTTAACAAGTAATATTTGATTGAAAGCTAAACAATGTAAATTTTATATCATTAAGTGTTTGGATTTTGTTGGCTTCTTCTAGTGATTGTTGGATTTTCTTCTCTTAAGCAGTTAAGTTATTCAAAGTTTAATTTGTTCTTTTTGAAGTTTGTTCTTAAGTTTGATTAGAGCAGGTCTATAGTGGCCTTTACCCTAGGGCTCCTCAGGGGTCTCTACTGAGTTCCTCTAATGATGAACAAGGATGTTGCACTCTGGCTGGTCAGAACTTGAAGCCCTTCTAGCCCCACTTGAGCTTTGGGAAATAGTAAACTCACAGCTCCCTGACTGATCTTTGGTCAATCTTGTAGAGTTTCACTCTATGCATGTACATCTTCATTTGGGCAAAGACTCGAGGAATTTATGCATATTTCTGGGGCACTTTTTCTACATAACACCCTCACTTCCAGAATTCTGCTCAACTTCCAGCTGCCTCAACCTCACTGAACTCTGTTCTTTGTCTCATTAATTAGTCCAGACTGTCATGCTCTGCTTGGGATAGTCTTCTGATGTGGGTTGAATTGTGTCCCCCGCAAAGGTTGTTGCTGAAATCTCTCATCCTCAGTACCTGTGAATGTGACCTTTTTGGGAAACAGAGTCTTTGCAGATGATCAAGTTAAGATGAGGTCATTAGGATGGGCCCTAATCTAATTTACTGGTGTCATTATAAAAAGGAGAAAATTGGACACAGAGATAATTATTTGATTGTCTGAAAACAGCCATTTCATACATTTTTGTCCAGTTTTCTAGTTATTTATGGCAAGAAAGTAAACCCAGTCCTTATTACTCCACCATGGCTTTCAAGATTTTTTTTTAATCTGCTAATTTCATCACTTTGAGTATGATGTTCCTAGGTGGTTTGTTAACCTTATTGAAACTTTATGGTTTTCTCAAAATTTGGGAGATTTGATAGTTTTATTTCTTCTACTATATTTCTGTCTAATTTTCTTCTTTCCATATTGGGCTCTAATTACACATATATTAAACTTTTTCACACAGGTCCATGGAGCTCTGTTTATTTTCCTTCAATCTTTTTTCCCTCTGTTCTTCACACTGGATAATTTCTGCTGAACTACCTTCAAGTTCACTGACCCTTTCTCCTGTCATGTCCAATTTTCTGTTAGGCCCATCTAGTGAATTTTTCATTTCATTTTTTGCACATTTCAGCTCTAGAATTTGTTTTCATAGTTTTTACTTCTCTAGAGAGATACTCCATCTTTTCATTTATTATGAGTAGACTTTCCTCTAACTCCTTAAACATATTTATATAGCTGCTTTAAAGTCACTGTCCATTCATTACAACACTTGCATCATCTCAGGACTGGTTTTTGACTGCTGTTGACTGCTGTTTCTATTAAGTATGGATCCCAGATGCATCATCTCAGGACTGGTTTCTGTTGACTGCTATTTCTATTAAGTATGGATCACATTTTTTTCTTATCTAGTGTTTCTTAATTGTATTGGGTTGGCAAAAAAAGTGCCTTCGGTTTTTAAGGAAAAACAGAAGACACATTTTTCATTTTCACCAAGAACTTTATTGAACAACATATTCACTCTTCTGTTCCACTACATTCTGCCGTTTTTCAAGCAACTTCATAATTCCATCTTCCCAAAACTTTTTATCTTTTTGAGCAAAGAACTGTTCCAGGTGCCTTTTACAGTCTTCCAGGGAATTGAAATTTTTTTCCATTAAGAGAATTTTGTAAAGACCTAAATAAATCGAGATCCGAAGGTGCAATGTCTGGTCAAGATGGTGGATGAATCAGAACTTCCCAGCCAAGCTGTAACAGTTTTTGCCTGGTCAGCAAAGAAACATACGGTCTTGCATTATCCTGATGGAAGACTGTGTGTTTTCTGTTGACTAATTCTGGACGCTTTTCATTGAGTGCTGCTTTTGGTCTAACTGGGAGCAGTACTTGTTGGAATTAATTGTTTGGTTTTCCGGAAGGAGCTCATAATAGAGGGCTCCCTTCCAATCCCACCATATACACAACATCACCTTCTTTGGATGAAGGTGTGGTTGGTGGTGGTTCATTTTGCTTGCCCCATGATCTCTTCCATTTCACATTATTGTACAGCATCCACTTTTCATCACCCATCACAATTTGTTTTAAAAATGGAAAGTTTTCATTATGTTTCAGCAGAGAATCGCATGCGGAAATACTGTCAAGAAGGTTTTTTTCCGCTTAATTTATGTGGAACCCAAACATCAAAGTGATTAACATAACCAAGCTGGTGCAAATGATTTTCAGTGCTTGATTTGGATATTTTGAGTATGTCGGCTATCTCCCTCATGGTATAACACTGATTGTTCTCAATTCATGTCTCTATTTGATCGCTGTCAAATTCAACTGGTCCACCCAACCATGGAGCATCGTCCAGCGAGAAATCTCCAACTTGGAACCTCACAAACCACTTTTGACATGTTCAATGAGTCGCAGCACCTTCTCCATACACTGCACAAATCTTTTTTTGCGTTTCAATTGCATTTTTACCTTTCTTGAAATAATAAAGAAAAATATACCAAAAATGTTGCTTTTTTTCTTCTATCTTCAATATTAAAATGGCTACACAAAAATTCACCAATTTTGATAAGACTTTTTTTAAATGCACGTGATATGACAGCTGTCACATACAATCTAACAAATTTGTTTTGAATGAAGTTGAAGACAACTAAGTGCTAATAGAGCCATCTAATGGGAAGAAACAATCGAACATTTTGGCCAACCCAGTTTAATGAAAATTATAGATGATAGACTGGAGAGACTTTGGATTCTGTTATCTTCCTATGAAGAGTGTTTGGTTTTGTTCTAAAAGGCAGTTAGTTTGGCTGGACTCAAATTCCAACTTCTGTCTTCCCTGCAGTGGGCACCGAGACTGAATTCTCCACTCTACTGTCAGCTTCTAGCTGCTGCTCTTTTGCTGGGTTCCTCTGGGGTCTGCTAAAAAGAATTTGGACAGGACTTATATAGATTTTAAGGTTTATCTTAAAGGATTTCCCCCCTTAACTTTCCAGCTATTCTAACAGCCCCCAGACACCATCCTCTGACATCTCAAGACAATTAAGCTATACATTTTCCAGCAATCTGGGCCATCTGGGGATTGAGGAATTTCTTCAGGCAAAAAGCCACTAGGTAGCAAATCACACCTGTTGCAGTTCCTGGGTTTCTAGGACAGACTTCCCTTCTGTTTCTGCCACTGCTTTTGGTCACTCTTCAGTGCTTTCCAGGAGTTGTTGTTTCGTGTATTTTGTTGTTGTTGTTGCTGTTGTTTAAATTTTAAGACTAGTCCGACCTAGTTATTCACCATTACTGGATGCTAGAATCCCTAGTCAAGTTGTTTTGAGAGTTTTCTGGCCAAGATCTACTCTGTTCCTGTTTTGCAACATTTAAAGCATTCTCATTCACCCTCTTCTTTAATCCTTTATCTTCTTAATAACACAGTTGTTGGTACACTTCTAAAGATTCAAGACCCAGAGGTAAATTCTCTCTTAAATTAAAGAAAGAAATATGTGAACATAGCATTGAATGGTATGTTTTGATTATACAGAACAATTTTATTTCCAATTCCACTAACTTGAAATTTCTGATCATTCAAACATGAGTTGGAATGAAGTTTATTTACCTTTATATTACCTGGGCACAGGGGGTGGAGGGTGGTTGTGGAAAGAATATGTTTGGTTAGTTATTTTCATTTAAAAAAAAATGAAACCACTCATTCATTCCACAGATTCTTATATAAATCAATTATTTGATTGATTATATAAATCAATTATTTGATTAATTGCTAACAACCTGTTTGTTTAATCCCTTTCCTTTCTGGAGTCCCATGACATCACATGGTCTCAATTTTTCTCCTATCCCACAGACCCCTTTAATACCTCCTATTTCTTCTTCAATCACTGAATGTTAGAGTTCTCCCACTGTCTTGTCCTGAGACCTGACCTCTTTTCATTGAAGACTCCTTCCACAAATCTATGAGACTGGTTCCCAAAATCTGTCTCCAGTTCTTACTGCTAACTAACTTCCATTTTTATTTTTATCGTCTCAATGGATTTTTCCATCCTTTGGTTCTGTCACAACCTTTAAAGTCAATATGCTTAAAGCTAAACTTATTCATCTCTAGGGGTAGAAATAAGGAATAGCTTCTCTTCCTGATTTACCTACTTCTGTTAACAATCCCACTAGTGTTTCAGTCTCTTTAGCTTCTCTTCTTTGTCTCTACCCCCATCCTCCTCATATCCTGTCAGAGCTACTTTTGCAAGTATGTCTCATTTCTTGTCACCTCTGAACTGATATCCTAGTTTCTCCTTTCTCTCAAGCCAGTGCATCTTGGAAAGAACCACCTTACTGATTCTTCTAAAGCCAACCTAGATCACCCCCTGGTCTTCAGAAACCTGCAGGGGCTCCCAAAAGACCAGATTCTGGCCTTCAAGTTCCTCCCCATTGTATCTCTCACCCACCACACCAGCATCATCTATGTTCTCCATGTTCCAGTCAAGTCAACCAGTCATTTCTCAAAGACACATCACCAGTTTTTTCATCTTTTCACCTTTGCTCATACTGTATCTTCTAGACTGCCCTCCTCTTCTACTATCTCTGCTTATCTTAATCCTAAATAACCCCCATATATAACTTCTCTTCCAGGAGCCCTTCATTGGCACAATTCAATTTCACTACATATTGACCTAAACAATATAGATTGACTAAGTCTACTTTGCCCTATCTGGGAAGAAGAGGGATGAGAATGATGAATTTGAGATGATGCTGAGAAACCTTGGAACCTAAAAGCACCTTAAAAATCATCTAATTCACTGGTTACCAATAAAAGAATCTTCTTATGCAGAAGCCTGATATGTAATTCTGCTATGAGTGAAATGGGAATGGAGACCCCAAAGCCCCATCTATGCAGATTCCCTATCAAGGTTCCCCACTATCCTCCCCCATACCTCTGCAAAACCTTAGGGCCCCAAGGAACATCAATTTGAAAAGTATTGATTAAATCAAAAGCTCTCATTTATAGATTAGAAAACAGAAGCCAAAGAGCCCTATCAAAATCTAGAGTTCTCCTTGAGAGTTATGTATCTGTGTAACTGCATTTGAAAGTAACAAAACTGCTTTTCCTTTAAAAACTTTCTACAAAACAGATCTTCACCCTGATAGGTTTCAGAGTGAGAGGGATTACTATGAAGGCAGCCTCTCAAAGACTCAAAGTCTTAGTCACTGCTACTCAAGAGTCTTTCTCAAATTGAGTTTCAAGAACTCCACATCCATGGCAGCCCTCATGCCTCACTAGGATCACCAAGCTAGAAGACCCTGGAAACATATCCAAGATGCAAGACCCAGATGGGCTAAGAGAGGTATCCCGGCTGTTCACTCTGGCCTCTGATTCCAGGAAAGAGGAAGGATTTTGAATGAAATTGTTATGTAAATGTACTATTTATTTAGCTGACTAAGATTTCTGGATCCTAGATAAGTAACTTTATCAGCCATAGAAAATAGCCTGTGGCTGCTACCACTCCTTTTCCTGCCTAAATAGTCTCTCAGAAAATCAGTCCTAATGGAGTTGGGAAAAAAAGACTAAAGCTAAATCTGAGAGATTCTCCAGCCAAGTATTTCCTGTTTCCCGGGGAATAGCAAGGTTCATATTTTTCAATTTGGAATCTAGTCAGCCTCACCGCGCTCCATGCACACTGACCAAACGAAAGGATTCGTGGAGCCAGCATCTCAACAGCATATGGCACCTCTTTTTCTTTAAAGCAAATGTGATAGGAAGATATATATCTATCTGTTTCAGTAAGTCTGAAAAGCTGTACTTGTTTCAAGCTTCACTTTTGAAATCATGCTATTTGCCTACACGAATGTGCAGCTTTCCTGCCTCTTATTAGAAAATGAAACCCACGTCTGACTCCAGACAACATTTTGGGGCTGGAGGGAGTGGGTGCTGCTGGTCTCTGGAGGTCCCCAGTGGACTGATTTCTATACAGCTCTCCCCAAGGCCATTCTCACACCCACTTCATAACGGGAGTAGAGTGACACCACCATGGACCTCATGGCATATAGATGCCTACATGCCACCAGAAGCATGTGGGGAGCCTGCTCCTTCGGAGTACCCGAGTGAGAAGATCCAGGTCAGGTGAGTGCTGGGTCAGTACACAGGTAGAAACTCCACCCTACTGGAAGCCTTGGATCCATTGCTCAAGGAGCTCTGGAAGCCCCTACTCCCTAAATGTATCAGCTACCTCACCCCACCCCTGAAAAAAAAGAGGTTCTGAATTAAAATAAACACAAGACTCAGTGGCTAAAACATCAATCATTTATTCTTACTGCTCTTACTTAGTTCAGCTGATCTAAACTGGGTTTGGCTGAAGTGACTTGGCTGTTCTCCACATTTCTCTAATCCCCCCCTTGAGATCATCAGGCCAGTCGAGGCATGTTCTTCTTCAGTGATGGCAAAGGCATAAGAGCACAAGCAAAAACTCACCAGGTCTCTTGAGGTCTAGGATTGAAATTGGTGCCCAGCGCAGCTTTTGCCTCATTTCTTTCATTATGGCAAAATATACATAACATGAAACTTACTATCTTAACCATTTTTAAGTGTACAGTTCAGTGGCATTAATTACATTCTCATTGTTGTACAACTTCACACTATCCATGTCCAGAACATATCCATGTTTCATCCCAAACTGAAACTCATATCATTAAATAATAATAATACTCCATTCCCTCCTTCCCCCAGCCCCTGGTAATTACTATTCCATTTTCTGCTTCTACAAATTTGACTACTCTAGGTATCTCATATAAGGGGAATCATACAATATTTGTTCTTTTGTGTCTGGCTTCCTGCACTTAATGTTTTCAAGTTTAATCCATGTTGTCACATGTATCAGAATTTTATTCCCTTTTTTTTTTTTTTAAAGAAGATGTTGGGGGTAGGAGTTTATTAATTTATTTATTTTTGCTGTGTTGGGTCTTCGTTTCTGTGCGAGGGCTTTCTCTAGTTGTGGCAAGCAGGGCCACTCTTCATCGTGGTGCGCGGGCCTCTCACTATCGCGGCCTCTCTTGTCGCGGAGCACAGGCTCCAGACGCGCAGGCTCAGTAGTTGTGCCTCTCGGGCCTAGTTGCTCCGCAGCATGTGGGATCTTCCCAGACCAGGGCTCGAACCCGTGTCCCCTGCATTAGCAGGCAGATTCTCAACCACTGCGCCACCAGGGAAGCCCCCTTATTCCCTTTTTAAGGCTGAATAATAGTCATCATATATGTTTATCACATTTCGTTTATCCATTCATCTATTGATGGACCTCTGGGTTTCCACCTTTTGCCTATCGTGAATAATGCTGCCATAAACATTGGTGTACAAATATCTATTCAAGTCCTGCTTTCAGATCTTTTGGGTTTATAGCCAGAAGTGGAGTTGCTGGATCATACGGTAATTCTAATGTTTAATTTTCTTTTAGGGACCTCAATATTGTTTTCCACAGTTGCTGCACCATTTTACATTTCCACCAACAATACACAAGTGTTATAATTTTCCCACATCTTCACCAACTCTAGTTAATTTCTTTTTTTTTTTCTTTTAATAATAGCCATCCTAATGGATATAAAGTGGTATCTCATTGGTTCTGATTTGCGTTTCTATAACAATTAGTGATGTGGAACATCTTGTCCCCTGCATTAGCAGGCAGATTCTCAACCACTGCGCCACCAGGGAAGCCCCCTTATTCCCTTTTTAAGGCTGAATAATAGTCATCATATATGTTTATCACATTTCGTTTATCCATTCATCTATTGATGGACCTCTGGGTTTCCACCTTTTGCCTATCGTGAATAATGCTGCCATAAACATTGGTGTACAAATATCTATTCAAGTCCTGCTTTCAGATCTTTTGGGTTTATAGCCAGAAGTGGAGTTGCTGGATCATACGGTAATTCTAATGTTTAATTTTCTTTTAGGGACCTCAATATTGTTTTCCACAGTTGCTGCACCATTTTACATTTCCACCAACAATACACAAGTGTTATAATTTTCCCACATCTTCACCAACTCTAGTTAATTTCTTTTTTTTTTTCTTTTAATAATAGCCATCCTAATGGATATAAAGTGGTATCTCATTGGTTCTGATTTGCGTTTCTATAACAATTAGTGATGTGGAACATCTTTTCCTGTGCTTATTAATCATTGCATGTTTTTGAGAAATGTCTATTCAAGTGTTTTGCTCATTCTTAAATTGGTTGGTGGTTTTTGTTGTTGAGTTGTAGGAATTGTTCTATATTCTGGATATTAATCTCTTATCCGATCTATGATTTGTAAATATTTTCTCCCATTGTGTGGGCTGCCTTTTCACTCTGTTGTTAGTGTCCTGTGATACACAAAAGCTTTTAATTTTGATGATGTCCTGTATATCTAATTTTTTTCTTTTGTTACCTGTGCTTTTAGAGTCATATCCAAGAAATCATTGCCAAATCCAATATTATGAAACTTTTCCCCTGCATTTTCTTCTGAGAGCTTTATACTTTTAACTCTTATGTTTAGGTCCTTAATCCACTTTGAGTTAATTTTTGTATATGGTTTAATGTAAGGATCCAACATCATTCTTTGCATGTAGAAATCCAGTTTTCCCAGTACCATCTGTTGAAAAGACTATCCTTTCCACATTGAATGGTCTTGGCACCCATGTTGAAATTTGACCATATACATAAGAGCTTATTTCTGGGTTCTCTATCTATTCCATTGGTCTACCTGTCTGTCTTTATTCCAGTTCCACACTCTTTTGATTAGTGTAACTTTGTAATAAGTTTTGAAACCAAGAAGTATGAGACCTCTAACTTTGCTGTTCTTTTTCAAGATTGTTTTGGCTATTCAGGGTCCCTTTAGATTCCATATGAATTTTAAGATGAATTTTTCTACTTAGGCAAAAACAATTTGTTTAAGTCATTGGGATTGAATTGGGTTTGCTTTGGGGAGTACTGACACATTAACAAAATTGTCTTCCAACCCATGAATGTGAGATATCTTTTCATTCATTTAAATTTAATTTCTTTTTTTAGCAATGTTTTATAGTTTTCAGTGTACAAGTCTTTTGCGTCCTTGGTTTAGTTTATTCTTAAGTATTTTATTCTTTTTGATACTCATGTAAATGGAATTGTTTTCTTAATTTCCTTTTCAGATTGTTCATTGTTAGTGTTTGTTAGTGGCCAGAGTAGTCACATGGCCAAACCTAAAGTAAGGAGGTGGGGAAATAAAGCCCACCCATCATGGGACGGCCCTGTAAAGTTACATAGCAGAGTGAGTCCACATGGAGAGAAGTGAAAAATTGGGTCCTATAACATGATATTCCATACTGAAATTTTGAGGGTCAATTTTAGCATTGTTTTTCCAGGGCCCTTCTTCAAAGTAGTCTGTTCCCACCTCTTCAACCTACACAACCACAGTGAAAATGTAAAAAGGCAAGGGAATGAAGGGAGTACACAGACAAAGGAAGGAGGTATCAAGATGCCTAAGTAAATTGTTGGCGTCTAACCAGACAAGCAGTAGGTATGGGGGAAAGAACACAAGACAGTGAGTCAGATAGAAGATCTGCCCCTTGATCTTGGGAAGGTCTCTTAACATTTCTGGGCCTCAGTTTTCTCCTCTGGCAGTAAGCTAGATCATCTCTTAAAGACCTTTCCTGTGTTAACGCTGCCATACTATAAAAATTCTAACAGTGCTGCCCCCAGAACACAGAACGTTAGAAAATCCATTCTCTGTCCAGATCCATAGGCACACACATCCATGCAGGTGACCATCTGTGTGTCTCACTGATCTCATCTTCTGCCTTACATCTCAGTTTTATTAGTGTGCTTTTTTGCATCCCATACCAGCTGGGATCTCCTTGCAAGAGAGAAGATAGTCTTAACTAGCTTTACTGTCCCCAGAACACTAGACACCAAATAGATATTTTTTAACTGAACTGAGAGAAAACCTCCACTATCTTTAATTTTGAATGATTTATCTTGCATTTTAAACCTCCAAGTAAACCTCCTCTGGAAGCTAAGTTTCTGGGGTCACAACAGCAAATTCAACAAGTACGAATTTAGAGGTAATGAGTTTTCTCTCACAATTGCAATCAGTTTATTTTACTAATTCTATGCTACAAAGGCTTGAATAGACACCATATCTCAGTTTAATATTTTGGAATTTTAATGTATCAAAATAGGCTCAGTGACTATGTAATAAGTATAACATTGTACATGTCCAATGCAGGCTTGGTTGTCAGAAGAGCTGTCAGAAGGCCAAGGTTCTTGACCTATAGAGAAATGAGATCAGTGTTCAAAATTGTTTTCCTAGTCTCTGTTGAAAATTTTTGGCTTGAAAATCACATAAAGAGTAAAATGGAGGCAGACGTTAGACATTTACCAATTAAAGTTTGATTCCTAGCTATTACTATATAGTACGTAGGGGTTTTTTCCCCCCCAACTCATTGCATTTGAAGAAGTGATTTCTTTCAGTATAAAACTGGCATAGGAACTAATTAACTTGAGAAAATGTCCAATGAGTAAATCTTAATTGCTTCATTTTTTTTAAAGTTATTATAGGGACATAGACAAAAATAGGTACTTTGTGTTCCCCAGGAATTTTTACTTTAATTGAATGAGTAACAGTCACCCTCCAAGCATCCAGAGAATAAAAACATCTCCCATTTGCTTGGGAATGGGAAACATAAGAAAAATGCCATGGGGAAGCCACATCAAATGTATGGCCTCAAAACACGTGGAAACAGTCAAACAGCTCATCAGGAATGTGTCCTTATTGGCTTTATCCATGGCTTACTTCTCCTCACCTCTCCTTCTAGGCTGCCCCATCAAAGGCCACCCTACTCCCAATATCACCTGGTTCCATGGTGACCAGCCAGTTGCCAATACCACAGGACTGACGCATCATATCCTGGCAGCTGGACGGATTCTCCAGGTTGCAAATCTTAGTGGCGGGTCTCAAGGGGAATTCAGCTGCCTTGCTCAGAATGAGGCGGGAATGCTCGTACAGAAGGCCTCTTTAGTGATCCAAGGTAAGAAACCCTTCAGGCGTTGGGTGCCAGGCTTGTTTCTTGAAGAAGAGAGTCTACTTGGAAATCTAATTCTCCAGCAGAACAAAGTGATTTCTGATCTCCAGTGGTTCTTAGAACATGAAAATGGAAGCCCAACCGTGTTGCCATATGGTGAGGCTCTTCAGAAAAGCCACCCACCCCCATCTCAGCAGAACCCGGAAAAGTCAGTGCTGCTTTCATAGATGCGCCCTTCTGTTCATCATGTTACTGCTGCTCAGGACCAAGGAGATATCGCCATATAGCAAAGCGAATGTGTTTCCTTTAGGCTGGTTTAACTAGTAAAGAGCACACACACACACTCGCAAAGTTGCCTACCAAGAAAATACAAGTTTTCTGTGTTGAGCTGGTTTAACATTACCTCTTGATGTGAACTACGTGGTTACTGCCCCTGCCTCGGAGAACCAGGGCTGGTGCCAGGACCGCTGATCATCCAGAAGAGTCTCCAGCTGCAGTCACACGCCAAGTGCTTCCCTGGCACCTTCTCTGTGGCCTGTCCACGAGCAGACTGAGGAGTCTGTGTGGCTCATGCATTCACCTTCCAGGCACCTGGGCAGGTCAGAGAGCCCTTGGGTGGGGCCTGGCATTCACGGCCCCAAGAAAGGGTTGTGAATGAGCCCAAAACAGTGGGAAAGGAGCCCAAACTGGCCTTGTTATAGAAACTACCTGAGGTTTTTGAGTTTTCCATAGACTGGTTCTACCTGTGGCCTATGTGTGATACTTGTAGGGAAAGCAAAATTCTACTGCACGTATCCTAAAATGGAGGTTTCCGTGGGAAGGGACAGAGTTCATCCCAGAATAGCATATAAGGGGGGAGATTTTCCTGAGCGTGTAGGTTTTCCCCTTAAACATCCTCCGCCGCCATCTCACTTTCCACACAGGAAAGTCAATGTTGCGTTTTCTTGCCAGCCAGGCACTCTCTGCTGAAAACCAGAAGGCAGTGCCTATCTACAAGATTTGCAGCACACAAATCTTTTGAGTGCAAATAAGCACTCAAAATTTACCAGCCCAGTTATTTTTAACAGCTTTCCTACCAGTGAGTCCCAGACCCCCAAATAGGAAATCCAAAGAAATGGCCTTTCTGACCCACGTCATCATGAAAAGTGAGCCTCTCTGGATAGGCTGTTTTTCTGTAACATATACAAAGTCCAACTCCAGTATAGACTTTTAAATATGATTGTTAAGTACCTCTGATATTTTTATATCTCTTTGTTGAAAAATAAAGTCACTTTCTGGTAAACTAATGGAAGGAAAGAGTACTTTAGGAAGTAGGTTTAGAAATACGAGAGCTACAGCCACTGATGAAGTTCTATGTGCCAGGCACTGGGCTAGGCCCTGTACTTTCTTTATATCCAGTCCTCACGGTAGCATGACACGATAAGGGCTACTGTACTCACTTTATGGATGAGCCAGTGGAGGCCCCTGGAGACCACATGACTTGCCTAGATCGGTGGGGAATGGAGCCTACCCGCAGGGCAGAGCCTCATTCGTAACAGCATCTCATTCCTACCACACCCCACCCCACCACTCTGAAGGAATAACATGGGCATTAATGCTATCTTCTTTTCACCTCTGATCCTCCTTCTGTGATAGATTACTGGTGGTCTGTGGACAGACTGGCGACCTGCTCAGCCTCCTGTGGTAACAGGGGGGTTCAGCAGCCCCGCCTGAGGTGTCTCCTGAACAGCACGGAGGTCAACCCCACTCACTGCGCAGGGAAGGTGCGCCCTGCTGTGCAGCCCATCGCCTGCAACCGGAGAGACTGCCCTTCCCGGTGAGTGCGCCGGATGCTGGCTCAGGCCGCCCACTCCCAAGGATGGGCCTGGACTTTTAGCCAAGTTCATGGCCATCCCTTGTCTAGCACTGAGAGAGCTACATTAAGTGCAGGTGAGGGGGCCTGACATCCTTTCCTGTAGGCCCGGGCCCGCCAGCCTCTCCACTGCACAGAAGACATCCCTCAGGATGAGCCTCCTCCCTTGGCTGTTTCTTCCCTCACTATTCAGGCGGCTAAAGGATGCCCAGGCTTCCCAAGGGCCTGACAGGGTCTGTTCAGGGGCCAGAAGCATCCCAGGCCCTGGCAAGAGACAGCTCCCATACTGCAGTAAGAAGCTGGCTCTTTGGCTGGTTTGAAAGAAAAGAAATATGTTTGCAGTTGAAGTGTTTAGGGGATAGTGACTATTGGCCTATACCCCAACTCCTCCCCTTTCTTCTAGCTGTAAATACCTGTGCTCATCAGTTCTCCAATTTAGTTAAGGAAATATTATCCTCTCTTCTACAAAGGGTTGCATCCTGCTAAAGGTGACATCAATTTCCATTTCCCATAGTTGCTTCAACTTTGGGTTTACAGTTGACCCTTGCACAATGCAGAGGTTAGGGGCGCCGACCCCGAGCAGTCAGAAATCCACCTATCACTTGATAGTCGGCGCTCCATATCTGCAATTTCACAACAACGGATGGTGTAGTACTGTAGTAGGTATTTCGTGAAAGAAATCCGAGTATAAGTTGGATCTGTGCAGCTCATACCCGTGTTGTTCAAGGGCCAACTATACATTCTCTGCATTTGGGTCCCTTATATAGCTCAGAATGACACCCACAGTCTCTGCCTCTTCCATCTGCCTTGAGCTTTGAGCAGCTGTGAGTCCCACCGAGTAGTACCCTTCCCCTGCCACCCAGTGTCAGGCAGCAGCTAAAGGGATGATGGATGGGCTTGGAGTTGGCACCAGCATGGCGCCCAGAGCCCGGGGAGACTTGGCTGGGTCCTGAAATGCCCCTTTACTACCTATCTGTGGACGTTCATCCACTACTTAGGCAACTGCTTTGTGTTTTGCCAGCGGAGTCATAAGAAGCAGCTGAAACCAGGAGAGCCTCAATGAAATATGAAACACACTCGTTAATATCAGCAGTTTGACTTGCTGACGGGAAGGTTTCCACGGGAATGATTAATGTCCTTTTATACCCTTCCTGAACTGTAACATAGCCCGTACCTCTCCTTTCTCAAAGCCCCCATCCCAACTCCTGAAAAATTGCTGAAATGGATATTTGGAAATAAAAGTTGATTGAAAGGCAGGCCTGACATTCACCAGGGATACGAGAGGCTGGAAGACTGCCCTTGCCAAGCCGTGTGAAACGAAGAAGAGGTCTTGGACATGCCAGGGACTTTCTGATTTGCTGTGGTGATGGTCAGAGTCAATCAGCCTTATTTACTTCTGCAGATGAAACAATGGCTGGGTCTGCTTGGGTTTCAGTGCCCCCAGGGGCTTTAAAACACCGTCGGCCTGTTTCCTAAGCTGCTCTGCTCCTGCAGGATGGAAATCTGCATGCAGTCATCTCTCTCCAGGGCTAATGGAGCAGAGGAGTTCCACCAAATTAAATAAGTCACAGATCCAGACTCAGGAGGAATTTGCTCCCTGTCCCTGCTACTTACCTCTCCTGAAAGCCAGATGTGGCGCTGCTGGACTAGGAAGTGGCCACAGGCTCACCTTTGCTTGGTTTCCCCACCAGGCTTCCTGGGCACGTCAGCCCCCTTCTCTGCACACAAACAAGCGTGGCCCTCGTAGGCTTTCTGAAAAACACTGCGAAGTCCCGCTTTGACCCAGGTAGCTGTTTCAGCCACTTCATTTAGATAAATTTTTTTCTCAGGCAGTAAAACAAAATGTTTTCTCTAGATGGAATTAAATGGCTGGAAAGCACCAAATTTTTTTCTCATTCTTTTCCCCAAACTGCACCCCCTTGCCCTCTTCTTTGAGAATTAGCCCAGGGTACCAACATCCAAAGAGAACCCCTCCACATTTGTATACAGACCAAGGATTTCAGAGTGTTTCCCAGCTTACAGCTTGGCTTTATGAGGAAAGCCATTTGTCGCAGTCCTGGTCAGTCTCACTTCTGAGGGCCCGAATTGCAGTTAGAAGCTAACATCCTAAGAACAACTACTGTCACCACGTATACAGCCCTCTAAGAGGTGTAAGACCTATGGACTGTGACTCATGGGCGTGGGAATTGCTCCAGAAAGCTGGAAGGAACTTCGTAGGTTTCTGAGGGATTAAACACAATCAAACGAGACGTGGGTTAAGGCGAGGTAGAAAAAACAGTGAGTACAAGCAGACAGAACTTGGCTTAACCGAGACCCAGACTGCCTCCAGGGTCAGGGGGTGACCCAGGTTTGGATCTGACTTCCCTGGGAAACTGTCCCTTCTCTGCCCCACACTGGGATGCCATTAGGAAGTACCAGAACTGCAATGCAGCGTAACCAGCTAAAGGACTGTCTTCCCAGAATGTGTCATCTGCAAGCTCACGGCTTTTGGGGCCAATGTTAAGAAAAGGCAACTGATCTTCAGAAAACTCTTTCACGTTGTGCCTTTTTAGTCAATTTCCAAAGGGTATTTGTTTCCTGTGGCTGCCACAGCAAATTACCACAAACGTCGTTACTTAAAACAAGAGAAATCTATTCTCCTACAGTTGTGGAGGCCAGAAGTCCAAAATCAAGGTGTCAGCAGGGCTGTACCCCCTCCAAAAGCTCTGGGAGAGAATCAGTTCCTCCGCCCTTGCAGCTTCTGGTGGCTCCCGGTGTCCCTTGGCTTGTGGCCACATCACTCCAACCTCTGCCTCTGTGGTCACACTGTCTCCTCCTTTTCTATGTCCAATCTCCCTTTGCCTTTCTGTTATAAGGGTATGTGATGGTATTTAATGCCTACCCAGATAATGCAGGACAATCTCATCTCAAAATCTTTAATTATAACTGTAAACACCCTTTGTCCAAATAAGGTAGCATTCACAAGTTCCAGGGACTTGATATAGATATCTCGGTGGGGAGGGGTGGGGATTTTCAGCCTACCACCCCAAGCATAGACTGTGAAAAGAGACATGGCCCTGCAATTAGCTGCTGTGTGATGAGAAGAGGAAGATGCACGGGGCTCCTTTTCTGAGAGTGTATGGCATCGTCCCTCTCCTCAAGGCTTGACCCTTTGCCCTGACTCTTCTTCCTCTTTCCAGGTGGATGGTGACCTCCTGGTCCGCCTGTACCCGGAGCTGTGGGGGAGGTGTCCAGACCCGCCGGGTGACCTGCCAGAAGCTGAAAGCCTCTGGGATCTCCACTCCTGTGTCCAATGACATGTGCACACAGCTTGCCAAACGGCCAGTCGACACCCAGGCCTGTAACCAACAGCTGTGTGTGGAGTGGGCCTTCTCCAGCTGGGGCCAGGTGAGAGGGCTTTTTTTTTTTAATTTTTATTTTTTATTAAAGTAGAGTTGATTTACAGTGTTTCAGGTGTACAGCAAAGTGATTCAGTTGTGCATATATATCTATTCTGTTTCAGATTCTTTTCTATTGTAGGTTACTATATGATATTGAGTTGAGTTCCCTCTGCTATACAGTAGGTCCCTGTCATTTATCCTTCATCTATATAGTAGTCTGTTAATTCCAAATTTATCCCTCCCCCTTCTTTACCCTTTGGTAGCCATAAGTTTGTTTTTCAAGTCTGCGAGTCTGTTTCTGTTTTGTAAATAAGTTCATTTCTATCATTTTTTAGATTCCACATATAAGTGATATCATATGATATTTGTCTCCTGACTTACTTCACTTAGTATGATAATCTCTAGCTGCATCCATGTTGCTGCAAATGGCATTATTTCGTTCTTTTTTATGGCTCAGTAGTATTCCATTGTATATATGCACCACATTTTCTTTATCCATTCATCTGTCAATGGACATTAGGGTTGTTTCCATGTCCTGGCTGTTGTGAATAGTGCTGCAATGAACATTGGGGTGCATGTGTCTTTTGGGGTATTTTAAAATTAATTTTTATTGGAGTATAGTTGATTTACAATGCTTTGTTAGTTTCTGCTATACAGCAAAGTGAATCAGCTACACATATACATATATCCATTCTTTTTAGATTCTTTTCCCATATAGCTCATTACATAGTATTGAGTAGAGTTCCCTATGCTATACAGTAGGTTCTTATTAGTAATCTATTTTATATATAGTAGCATCTATATATCAATCCCAATCTCCCAATCTATCCCTACCCCTCCTGGTAACCACAAGTTTCTTCTCCACATCTGTGACTCCATTTCTGTTCTGCATACAAGTTCATTTATACCATTCTTTTAGATTCCACAAACAAGCGATATCATATGATATTTGTCTTTCTCTGTCTTACTTCACTCAGTATGACAATCTCTAGGTCCATCCATGTTGCTGCAAATGGCATTATTTCCTTCTTTTTTATGGCTGAGTAATATTCCATTGTATATATATACCACATCTTCTTTATCCATTCATCCATTGATGGACATCTAGGTTACATCCGTGTCCTGGCTGTTGTAAATAGTGCTGCAGTGAACATTGGGGTGCATGTATGGTTTTCTCTGGATATATGCCCAGGACTGGGATTGCTAGATCATACTGTAGCTCTATTTTTAGTTTTTTAGGAAACTCCAGACTGTTCTCCATAGTGGCTGTAGCAATTTACATTCCCACCAACAGCATAAGAGGGTTCCCTTTTCTCCACACCCTCTCCAGCATTTGTTACTTGTAGACTTTATAATGATGGCCATTCTGACTGGTGTGAGGTGGTACCTCACTGCAGTTTTTATTTGCATTTCTCTAATATTTAGCGATGTTGAGCATCTTTTCATGTGCCTATTGGCCATCCATATTTCTTCTTTGGAGAGAGGTCTATTTAGGTCTTCTGCCCATTTTTTGGATTGGGTTGTTTGTTTTTTGTTGTTGAGTTGTATGAGCTATTTGTATATTTTGGAAATTAAGCCCTTGTTGGTCGCAGTGTTTGTGAATATTTTCTCCCATTCTGTAGGTTTTTTTCATCTTGTTTATGGTTTACTTTGCTGTGCAAAAGCTTGTGAGTTTGACTAGGTCCCATTTGTTTATTTTTGTATTTTTTTCTATTGCCTTGGGAGACGGAACTAAGAAAACATTTGTACAATTTATGTCAGAGAATGTTTTGCCTATGTTCTCTTCTAGGAGTTTTATGGTATCATGTCTTATGTTTTAAGTCTTTAAGCCATTTTGAGTTTGCTTTTGTGTATAGTGAGAGGGTGTGTTTTAACTCCATCCATTTACATGCAGCTGTCCAACTTTCCCAGCACCACTTGCTGAAAGAGACTGTCTTTTTCCCATTCTATATTCTTGCCTCCTTTGTCGAAGATTAATTGACCTTAGGTGTGTGGGCTTATTTCTGGGCTCTCTATTCTGTTCCATTGATCCATATGTCTGTTTTTGTGCTAATACCATGCTGTTTTGAGTACTGTAGCTTTGTGGTATTGTCAAGTCTGGGAGGGTTTTGCCTCCTGCTTTGTTCTTTATCTTCAGAATTGCCTTGGTAATTCTAGGTCTTTTATGGTACCATGTAAATTTTTAGGATTATTTGTTCCAGTTCTGTGAAACATGTCATGAGTAATTTGATATGGATCTCATTAAATCTGTAGATGGCTTTGGGTAGTATGGCCATTTTAACAATATTAGTTCTTCCAATACAAGAGCATGGGATATCTTTCCATTTCTTTGAGTCTTCTTTAATTTCCTTTATTAATGTTTTATAGGTCTCAGCGAATAAGTCTTTCACCTCCTTGGTGAGGTTTATTCCTAAGTATTTTCTTTTGGGGGTTGCGATTTTAAAAGGTTTTGTTTCTTTTACATTCCCTTTCTGATATTTTGTTGTTGGTGTAAAGAAATGCAACACATTTCTGTATGTTAATCTTGTATCCTGCTACCTTGCTGAATGTATCAGTTCTAGTAGTTTTTGTGTGGAGTCTTTAGGGTTTCCTATATATAGTATCATATCATCTGCATATAATGACAGTTTTAGCTCTTCCCTTCCAATTTGGATACCTTTTTATTTTTAAGATTTTTTTGATGTGGACCATTTTTAAAGTCTTTATTGAATTTTGTTACAATATGGCTTCTGTTTTATGTTTCGGTTCTTTGGCCACGAGGCACGTGGGATCTTAGCTTCTGACCAGCGATCAAACCTGCAACCACTGCGTTGGAAGGTGAAGTCTTAACCACTGGACTGCCAGGGAAGTCCCCCCAATTTGGATACCTTTTATTTCTTTTTCTTCTCTGATTGCTGTGGCTAGGACTTCCAATTCTATGTTGAATAGAAGAAGTGAGAGTGGGCATCCTTGTCTTGTTCCAGATTTTAGCAGGAAGGCTTTCAGCTTTTCACCATTGAGTATTATATTGTCTGTCGGTTTGTCATAAATAGCTTTTATTATCTGGAGATACGTTCCCTCTATACCCACTTTGGTAAGATTTTTTTTTTTATCATGAATGGATGTTGAATTTTGTCAAATGCTTTTTCTGCATCTATTGAGATGATCATGTGTTGTCTTTTGTTTATGTGGTGTTATCACATTGATTGATTTCATATGCTGAACCATCCTTGTGAGCTTGGGACGAATCCCACTTGGTCATGGTGTTACGATATTTTTTATGTGTTGCTGGATTCAGTTTGCTAATATTTTGTTGAGAATTTTTTCATCTATATTCATCAAAGATATTGGCCTGTAATTTTCTTTTTTGGTGGTGTCTTTGCTAGACATTGGTCTTTTAAAGAAATTTCTCCAGTGACTCTAAGTCAATTGCTCAGGAGAGGGATCTAAACATGGGCATGTTTTAGAAGCCACCCAAGTGATTCTAATGTGCAGTCAGGGTAGGGAACCATTGTTCCAGGCCAAGAAGAGTTGAAGCCTAGCTGCTACCAGCAACTCCTTTCTCAATTCCCTGTTGGAGGTTAACCAAAAAAGTCCCAGGTTAGCTCAAGAGAGAGAAGAAATGGGGGCTCAGCTGGACGGAGGAAGGAACCACAGTGACTCTCCATTTGGAGAGGAAATGTTATGTTTTAGTTAAAACTGAAAAGAAAGACCAACACAAACTGAAGGTTCTTCATTAGGAAGAGCAAACCTGAGCAGTGACACACACCAGGCCATGAGAGAAGCAGCCAAGGGTGCAGTGTGTGGTGCTGTCATCATTTCTGGGCCAGTCATTGTTTCTGGGCCAGGTGGGACTAAGCACAAGTCAGGCACTCCCATTTGTAATTAGAGGCCTAGGTTTTGCCCAGTGCAGGTAGATAGGGCCTCTATTTAGACAAAGCATAGTTGACCTATTCATCATCTGACTCCTTCTCTGTTTTAGAATGTTGTTGGCACCAAAAAAAAAAAAAAAAAAAAAATCTGGTGTGGTGCTTGAGGGAAATGATATAATTGTATATACTCTGTTTTTCCTAAAGTCTGGGTTCAAAACTTACTGGAGACCTACTGAGCATCTAAGAGCTGCCTGCCAGGACTGATAATCAGCTGGTACCTACCAACTATGTGGGAACAACTGTTGTGGTTTGTCAGAGGCCCGTGCTAATTGGTAGGATAACTGTTCTGATTGGTCAGGCATAATTTCCGAATGGTCAGTATCTGAAACATACCATTAAGCTTGGCCTGCGAGGACATGCCAAAGCAACCACACAGCTCCAAATTCTTTGTGTAACTCTGTGAAATAGTGTGACTGAATGCTTGGGGGCAGTTAGCAACTTGAACTTATTGGAACTGGTATCTACACATTACTGCATTCACGTTCTCTCATGCCAACCCTGATGTGTGTTCTTTGGAAAACAATCACGTGGAACATCCTATTAAGTTAATACACTATGGTCATCTCTAATGAAGATGAAATGTTGTTTGGGGGAAAATGTGGCCACAGAATTCATTTTCAACTTATAAGCCATTTGTGTCCCAGGTGAGCCTGGGAATAATGCTCAACACTGGCAAATCAATATGCTCAGCCGGAGGCTCCTTTTTGGGGCCTCTACCAACCCCCCCCTTATCTCCAGTGACCTAATACATGTGCTTCTTAATCAAAGAGGCATGAGCTCCCCCTTGCTCCCATGCCTGGGGGATATCATCTTTCTCTTACCTGGAAAAGCCCACTTCTGATAGCTCTCATTCTGCCCAAGGCAGCTCTGCTTCTAGGCCCTCAAGGCTTATTGGCAGTTTGTGAAATTACAATTGGGAACAGATCTGGCTACACATGGGAGATGTTTCTGCATTGTATCACTGAGGTCACTCAAGGGCATATACGTGCACACCAATCATGCTGAGTGATTATTTTTCCTAAAAGACAGAAAAATAGGTCTTTCCCCCTTCCTTCCTCTCTAACACTCTTCACCCCCATCTTCTTTCTTCTAGAACCCTCTAGGCAAGTTTTTCTCAAGCTTTAATGTGAATCACCTATGGATCTTGTTAAAAATGCAAATTCTCATCTAGTAAGTCTGGAATAGAGCTTGGATGCTGAATCTTTTTTAATGGAAGTATAGTTGATTTAGTTTCAGGTGTACAGCAAAGTGATTCAGTTATACATATTTTTCAGATTATTTTCCTTTATAGGTTATTACAAAATATTGAGTATAGTTCCCTGTGCTATACAGTAGGTCCTTGTTAGTTATATATTTTATATATAGTATGTGTTTATGTTAATCTCAAACTCCTAATTTATCCCTGCCCCCCCTTTCCCCTTTGGTAACCATAAGTTTCTTTTCTATGTCTGTGGGTCTATTTCTGTTTTGTGTATAAGTTCATTTGTATAATTTTTTTTAGATTCCACATATAAGCATTATTATATGATATTTGTTGTTCTCTGTCTGGCTTACTTCACTCAGTATGACAACCTCTGGGTCCCTCCATGTTGCTGCAAATGGCATTATTTCCTTTTTTTATGGCTAAGTAGTATTCCATTGATAAATATACCACATCTTCTTTATCCATTCCTCTGTCAATAGACATTTAGGTTGCTTCCAGCTCTTGGCTATTGTAAATAGTGCTGCAATGAACAGTGGGTGCATGTATCTTTTCCAACTATGGTTTTCTCCGGATATATGGCCAGGAGTGGGATTGCAGGATCATATGGTAGCTGTATTTTTAGTTTTTAAAGGAACCTCCATACTGTTCTCCATAATGGCTGCATCAATTTACATTCCCACTGACAGTTGTAGGAGGATTCTTCTTTCTCCACTCTCTCCAGTATTTATTATCTGTAGACTTTTTGATGATGGTCTTTCTGACCAGTGTGAGGTGATACCTCATTGTAGTTTTGATTTGCATTTCTCTAATAATTAGTGATGTTGAGCATCCTTTCATGTGCCTTTTGGCCATCTGTATATATTCTTTGGAGAACTATCTATTTAGATCTTCTGTCCATTTTTTGATTGGGTTGTTTTTTTGATATTGAGCTGTATGAGCTGTTTGTATATTTTGGAGATTAATCCCTTGTCAGCTGCATCACTTGCAAATATTTTCTCCTATTCTGTAGGTTGCCTTTTCATTTTGTTTATGGTTTCCTTTGCTATGCAAATGCTTTTAAGTTTAACTAGGTCCCATTTGATTTTGTTTTTATTTCCATTACTCTAGGTGGTGTATCCAAAAAGATATTGCTGTGATTTATGTCAGAGTGTTCTGCCTATGTTTTCCTCTAGAAGTTTTATAGTATCCAGTTTTACATTTATGTCTTTAATCCATTTTGAGTTTATTTTGTGTGTGTGGTGTTAGAGAGTGGTTCTAATTTCATTCTTTGACATGTAGCTGTCCAGTTTTCCCAGCACAGCTTATTGAAGAAACTGTCTTTTCTCCATTGTATAGTCTTGCCTCCTTTGTCATAGATTAATTGACCATAGGTTTGTGGGTTTATTTCTGGGCTTTCTATCCTCTTCCATTGATCTATATTTGTTTTTCTGCCAGTACCATACTGTTTTGATTACTGTAGCTTTGTAGTATAGTCTGAAGTCAGGGAGCCTGATTCCTCTATTGGATGCTGAATTTTTAATTGAATTACTTTTATAATTCACATAACATTATATTAGTTTTAGGAGTACAACATAATGATTTGATATTTGTATATATTTCAAAATGATCACCACAATAAGTCTAATTAATATCCTTCACTTTACAGTTACTAAAAACATTTTTTTTTCTGATGAGAACTTTTAAGATCTATTTAACTTCCAAATATGCAGTACTGTATTATTAACTATAGTCATCATGCTGTATATTACATCTCCATGACTTATTTTATAACTTGAAGCTTGTACCTTTTGATCCCCTTCACTATTTTACCCACCCCCTGACTATGACAACCACCAATCTGTTCTCTGTATCTATTTTTTTGGTTTTGTTTAGATTCCACATATAAATGAGACCATATGATATCTGTCTTTCTCTGGCATATTTTACTTAGCATGATATCTGCAGGTCCATTACTGTTGCCACAAAGGGCAAGGTTTTTTTCTTATTGCTGATTAATATTCCCATGTGTGTATATACACACATGTCACTTATATACGTGTGTGTGTGTGTATATATATATATATATATATATATATATACACATATCACATTTTCTTTATCACTTTATCCACTGATGGACACTTAGGTTGGCTGCATATCTTGGCTATTGTAAATAATGCTGTAATGAACATGGGGGTGCACATATCTTTTCAAATTAGTGTTTTTATTTTCTTCAGGTAAATACCCAGAAGTGGAATTGCTGGTTCATTTTTAATTTTTAATTTTTTGAGGCCCCTCCATACTGTTTTCCAAAGTGGCTGCATCTATTTACATTCCCACCAACAGTTCACAGGGGTTCCCTTTTCTCCACATCCTCACCAACACTTATTTCTTGGCTTTCTGATAATAGCCATCCTAACAGGTGTGAGGTGATATCTCACTGTGGTTTTGATATGCATTTCCCTCATGATTAGTGATGTTGAGTGCCTTATTTTTTTTTCATGTACCTGTTGGCGATTTCCATGTCTTCTTCAAAAAAATGTCTATTCAGATCCTCTGCCCGTTTCTTAATTGGATTTTTTTTCTATTGAGTTATATGAGTTCTTTATATGTTTTAGATATTAAACCTTTACCAGATATATGATTTGCAAATATTTTCTCCCATTCAATAAGTTGCCTTCTCATTTTATTGAAGGTTTTCTTTGCTGTACAAAAGCTTTTTAGTTTGATACAGTTCCACTTCTTCACTTTTGCTGTAAAAATAATCATCCCTAAAATCAATGTCAAGGAGCTTACCACCTATGTTTTCTTCTAGCAGTTTTCCGGTTTCAGGTCTTCTGTCAAGTCTTTAATCCATTTTGAGTTAATTTTTGTGTATGGTATAAGGTAGTGGTTCAGTTTCATTCTTTTGCATGTGACTGTCAAGTTTTCCCAACATTTACTGAGGAGACTGTCCTTTCCCCACTATATATTCTTGGCTCCTTTGTTGTAAATTAATTGACCATATATGTGTGGGTTTATTTCTGGGCTATTTTGTTAAATATATTTGTGTGTCTGTTTTTATGCAAAACTATACTGTGATTACTATAATTTTGTATCACTAGTATAGTTTGAAGTCAGTGATGCCTCCAGTGTTTTCTTTCTAAAGATTGCTTTGACTGTTTGGGGTCTTTTGTGATTCCATACAAATTTTAGGATTGTTTATTCTATTTCTGTGAAAAATGCCATTGGAATTTTGATAGAGATTGTAGTGAATCGGTAGATTGCTTTGAGTAGTATGGACATTGTAACAATATTGATTCTTTCAATCTATGAGCATGGAATATCTTTCCATTTCTTTTTGTAATCCTCAATTTCTTTCGTTAACGTCTTCAGTGTATAGGTCTTTCATCTCCTTCATTAAATTTATTCCTGGGTATTTTATTCTTTTTGGTGTAATTTTAAATGGGATTGTTTTCTTAATTTCCCTTTCTGAGAGTTTGTTATTAATGTATAGAAATGCAATTGATTTTTGTGTGTTGATTTTGTATTCTGCAACTGTACTGAATTTGTTTATTAGTTCTAACAGTTTTTTTGGTGGTGTCTTTAGGATTTTCTATAAATAGTATCATGTCATCTGCAAATAATGACAGTTTTACTTCTTCCTTTCCAATCTGGATGCCTTTTTTCCTTTCCTATTTGCTCTTGCAAAGACAATACTATGTTGAATAAAAGTGGCAAGAGTGGGCATCCTTGTCTTGTTCCTGATCTTAGGGGAAAAGCTTTCAGCTTTCCACTTTTGAGTATGATGTTAGTTGTGGACTTGTCACATATGACCTTTATTATGTTAAGGTACATTCTGTCTACATGCACTTTGTTGAGAGTTTTTATCATAAACAGATGTTGAATTTTGTCAAATGCTTTTTCTCCACCTATTGAGATGATCAAATGATTTTTATCCTTCATTTTGTTAATGTGGTATATCACATGCTGATTGCTTTGTGGATACTGAACCATCATTGCATTCCTGGACCAAATCTCATTTTATCATGGTCTTTGATCCTTTTAGTGTATTGTTGAATTTGGTCTGCTAATATTTTATTGAGGATTTTTGCATCTATGTTCATCAGGGATATTGGCCTGTAATTTTCTTTTTTGCATCACTCTGGTTCTTATTTTCAGGGTAATGCTGGCCTCATAAGATGAGTTTGGAAGAGTTCCCTCCTCTTGTATTTTTTGGAGGAGTTTGAGAAGAATTGATATTAATTCTTCTTTGAATGCTTGGTAGAATTCACAAGTGAAGCTGTCTGGTCCTGGACTTTTGCTTGTTGGGTGGCTTTTGATTACTGACTCAATCTCCTTACTTGTATTGGTCTGTTCAGATTTTCTATTTCATCGTGATTCAGTCCGGGTAGGTTGTATGTTCCTAGGAATTTATCCATGTCTCCTAGGTTGTCTAATTTGTTGGCATATAATTGTTCAGAGTAGTCTCTATGATACTTGCATTTCTGTGGTATCAGTTGTTATAGCTCCTCTTTCATTTCTGATTTTATTTGAGTCCTCTGTCTCTTTTGCTTGGTGAGTCTACCTAAGGCTTATCAATTTTGTTTATCTTTTCAAAGAACCAGCTCTTTGTTTCATTGATCTTTTCTATTGGCTTTTTAGTCTTTCTTTCTGCTCTAAAATTTGTTACTGTTCTCCCTTCTACTAATTTTGACCTTCATTTATTCTTCTTTTTCTATTTCCTTGAGGTGTAAAGTTAGGTTGTTTGAGACTTTTGTTTCTTGAGGCAGGCATTTATCACTGTGAACTTCCCTCTTAGAACTGTTTTTGCTGTACCCCACAAGTTTGGGTATGTAATATTCCCATTTTCATTTGTCTCAAAATATTTCTCTTATGACCCATTGAATGTTCAGTAGTATGTTGTTTAATCTCCACATATTTGCAAATTTTCCAGTTTTCTTCTTGAAATTGATTTCTAGTTTCATACTATTGAGGTCAGAAATGATTCTTGATATCATTTCTATCTTAAATTTATTAAGATTTGTTTTTTGGCCTGTCATATGATCTATCCTAGGAAGCGTTCCATGTGCGCTTGAGAAGACTGTGTGTTCTGTTACTGTTGGATGGAATGTTCTATATATATCTGTTAAATTCATCTAGTCTAACATATTGTATAAAACTGATGTTTCTTTATTGATTATCTGTCTGGATGATCTATCCATTGATATAAGTGGGGTATTAAAGCCCCCTGCTATTTTTATATTGCTGTCTGTTTCTCCTCTTAGGTCTGTTAATATTTGGCTTTATATATTTAGGTGCTCCTATGTTGGGAGCATAAATATTTACAAATGTTATACCCTCTTGTGGATTGACCCCTTTATCATTATGCAGTTCCCTTGTTTCTTATACCAGAAAAATTAGACTTTTAAACAAAGACTGTCATAAGTATAGCTACCCCCAGTTTCTTTTAGGCTCCATTTGCATGAAATATCTTTTTATATATCTTTTATCCCTTCATTTTCAGTTTGTGTGTTCTTACGTTGGAAGGGAGTCTCTTGTAAGCAACATATACATGGGTCTTGTTTTTTTCTATCCATTCAGCTACTCTTACCTTTAAATTGAGAATTTAGTCCACTTACCTTTAAAGATATATTGGTATGTATGTACTTACTGCTTTCTGGCTGTTTTGTAGTCCTCTCTGTTCCTTTCTTCTGCTCCTGCTTTCTTCCTTTGTGGTTTGATGACTTTCTTAAGTGGTATACTTATATTCCTTTTTTGTGTGTGTGTGATTATATTTTTTGCTTTGTGCTTACTATGAGGCTTATATATTATATAGTATATCCCTAACAGTCTATTTTAAATTGATAAAAACTTAAGTTTGTTGTAAACTTAAACCATTCTAAAGCTTAACATTTTTACTCTTACCCCTTCCCGATGTTTTATGATTTTGATGGCACATTTTATCTCTTTTTATCTTGTGTATCCTTAAAGAATTATTGTAATCGTAGTTATTTTTTACCACGTTTGTCTTCTTACCTTCATACTAGCTTTATAAGTGATTAATCCACTACATGTTCTGTATATTTACTTTTCTATTGAGGTTTATCTTTTCTTGTTACTAATTGTTGTCCTTTCTTTTCACCTTAAAGAAGTCCCTTTAACATTTCTTGTAAGGCTGGTTTAGTAGTGATAACTCCCTTGCCTTCTGCTTATCTGAAAAACTCTTTCTCTCTCCAATTCTTTTTTTTTTTTTTTTCTGGTGATGCTTTATTTTTTTTAATTTTTGAATTTTAATTTATTACTTTTTTACACAGTAGGTTCTTATTAGTCATCAATTTTAAACACATCAGTGTAAACATGTCAATCCCAATTGCCCAATTCATCACACCACCATCCCCAGGCCCCCACGGCTTTCTGCCCTTCGTGTCCATACGTTTGTTCTCTACATCTGTGTCTCAACTTCTGCCCTGCAAACCGGTTCATCGGTACCATTTTTCTAGGTTCCACATACATGCATTAATATACGATATTTATTTTTGTCTTTCTGACTTACGTCACTCTGTATGACAGTCTCTAGATCCATCCACATCTCAACAAATGACCCAGTTTCGTTCCTTTTTATGGCTGAGTAATATTCCATTGTATATATGTACCACATCTTCTTTATCCATTCGTCTGTTGATGGGCATTTAGGTTGCTTCCATGGCCTGGCTATTGTAAATACTGCCGCAATGAACATTGGGGTGCATGTGTCTTTTTGAATTATGGTTGTCGCTGAGTATATGCCCTGTAGTGGGACTGCTGGATCATATGGTAATTCTATTTTTGTTTTTCAAGGAACCTCCATACTGTTCTCCATAGTGCCTATATCAATTTACATTCCCACCAACAGCGCAAGAAGGTTCCCTTTTCTCCACACCCTCTCCAGCATTTGTTTTTTGTAGATTTTCTGATGATGCCCATTCTAACTGGTGTGAGGTAATACCTCATTGTAGTTTTGTTTGGCATTTCTCTAATAATTAGTGATGTTGAGCAGCTTTTCATGTGCTTCTTTGCCATCAGTATGTCTTCTTTGGAGAAATGTCTATTTAGGTCTTCTGCCCATTTTTGGATTGGGTTGTTTGTTTCTTTAATATTGAGCTGCATGAGCTGTTTATATATTTTGGAGATTAATTCTTTGTCCGTTAATTTGTTTGCAAATATTTTCTCCCATTCTGAGGGTTGTCTTTTCGTCTTGTTTATGGTTTCCTTTGCTGTGCAAAAGCTTTGAAGTTTCATTAGGTCCCCTTTGTT